>NC_083344.1:74011150-74343642 GCF_019175385.1 Lycium barbarum
ATATTCGGGTTCAAATACCCATGGATTCGCTGTTTGCTTACTGGCTTCATATAATTCAGAAAACACTAGTTTTCTCGAAGCTTCTTGTTCATATCTCTCATCAAAAGGTGCTATTCGATAATGTCTGTCTAGCAGACTCCCTGCTAACCTCTGAAAGCTATCTTAGGGATATCTTTCTCCCTAACGCTTACTTGGTGATACCCGGACCTCAAATCAATCTTTGAAAACCACTTGGCACCTTGCAATTGATCAAATAGATCATCAATCCTCGGAAGAGGATATTTGTTCTTAATCGTCACCTTAGTTAATTGCCGATAATCAATGCACATTCTCAAAGAGCCATCCTTCTTCCGGACGAACAATACGGGTGCTCCCCACAGGGATGAACTAGGCCTAATGAAGCCTTTTTCAAGCAAGTCTTTCAATTGCTCCTTCAACTCTTTCAACTCTGCGGGTGCCATCCTATAAGGAGGAATAAATATGGGTTTAGTGCCTGGCAACACATCAATATCAAAATAGATCTCTCGCTCGGGAGGAAGGCCTGGAAGCTCTTCCGGGAACACATCCGGAAATTCGTTCACTACCGGGACTGACTGAAGAGTCGGCGACTCAACTTCTACATCTTGAACTCGCACTAGGTGATAAATACACCCTTTCGTGATCATCTTCCTTGCCTTTAGATAGGAAATAAACCTACCTTTTGGTGATGCCGCATTCCCTTTCCATTCTAAGACTAGTTCTCCCGGAAACTGGAAACGAACCACCTTCATTCGGCAATCAACATTGGCGTAACAAGAAGCCAACCAATCCATGCCCATAATAACATCAAAATCTACCATTTCTAGCTCATGCAAATCAATCATGGTACGACAATCACAAATCACAATCACACAATTCCTATATACTCGGCTAGCTATTACCGAGTCACCCACGGGTGTAGACACCTCAAAAGGTTTGATAGACTCCGGCTCAATTATAAGTCGACCCGCAATATATGGAGTAACATATAATAATGTGGAGCCCGGATCAATCAAAACATATACATCATGAGAGAATACCGACAATATACCTGTGACCACATCAGGAGAAGACTCAAGATCTTGGCGTCCAGCCAAAACATAAATACGGTGCTGAGGACCGCTAGTACTGGGTGCTCTGCCTCTACCTCTACCATGGCCGACTGGCGCATGTGAACCTGGCCCCGTAGGGCGTACAGATGCCGAAGATCCGGCTACCGACCCTGATGGCTGGGTCCTACCTCTACCATGCACTGAGGGGCAATCACGCATAATATGGCCCGGTCGACCACATGAATAGCAAACATCTGAACCCAATCGGTATTGACCCCAATGCGACCTCCCACACTGGGAACATTGTGGTATAGGTGGCCTTGACTGGCCTGAATCACCTCTAAACTGGGACCCCGAATAACTCTGACTCGGCCCTGAACGAACAGATCTATCAAGGCCCTGGTCTAGAAACCATGGAGTTGCACTGGTCATAGAATAGCCCGGATGTCTAGGGAACTGTTGCCTGTGTCCGCCTCTGGACTCACTTATTGGGCCCGAAGATCTGGCCCACTTGCTATGTCCCCTATCCTGTTCGCGTTCACTTCTCCGCTGCTGTAGGCTTTCCTCTATATTCTGAGCATGTGCCTGAATGCGTGCAATATCCATACCGTCCTGAAGGGACGCAGTCAAGCATTTGTCCATCAGGTGGGGCCCTAGGCCCTTTACAAATAGGTGTACCCTGTCGCCCATATCTGCTACCATGGCCGAAGCATACCTGGCCAAGGAGTTAAAACGGAGGCTATACTCTAGGGCACTCATACTGCCTTGCCTCAAATTTAAGAATTTATCGGCCCTAGCCCGCCGAACTTCTGGGGGCATGTAATGACGGAGAAAAGCATCAACAAACTCTTGCCATATCGGGGGAGGTGCATTGGCTCCCCGCGAAGCCATCCATACTGTATACCACTGGATCGAGACATCTCTCAATCTATAGGACGCTAGCTCTACCGACTCGGTGTCTGAAGCATGTATCAACCGGAGCGTCCTTAGCATACCATCAATAAAGTCCTGGGGATCCTCCTCCGGTTTTGACCCAAAGAATTCCGGAGGGTTCAAAGTAATGAAATCACGGGCTCTTGCACTAACAGCCCTATCACCATACCCTGAACTGTGCCTCTGAGCCTGGGCCGCAACCAATTGAGTCAATAAAGTAATGGCTTCTTTTACATCTTGGCCCGAAGCATTGGGTGGAAGAGCCGGAGCTGGGGCTGAGGCTCCCACGTGCTCCTCGGTAATAGGCACTGTATGGGAGGGTTGAGATTGAGCCGCACTCTGGGACTCATCTTCCTCTACTACCAGTGGCGGTGCTCTTTCAGCCCGCTTTTCTGCCACCGTCTTGCCCTTTTGGGCTGCTGTGCCTTTTTCTTTATAGGCATTCTCTGAAATACACAACACACTATTAAGAAACAAGAATTTCTTACATCATAGCTTTATCGCACGATTATTATGAAGAAAGAAGGTCATTTGTTCCTAAAATGTCCGCAGCTTCCTGTTTATAAGTGTGGCGCGCAACACACCCATAACCAGGACTCTACTAGACACGACTCGTAGACACACCCTAGGACTGAACTTCTCTGATACCACTTTTGTCACAACCCGACTCGGGGCCGCGACGAGCACCCGGTACTAGCCCACTCGGGCACCCTCTTAGCTTACTCTTATGCTTACATCTAGGTGAGCCACATAATTATACATGCATTTCCATTCATTCGTCAACTGGTCCCATATGGACAACCGCACATTTATATCATCATAGGCATTTATGCCACATCAATATACATGGACCAACGTGGCCGACATAATGATATACAAGACATAGGCCGACAAGACCAAACACATCTACCCACACACATACATGTCTACGAGGCTCTAAGAGTATAACATATCACACTAGCGGGATAGGACCCCGCTATGCCCATAATTATATACACAAAAGAATGAGTACCCAAAAGATATGGCTCCGAAGGAAATGGAGCTCTCTATCTAATCTCCGAATAGGCAGCTATGGATCAAGCCTGTCTCCCTGTGCACCTGCGGGCATGACGCAACGTCCACAAACAAAAGGACGTCAGTACGAAGACTGTACTGAGTATGTAAAGCATGAGCAACATCAATAAATAAGCATCATGAACAACATATGAATTAGCATAGGAGGGGGGGGGGGGGGGGGGGGCGAGACAATAATATCATCGTCCTAGCACTTACCTGCCTTTCGCAGGACTTTCCATTTTTTCATAAGTATTTGTACACCTACGTCATCATCCGTATTCCATAATAGTACTCGTACCACACTTGTGCTCATGTTCGTGTACATGCCCTTATTCGTATTCTTATACATAGTCTTATCACATTCATATTCATATTATATACATAGTCATTTCATATACATAGCATTTACATATCATACCCGACCTCATGGGATCGGTGTTTCATACATACTTAGCCAACCAAGGCTCAAGGTTACTCATACCTGGCCCTACCAAGGCTTCAGGGTTATCCGTACCATCTGCAGAGGTGTGCGCGCATTTCGTAATCGTATACATACTTTATACATATTCATATACATATATCCTACCCGGCGTTATAAGCTCGGGGTGTCGTTATAGCCCTTCATAGGCACATGTAAGTATAATAGCCAGTAGGCACCTTTAGCATCATTATTATTATCATCGTTATCACTACATCTTTATCTTAGGCTTACTCGTCATATGGGGTGCATAGTACAATCGTAGTACATATCAAGGATTGTGAGCTTAGGAGCTCGGAATGTCAATCATTTGGAGACAACATACTCATATAGAGGATTTAAGAGTTTGGCCAAAGAACCATGCCTTATGAAAGAAGGGTTAGCCTTACATACCTTTTCGTCGAACTATTCTACACTTGCACGTACTCCTCCGATGCTCACGTTTCTACCTTTATTAAAGTCGTACCACCATTAGAATCGACAATTTGCACACATGGATAAAACTAGAGAAAATCGGACAGCATTTCCTTTATTTATACGACATTCCACCATATCGTAATTCAACTTCCAAACGTCAACAATACATTCACAACATCATAATAATAGCCTTTAGTCATCTACATCATCCACATTCTTAATTCACTTCCATTTATCCCTATTTATGGTCACAACACCTAACTTCGTCCATTCATATACAATGTCTATTTCATGATCTTAATGTCATTTATAACACATTCATATCACAACACAACAACAATCATGATTCAATTCAAGCTATGTCTCAAAAACGTCACTATTCATCATTCATAACTCATTTTTCTATTCTCTTCTAATGACCAAGCATTTTAACTCTCAAATACCTTAAACAACATATAAATATCATGAATCTTACCTTAGATGTTGTAGGAACAAGCCTTAGTTGATAATATTCCACTTTGAGCAAAACCCTAGTTTTTCTCCATTTGGATTTCTTGACTATAGATGATCCTTGATGGGTTCTTACTCTTGATTCACTTTTTTAATGTTGTTGATGACTTATAATCCTTGAAAACTTGTATAATAAATGTAGAGAGATGTTTTAGAGAGAGGGAGGAAATGTTGAAATGATTTCATGAACTTGGTCCTTTATTTAATAACATTCCACTGATCTGTCGGGTTCCACTATACGGTCCATTATACGGTCCGTATAATGGTTATACGGTCCGTATAATAGACCGTGAAATGGGTCTGCCTGCACCCCTTCACTGTGACCATTTGACGGTTCGTTATACGGTCCGTATAAATTTATACGGTCCATATAACTGACCGTAAAATTCCACCAGCAACCAACCTCCACTGTGATGGTTTTACGGTCCATTATACGGTCCGTATAATGAGCCGTAAAACTCATCAGTTCACTGAACTTGTTCTCATCACTTCGTTTGATCTCCGATCCTTGCGGAACCTTCTTAACACTTGTTCAACACTTCAATACCAATCTAAGGGACGTTATAACTCTTCTCCAAGACATCACTAAGTCCTGGCTAACTCGTTGCTCGTAATCCCTTTCCGATATTCGTTCACTTGCGTACCAACGGAAAATTTTAGAGGTGTAACATTCTGCCCCCCTTAAGAACATTCGTCCTCGAATGTTAGGCACTTGGGGATTCTACAGAAATTTCGCCAGAGTTTCCCCTATAATATGGCACTACCAACCTGTCCCAACAACCCATAATATCGATGCCTCACAGGGCCACAACACAATAGCATTTAAAATTTGGCCACACACGACCCAAAAGCATAAAAAGGAAATCATGCATACCTTATGATTTTGACGTCTCATCTTGGCCCTCGTCCAAAGGCTGAAATAAATGTGGGTATTTGGATTGCATACTCTCTTCTGCTTCCCACGTCATTTCCTCTCGATTGTTGTTACTCCATAAGACCTTAACTGAGGCCACTTCCTTGTTTCTAAGTCTCCGTACTTGCCTATCTAATATGGCAATGGGTATTTCATCATAAGTTAACTGTTCTGTCACTTGAACATCATTTACTGGGACGATCCGGGTAGGATCTCCAACACATTTCCGAAGCATCGAGACATGGAAAACTGGATGAACTGACTCTAACTCTCGAGGTAAATCTAACTCATAGGCCACTTTTCCTACCTTGCGCACAATCTCATAAGGCCCAATATACCGGGGACTAAGCTTCCCCTTTTTGCCAAACCTCATGACGCCTTTCATTGGCGACACTTTCAAGAATACCCAATCCTTAACTTGGAACTCTAAGTCCCTTCGACGATTATCCGCATAGGACTTCTGGCGACTTTGAGCCGCTAACAACCGATCTTGTATAAGCTTGACTTTCTCTATAGCTTGCTGGACCAAATCTGGCCCTATCAACTTAGCCTCTCCAGTTTCGAACCACCCAATCGGGGATCTACACTTTCGCCCATACAAAGCCTCATACGGCGCCATTTGAATGCTAGAATGATAACTGTTATTGTAAGCAAACTCAATGAGTGGCAAATGGTCATCCCAATTTCCTCCAAAATCTATCATGCATGCCCGTAACATATCCTCAAGAGTCTGAATAGTACGTTCAGCTTGCCCATCGGTCTGTGGGTGAAATGTCGTGCTAAGGCGCACTTGGGTCCCTAAACCCTCTTGGAACGATCTCCAAAACTTGGCTGTAAACTGGGTCCCTCTATCGGAGATAATAGATACTGGAACGCCATGGAGTTTCACTATCTCTTTAAGATAAAGCTTCGCATAATCTTCTGCCACATAGGTCGTCCTGACTGGTAAGAAATGCGCTGACTTTGTAAGTCAATCCACGATCACCCACATAGAATCAAACTTACGTCGAGAACGGGGTAACCCTGTAATGAAATCCATATTAATCACTTCCCATTTCTAAGTTGGGATTTTTATAGCTTGCAATAATCCACCCGGCTTTTGGTGTTCAATCTTCACTTGTTGTCAATTAGGACACTGAGCTACGAATTCCGCTATATATTTCTTCATTCCATTCCACCAGTATATAGACTTAAGATCATGATACATTTTCGTCGTGAACGGAGTAACGGGAACAATGAGCTTCCCTCAATATTTGGTGACGTAGACCTACCACATCGGGAACACATAACCTGCCTCGACATCGGAGATCTCCGTCTTCCGAAATATCAAATGATGACTCTTCCTTCTGAGGGAGTGTATCTCTGTACAGCATTAGCATGGGATCCTCATATTGTCGCTCTTTTACTTCCGCTACTAGCGATGAAACTGCTGAATTCTGAATAGTGGTCCCCCGGCTACCTGAGTCCATCACTCGGACTCCTAGGCTAGCTAGCTGTTGGAGCTCACAGGTCATTTCTCTCTTTCTTGTCGCACTTCACATAGACTTCCCATGGATCTCCGGCTAAGAGCGTCAGCCACAACGTTTGCCTTTCCGGGGTGATACAAGATGTCAACATCGTAATCCTTTAGCAACTCCAACCATCGTCGTTGTCGCAAATTCAACTCTTTCTGCTTGAAGATATACTGAAGGCTCTTATGATCTGTATAAATATCCACATGGACACCATATAAATAATGTCTCCATATCTTTAATGCATGGACCACCGCAACCAATTCTAAATCATGTGTTGGATAATACTGCTCATGTTTCCGTAACTGCCTTGAAGCATACGCAATCACCTTATCGTGCTGCATCAATACACAGCCTAGCCCAACACCTAAAGCATCACAATAAACGACATACCCCTCAAATCCCTCTGGAAGTGTCAAGACTGGGGAAGAAGTCATTCGGTCTTTCAACTCTTGGAAACTACGCTCGCAAGCATCTGTCCATTGAAACTTAGCTGACTTCTGAGTCAACTTGGTGAGTGGCGCAGAAATAGAGAAAAAACCCTCAACAAATCTTCTGTGATAGCCTGCTAAGCCCAAAAAGCTACGAACCTCCGTAGGAGTCGTGGGCCTTGGCCAAGTCTTCACGGCCTCAATCTTTTGGCTATCCACTCGAATACCGTCTGCAACAATGTGGCCCAGAAATGATACCGAGTTCAACCAAAACTCACACTTGGAGAATTTTGCAAACAACTCTCGAGCTCGAAGAACTCCAAGGACAATTCGCAAATGATCCGCATGCTCGTCCTCGGATCTAGAATACACTAAGATGGCGTCGATGAATACAATTACAAATAGATCCATAAAAGGTCTGAACACATTGTTCATTAGGTCCATAAACACTGCCGGTGCATTAGTTAACCCGAACGACATCACTCGGAACTCAAAATGACCGTATCTTGTTCTGAAAGCTGTCTTAGGGATATCTTTCTCCCTAACTCTTACTTGGTGATACCCGGACCTCAAATCGATCTTTGAAAACCACTTGGCACCTTGCAATTGATCAAATAGATCATCAATCCTCGGAAGAGGATATTTGTTCTTAATCGTCACCTTAGTTAATTGCCGATAATCAATGCACATTCTCAAAGAGCCATCCTTCTTCCGGACGAACAATACGGGTGCTCCCCACGGGGATGAACTAGGCATAATGAAGCCTTTTTCAAGCAAGTCTTTCAATTGCTCCTTCAACTCTTTCAACTCTGCGGGTGCCATCCTATAAGGAGGAATAGATATGGGTTTAGTGACTGGCAACACATCAATAGCAAAATCGATCTCTCGCTCGGGTGGAAGGCCTGGAAGCTCTTCCGGGAACACATCCGGAAATTCGTTCACTACCGGGACTGACTGAAGAGTCGGCGACTCAGCTTCTACATCTTGAACTCGCACTAGGTGATAAATACACCCTTTCGTGATCATGTTCCTTGCCTTTATATAGGAAATAAACCTACCTTTTGGTGATGCCGCATTCCCTTTCCATTCTAAGACTGGTTCTCCTGGAAACTGGAAACGAACCACCTTCATTCGGCAATCAACATTGGCGTAACAAGAAGCCAACCAATCCATGCCCATAATAACGTCAAAATCTACCATTTCTAGCTCATGCAAATCAATCATGGTACGACGATCACAAATCACAATCACACAATTCCTACATACTCGGCTAGCTATTACCGAGTCACCCACGGGTGTAGACACCTCAAAAGGTTTGATAGACTCCAACTCAATTATAAATCGACCCGCAATATATGGAGTAACATATGATAATGTGGAGCCCGGATCAATCAAAGCATATACATCATGAGAGAATACCGATAATATACCTGTGACCACATCAGGAGAAGACTCAAGATCTTGGCGTCCAGCCAAAGCATAAATACGGTGCTGAGGACCGCTAGTACTGGGTGCTCTGCCTCTACCTCTACCATAGCCGACTGGTGCATGTGAACCTGGCCCCGTAGGGCGTACAGATGCTGAAGATCCGGCTACCGACCCTGATGGCTGGGTCCTACCTCTACCATGCACTGAGGGGCAATCACGCATAATATGGCCCGGTCGACCACATGAATAGCAAACATCTGAATCCAATCGACATTGACCCCAATGCGACCTCCCACACTGGGTAATACACATTATGGTATTTTGTCAATGAAATGGTAAAAATATTACCTAAACAATTTAAAAAGTATTTTTTTAATTTTCTGAATAATTAAGTTACTCTGTTTGGGATTCAAGAAGCTCGATTAGTTAATTTGAATTTTTGGAGGGCAAAAATTGGGTGTCAACAAGGGCCACACCAGTGATATGTGTTACACCTCAAAAATTTTCGCGTCGTTTTGTGTCATGAGTAAACTAACGTAAGCTTGGAGAGGTCATGGAACCATTATAAGGTTAAGGAATACTCCTAACAAGTGTCTGAAGGTTCTGGGATCAAGCAAATCGAAGAAAATAAGTTTGTCAAAAATTTGGAAAAATTTGATAGAATTTTTGACAGAAATTTTGGGTCAACTTTAGAGAAGTATATCTTTTATGTGAAGAGTTTTAAGGTATAGAAAAATCCTAAAATGAAGATCATTGAGTCTAGTTTCTAATGCAACAAACCGTTCGTCGATATGATATGAGAGTAGAGAGTTATGGACGTTACAAGTTAGGCCGGCGGAGCAGAGGCGCGCCCAGCTACAGTGCGCGAATGCGTTGCTACAGTGCGCGAAATTTTAGGTCGGTGGAACCGACCTTAGCAAGTATAAAAGGACCCTTTTGGTCATTGTTTCAACTCTAGACCATTATACAACATACATGCTTGTTCCTATAAGTTCATATGGAAATTTTGGTCATAAAGTGTTAAAGTTAGCCATCAACGAGGCTCGGGAAGTGTATAGGACTTTGTAGCTCTTTTTCTAAACATAAAATCTTGACAGGACGAAGGAATCTATTAAAGATAAATAAGATTTCAAGCTCTTCCAACTTTGATTGAGGTAAGGATACTCTCTATTTTTGATATTATGAACGGTATTATGGAGATTTAGTTGTTAAGGCTTCGTAAAGGCTAGCGATTGGTTGAGACATTGGGAAAACATTGCGTGGGATGTTTTATGGAGTATTTTGGTATTGATGATGATGTTGTTGATGTTAGTGTTGTTGTTATTATTGTTGGTTGTTGGTATTGTGATTTCGGGCTAGGGATATAAACAGGGGAGATGCTGTCCGAATTTTGGCAGATTCTAAAAAGGGTTTAATATGAAGGCTTAAGATAAGCATACGACGATAAGCCTAACAATAGTATGAATTCTCTTGAATGTAGATTTACGAGCTTGGGAGGATAAAGTGTTAAGTAGTTAAGGAGATCCAAAAGGTATGTTAAGGCTAAACCCTTTCTTTCTAAAGGCATGATTCTTTTTTTATGAACCCATACATGTTTTCCATAATATCCTTATCTCCAAAAAGCTAGAAGTTCATGATTCTCAAAATTCTTATGATACTAGAGATAGATGTTTCCTATGATGATAATGATGATGATGATGATCCCATTCTAGAGATTCCAAAGCTTATGGATTTGATGCTATTATGAGATTATTGAGCTTATTTCATGATTTTCTTGATTTTATTCATTGTTGTTGATCTCCCCTTATGATAGTTGTCCCTTCAAGGCGGGATATAGCGATGATGATTGTTCCATAATATAAATCAGAGGTTACCGACCTTACGTCACTCCGATAAAATAGCAACTTTCTATTGGGCTCTCATGCATGCTATTTATATTATATATGTATATATGACATGAGAAAAGACGACGGCGTTAATACACGTATATTATATGTATATGGGGTATGGGAAAAGGGTGACGTTGTTATATACGCATGACCACCTGATCAGTTGGTATACTATGATATCATCCCGGACGTGGGATATATGAGTATATAATGATGATATAATATATTTATGGGTCGGGCTGCACGTTCTGCAGCACTATTATGTTATATATATATATATATATATGAGAAATGTTTTTGTGAAAAGGCTAAGCATGCATGGTATCTGCCTAAGAGGCATTCAGATGTATAGGTTATCTCTTTTATTTCATGTTATGTTCCCTATCTCTTGTTCTGTTGCTATTCATCCCATACATACTCAGTACATAGCTCGTACTGACATCTTTTCTTATGGACGCTGCGTTCATACCCGCAAGTAGACAGATAGATGGATCTGACCCTTAGGAGCTTCATCAGCGGAGTTTCAAAAGCGCTCCAATTTCTTCTGAGCTGCAGTTTATTGGTACTACTCTTGTGTGTATATATACTTGGGCATGGCGAAGTCCTGCCCTGTCTTCATGGATTCCGATATTCTATATAGAGGCTCGTAGACAGATGTATGTAGCTAGATGTCCCCTAACCTTAGTAGTTCATATTGTTATATAATATTTTGGCAGCCTTGTCGTCTTGTGATGATGGGCATAATTGTTGATGATTATATAGAAATGTGCCATTATCTTGTGACATATGCCCTTACAGATCATGATGCCCATGAGCTATCTTTGTGGTCCACCTAGAGATGGTTATGAGATGTATGTTTAGAGGTGCTCGGTAGGTTAGTTCCGGGTGCCTGTCATGGCCCTCTGGTTGGGTCGTGACAATATGTGTCCTGAAAATCTAGAATCAGTGTGTGTCACAAGAAATGTAGGAAGAGGTCAAGGTAACCACATTCAGTACGAAAATACTTACAACCCTAATTGGAAGAATCATCCAAACTTCTGTTTGGGTGGTAATCAAGGCACTCAAAAAATAGAACTATCAACTAACACAGGGTAATAATCAGCTCCTGCTCCTGCGAGAAGTGTAGAAGAAATAATGAAGAAGATGATGGCTGAGAATCAGAATTGTAATCTGACAGTGCGTAATATAGAGAGGCAGGTAGGCCAAATAGCTGGTGCAAAGAACACTAGACCATTCGGGGCCCTTCTATGTGATATAGATCCAAATATGAAATCATGTAATGTTGTGACTCTCAAAAATAGGAGAGAATTGGAGGATTGCTCCAAAGAAAGAGATTCGGGTTAAAGTAGAGAAAGAAGCAATTGCAGATGATGTTATCGAGGTAGAGAGGGTAGCAAAGCAACCTTTGGTAAAGCAGCCACAACTAGTAGTTGCCAAGCCACCCCTTTAGTTCCCTCAACGGTTGGTGAAGCAGAAAGAAAAGGCTACTTATAAGAAGTTTCTTGACTTACTGAAGTAGGTACATGTCAATGTTCCCTTGGTATATATGCGACAAGGGATTCCAAAATATTCTAAGTATATCAAGGACATCGTAGAGAACAAGAGTCTATTCATGGAGTATGCCACATTTGCACTTACTTAAGAGTGCACATCTGAAATTCAAAACAAGTTGCCTACAAAGCTGAAGGATCTGGGGAGTTTCACTATTGAGATCACTATTGAAAAATAGGTCATTGCACGGGAACTTCGTGATATTGGTGCTAGTATAAATATGATGCCGTCATCTATGTTTAGAAAATTGGGGTTGGGAAACCCGAGGCCGACTACTATCGTTTTGTAGCTGGCAAATTGATCTCTGGCTAGCCTTGAGGGTATTATCAAAGTTGTTTTAGTACAAGTGGGTTCTCTTATATTTTTAGCAGATTTTGTCATCTTGGATTTCGAGCCAGATTTGAAAGCTTCATTTATTTTGGGGCGTCCGTATTTTTTCCACAGGCATAGCGTTGATTGATGTAGTTGCAGGGCAGCTATGAGGGTACATGATAAGGTTGAGCTATTTTAATGTGTACAAGGCCCTCAAGTTGCCTGCAATTTATAAGAAGGTTTCTACTATCACTATGGTGACCGATGAGACCAAGCTACCTTTCATTACGTCTAGCGACCCACTGGAGAGAGCTCTAGCGGGGATGATATTTTTAGGGATACAGAGGTATTCGAGTTGGTGCAGATTCGTGATCTGGCAGGTATTTACATTCGATAAGGGGGAGTTTGAGCCTCTTGACAGACCAATTGGGCCACCGCCCAAGTTATCAACAGAAGAGGCCCCAAAGTTAGAGGTGAAGCCCCTAACCACGCATCTGAAATATGTGTCCTTAGGTAAGGGTGAAATTCTACAAATCATATTGGCAGCCTAGCTCATTGAGGCAGAAATAAAGAAATCTTTAGCTGTCTTACGAAATCGAAGGAGAGCACTTGGGTGGTGGTTATCTGATATTCAAGGATTGGTTCAGAATGTTGTATGCACAAGATACTTATTGAGGATGACCATAAGCCGATAATAGAACACCAAAGAAGATTGAATCCTATGGTGAAGGAAGTGGTTAAATAAGAGGTGATTAAGTGGTTAGGTGCAGGCATTATCCCATTTCTGACAGCAAGTGGGTGAGCTCAGTACAGTGTGTCCTGAAGAAATGAGGGATGACAGTTGTGATGAATGATAAAAATGAGATCATCTTAACAAGAACTGTAACAGGGTGGAGGATCTGCATGGATTATTGTAAACATAATGAGGCCACAAGAAAGGATCATTATCCTATTCCCTTTATCAACCAGATACTAGAAAAATTAGCCGAACATGAGTATTATTATTTTCTTGATGGATATTTCAGCTATAATAAAAATAGATATCGCACAAGAAGATCAGGAGAAGACTACTTTCACTTGTCCCTACGGTACATACACCTTCAAGGGGATGTTGTTTGGTTTATGCAATGCACCAACGACTATTCAAAGGTGTATGATGGCAATATTTTCTAAAATGGTGGAGGATTTTGTAGAGGTATTCAGATGACTTCTCTGTCTTTGGGAAGTCATTTGAAATATGCTTGATGAATCTGGATCGTGTGCTCGTAAGATGTGAAGAAACCGACTTGGTGCTGAATTGGGAGAAGTGTCACTTTATTGTCCGAGAGGGTATAGTCCTGGGACATAAGGTGTCAACGAGAGGCTTAGAAGTTGATCGTGCGAAGGTGGATGTGATTGAGAAACTACCACCCCTGTATATGTCAAGGGTGTGCGTAGTTTTCTTGGTCGTGCTGGTTTTTATAGACACTTCATTATGGACTTCTAAAAAATATCTGATATGCAAGCTTAATGTGATTCTTCGAGTTAACAAAGAACTAATCGACCAGGATCTTGTTCTTGAAGCGATTTGATGGGCAGATTAAAAAACAGACGTATCTCAAGCTATAGGTCCTTAAAATATGTGGGTATGATATGTTAAGTGAGGAGTGTTAAGATAAATCACCATTATGAGGTGTGTGATCCACCACTAAAAATGGCCTCCAAAGATAAGACTTTGTGGAGATATATATATATAAGTGTTCTAAGTCATTAATAGTCCATTTTAACATGTTTCCACGTGTATAGAGTGCTACCACATTAAAACTTATCCATTACACAATACTTAAATCACTTTAATCCTTATCCAATAATATAATAATTAATTCCTTGCTCTCCTACCTTATTTCAACATTCGACTAATTACCCATGTAACTAATTCTGGATCTCAATTCACTTAAATAATAATCCTTTTAACACACTTCATATACTCATTATCATAATCATGTGATTTAGCACTAGTCTACAATTTCCTTTGCCGCACACAAAATTTTATTTCCAACCATTGTCGTCACACTGTTGAGTCTGAAATCATTTCGAGACTTCATCTTCTTATACAATGAGCTCTTTATTTGCATGCTCGAATATGACCGAAATTCTCTGGGACTCGAGACTACTTACATACGTCGAGCGGCTCAAGCCATAGCCAGAAAGCCTGGGGTATTACATCGATGAAACTTATACTCTCCGATTCACTTAACCTCTAACCTTCGCGATACTTGCTTATCACTTGTTTAGCATAACATAAATACTTATAGCGTCAAAATAATCTTGTCCTTCGAGCTTATGTCAATTAACTTATGGCAAATCCAACGTAATAAAGTATGGGATGTAACATCCTTTCCCCTTTAAGAAACATTCATCCTCGAATGTTAACTCTTAGAGAGTTGTGAATTTTTTTCTAGAGGCTCCTCTGTAAACTGAACTAAAACCCAACCTATACGCAGCTAGAAAACAAACTATACATGTCACACAGGGTCAATATCCATAAGTAGCAATAGTTGGTTTCACACGACCGCAATGAGAGATCACCTCAAGATCTACTGGCTTGTGCTGTAATCTTACTAATTGCAAGCATCTCTGTATCATTAGCAAATATAAGTCCTTACTCAAACTCTTATAACTCAGCTCTATAGCACGATTTGGATTTGAAAGAAGGGCAATAGACTCCTAAATGCCCAGTTGCTTCCTGTTTATATTGTATGGTGCACAACACACTTATAAACAAGAATCTACTAGACACGACTTGTTTGTCCCGCCCCAAATATAGAGGGGCATAACCAGCATCGGGTGTCACACTCGGCCCGAGCGAACCACTCTTATACCTGTAACTCTAGGGGGATAACCCTCAGCTTAGGCTGAAAGGGCCTACCTGCAAATAGACAAAACCAACAAGGCCGACAAGGCCACAATCTGTAATGTATATGAAGACTAACTGTTGCATTTGAAAGGGCGCACACCCAAAATATATAGACATAACTGAGAGACCCGACAAGGCTGCCTTGAGCTTATACAACCGACAACATCAAAATAGACATATTCAAAGGGCCTGACAGGGCCTCTATGCTGACATACTGGATTGATGACACAAGTCTACAAGCCTCCACAGAAGTGTAACTGCAACATGGTTGGGATAGGGCCCCTGCCTACCCATACTGTATCTACAAAAAACTCTGAACCTGGTAACTCCGAATGACATGGAGCTTACCACATTGGCTGGTACTCGGTATCCTATTGGTGCGATCCTCCTGGTAACCTATCTGAACCTGCGGTGTCACGACCCAATTTGTGAATCGTGATGGCACCTACATTGTCCCCCCAGGTAGGCGAACCATTCCCAAATCATTTTAATCGTTTATAAGAGTTATGCGAAAATAGATAATAATTTAGCTAACAGATTCGGATCATATAGATAATAAATGCGGAAGTAATAACAACCCCAAAATATGGTCTGGGCTAGTACAAGAGTTACTATTTCGAGATACAAGTCTGATATGAAGTAAAAATCTCAAGTATAACAATAATGTCACAAGAATACAAAATAGATAGTATATACAAAAGAAGAGTCTCCGGGTTGCGGATCTAGCCAAAGCTCACCCTGGAATCTCTGTCAAGTAAACTCGGATCACCCTCGATGACAGGAGCCGGAACGGGTAACAAACTCTACACTCAAAAGAAGAGTACAACAAGAGTAGCATCAGTACAAACAATACGTACTGATTAAGCATCATAGGCCGACTAAGATTAGTTCACTCAGACAAGCATAAAATCAGCAAGATAAGCAGATAGGCACATAATACTCAATCCAAGGTCACAAAATATCCCATAACTGAATCACAACCTAGGATGAAGCTTTTAAACCACAAATCTGTCGAGTCTACATAATTTCAATCGATAATCGCGAATCCAAGTCCTAAAACTGGGCAGAGTCACTACTCTGCAATCTGACCCACTCCATAATCCAATCCATGCCACCACAATGATACTAACAAACCATGCCAAATAAAAAATAAGAGCTATATGATGATGCAAAAATAAAATGTAATGATGTGCAATACAATGCACTGGCCAAATACCTCAAACCTGTACACACATGCTAATGGCATTGTTTGCCCAATCGTCATGACCCATAGGGGACCTGCGAAGTCCATATACCTCTCGCTCTGGATCAGACCTCAGATCACGAGTTCACAAACAAGCCACACCCTCACCCCTTGTCAAATGTGCCTTTAGTACATATCACGATGGGCTACATCCGCACCCCCTGTCAAATGTGCCTTTTAAACATGTAATGTATGCAAGATGAGTATTCAAGATATGGTTCAAGTCTAGAACCCCAAGATTAAACATCAACTCAACAGTAGCATGATAAATCAATGAAATCACATACCAATGAAAATGCAAGTCACAATGCCATAAGCCATATTGGGACTTAGCTAAATCAGCTCAACCATGGAATAAAGCATACAACCCATCTCGATCGTCATAAGGTGTCTTTGACACCCTTTACTTCGAAATGTAGCGCGTACACCTCGCTACTAAGTCTTGTGTCACCAAGTGCTCCACTTTGTACAACTCACAACTAAGTCTTGTGTCACTAAGTGCTCCACTTTCTCATGTATCATCAGCAGTGCCAAGTAATAATTTGATATCAACATACATGTAAAATGAGAATGTATGCCATGCATGATGTCATCAAAGTTATACAACACAATTCAGGACAAATCTCATTATGCTTCCTTTCTCTGATGATAAATGACATAACAAGAGAAAAATGAGTGCAACACGTATCACAATACAACAAATTAAGTAACAAGCCTAATCACAATAACAGGGCAACAAGCCACAATCAACAACACGAGTATATATTAACTCCTTCCTCCTCATATCAGAACCAATGCACCTCTTATTCAATACATAAAGTAATGGAGGTAATAGCAACAACAACATACCTAGTTGAATCCCATAGTGTGGGGTCTGGGAGGGTTAAGTTGTACGCAGACCTTACCCCCACCTTGGAAGGTAGGGAGGCTGTTTCCGAAAGACCCTCGGCTCAAAGTAATGGAGACAAGCCCACATAATCAAAAGTCATACCAACCTAGGTAATATCCAACCAGACATTTTGTCCGAAGACCTATTCATGCTTTCTTCCTGTTACATCCCGTGTTTTGTACATTCGGAAAAATTTAAGAAAATATATATATATATATTTTGTGACTTGTAAGAGATGAGGCAACATTTTGATCTTATTTAATATGTATGTTGGCCATGAAAAATATTGACGTGGAAATACGGAGGAAGGCCAAGGGCCAAATCAGAATTTCGGAAATTAATTTCGGGAATTACAAAATGCGGTCCATAACTTGTTGGGCTCAAAAAAAAAAAAAAAAAAAACAAAAAGGCCCAAGGGTGTAAGGTTGCCGGCCATAGCTCCTTTGGCCCAAGCCCATAATTAATTAAATCCATGTGAGTTAAATAGAAGACCACCCCTTATTTTTGTTCATAACTCAAGAAGCTTCAAGAAGATAAGATTTTGGAGAACAAGACTAAGGCCATTTGGCCAAGTCCATAGGAAATTGAAGATCTTCAATCTTGGTTCAAAAATTTATTTCTCTTAGTATTTCTACTAATTCAAGGGTCCTCTTCAACGTGGTATAATTGTTGGAGCAAGAAAACCACTAGTTGTCACAAAGTCACAACCCTAGCCAAGTGAAGAGTTGAAGGAAAAAGGTAAGGATTTCTCTTCTTCTATAGGTTATGAATGTTTGTGAATGTTGTAGTGTATGAAAATGAATGGAATTCATGAAGAACATGAATATAGAGGTGGTGGCCGTGTGGTGTATATTATATGTATAGCCGTGTATATGTGTTGAATTATGAAGGATTGGTGAGCAAGTTTTATTAAGTATTTTGGTTGTTGTGTTGTGGATTTTTTTTGTTGCAAGTAAGAGCTTAATGAGCTTAGTGAAGTTTAGTAGTTGGAGGCTTGTCTTGGAAGATTATGTAAATTAAATATGATGTTCATGCATGTATGGGAATATAATGTTGTTAGTGTGAAGTTGTCAGGGCGTAAATTATTAAGTTGTTATTGTTTTTATTGGAGTTGGAAGGTTTTGAAGGAAGTAGTATATTGATTGAGTTGTTATAATGTATCTTGGATTGAATATGGAAATTGTTAGTATGGTTGTTGACATTATGTTGATAGTTTGGCCAGGTTGAATTCCTGGATTGTTGTTGATTAAAAATTTGCTAAGTTGAATGTTGGGGATGGTGTATTTACAGGGGAAATGCTGCCGGAATTTCGGTAGCCAAGTATTATCTTAAGATTCCAATTCTAAATGCTCTAATCAAAGTTTGGTAAATGTGACCAATTTGTAGATTTCGGCGGATTTGCAACTTGAACTTGGAATAGCATAAGGAGCGGAAAGAGGTATGTAAGGCTTTACTCTTCCTTCTATGGCATGTCTTAGACGTAATAGGTCGAATACGAGCCTTGGGGACAACCCTATTCTCCGGAATCCGCACCTAAAGTTACCCCTTTTTCATTCAGAAGAATTGAATTAAAGATTGTGTGAAATGTTGGAAAAACTTTCTAAACCTCTAGAACTTTCATAAATAGGACCCGACTACCTTAAAACCCTCACAAGTAACGCCATGACATGTAACATATGCAAAATGTGTACGCTACCTCATTCGGCCCGAGGTGGGCCCATTGTTCCCGGATTTTCCTTATAGTCCCGCTTGACTTATTTTGAAGCAGAATGCAAAGGAAACTTTTGACCCTTATCCCGATTATCAAACGATAAGTACTGTACCATTCTAATGGAAATATGTCTATGATGACTATGATAACGATGATGCTAAGGAAGAGAATACGTCTATGATAAGTATGACAAGAATGATTCCATGACTAAGAGTCTTAAGCTAAGGATTCAATATGAGTATGAAAGTGTCCAACTAGTTCTTGATCTTTAATTCTATTCCTCGGTCGTGACACTAATTTCTAAAGATTTCAAAACATGAATTGATGTCTATGATGCCCTTGGTTTCATACTATCTTTACTTCTGATGCTAGTCTTTGTTGATAGTCTCGCCTTAAAATACTCGTTCCTTCAAGGCGAGACAAAGCGATCACGGTTGTTCCATAATGTAATCGGAGGTTACCGACCTTACGTCCCTCCGATGGATACATGATTTTCCTTGGGCTCTCCTGCATGCTTATATGATATATGTATATGAGATATGTATATGTACATGGGGTGGGGGAAGGGATATATGGGGGATGGGAAGGGAAACATGTTTCATTGCCACCTGGTCAGCTGGCTTATCATCCCGGACGCGGGATGCCCGGACGCGGGATATATGGGCGAGCCGATGTTTTTTGGTGCTATGTGGGCGAGCCGACATTGTTCGGTGCTATGCTATGACTTGATATGATATGACATGATATGATATGACACGATATGATATGACATGATCTCATATGATATGATACGATATGATATGATATGATAAGACATGACATGATATAAGTTCTATTTTCTATGCCTATGAAAAAGAAATGTTTTTTTAAAAGGGAAAGACAAGCATGCATGGTATCCGGCCTGAAAGGGTATTCCTATGTACAGGTTACTTTCTTATTTCACTATATGTCCTATGATCCCATGATATTGTTAATCATACCTTTTGTTTCCGTTTGTATTATCTTCCACACCTTACATACTCGGTACACTATTCGTACTGACGTCCCTTCTTGTGGACGCTGCGTTTCATGCCGCGCAGGTCAGCAGATAGACAGATTCGACTCCTAGGAGCTTCGTCAGCAGTATCGTAGCAGCGCTCCAGTTGTTCCGGAGCCTCAGTTCCTTGGTACTATTTTTGTGTATATATTCGGGCACGGCAGAACCCGACCCTTCCTATGTATATGTGTGCTATGTTTAGAGGCTCGTAGACAGATATGTACAGTCAGATGGTTTGTACTTTTGTTCGTTTGGGGTTGTATAACATGCTAGCAGATTTTATTAACACTTGATTATGGTTATGCTATTAATGATAGGAATAAGTAAAGAAACAACGGTATTACCAATCTGGCACACTTAGTAATAAGAATGAGATACGAGTTAGGGGGTGCTCGGTACAAGTATCGGGTATCCGTCGCGGCCCCTAGTTGGGTCGTGACACTTCCGTCAATTCTAAACAATATATACGTTTCGCTAATCAAAGTTTAACCGAAGTAAGCCGAAACCCACCTCGACTGCAGAGCAAGAGCCACAAACTACTCCACATGAGCCTTCTATTTTCGAAACGCCTCAGAACGATGGTAGTCTAGTAAATAACGACGGACCATAATGCTAAGTAAGCCACAGACCATCTAATTAAATAAAACAACAATTAGGGAAGAAGACCCAATTACTTCTACCCTTTTCAATTGGGTGAACCATCACTTAATGGAGAATTTATCATAATCTCAATCCCAACAATCATAATCTTCCAATTTATGGGTTTCTAATCAAATTAATCCTTCCAAAACTGATTTTAGTCCAAAGATCCCCTTTTTATTGGAACCCTAAGTCTCAATACACAATTCCCAACACAATTAACTAATTTCCCATCCTAGAAGGTGATTATCCACCCTCCTAGATGATTAAACAACAATAAAATCAACAACTTGTCAATTGTTGTAGGGTTTAACAATTCTTGGTTTCTAGTCTTTTCATTCACAATTAAAGAACCTTAACTAGCGTAAGAACTTAAAGATGATAAGGTAATGAACAATGAAAAGGGTTAAGACTTACCTTCAAAGGAGCACTTCACCCTAGCCTTAGAAAGTCGCCTCTCACTTTCTTGGGAACTGGTTTTGATGTTATGTGGGGAATGGCTTCAAAATTTGCAATATAAAAGTAAGTTCTTGCCTCCTGTCTACTGCTGCAACGGTCAAAGTTTCATTCTAGCGGTGGTCTCGCTCTAGTGGTCCAAGTTTCTCGCAATAGAGGAACTTCCCCCGCTACGGCGGACCCATTAGGTACAGCAACAACTATCCACGCTAAAATGACCATAACTTCTTCATACAAAGGCGAAATGCGACGATTCGTTTTTGCTATAGCTTCGTATTTACGATACGAATCTAATGGTTCAATCAAAAAACAAAACAAAAGTCATTTGATCAATATGGTTCCCTTTATCGCAAAAGAACTACGGTGAAAACATCTAATACGAGCGCGACACAACCCAAATCCCTCTGAAACTTTTCGGAATCTCACCAAAGCTTGTGGACAAGTCCAAAATCATCTTACGAACTTGTTGGAACTTTAAAAACATCGACAAAGGGTCATCTTAACCCGATGTTGACCGTGGTCAACTCTACCTCTTTACTTAACTACTTCCTCTACCAATGACTCAAATCACACTCAAACCTTTTGGGAACCAAACCATGACTTCATTAATTCATAAATCACGTTCCGGACCTAATGGAACTGTCAAAATTCGATCACGGCCACTTTTACCCAAAAGTCAATTATTGGTCAAAGGTTTTTCAATTTAAGACTTTAGATTCCACAAATCCTTTTGGAACTTGCCCGATGACATCAGGAACGTTGTCACCATCCCTGCGGGTTAAAATCATGCTAACGGGGCTCGGGGAAGGGTCAACAACGGTAAATGGGTCAAAACTATAACATCCAAACATGTCATTACATCAGATACCTATTAAACAATCGTTCATCCTCGAACGAAGAAGGGAAGTACGAAGGCTAATGGTAACCCAAAAACCTGTATTAGAACCACCCGGAAGCCTCTACGGCAATAAGTGCGCCAAAACACTACCCGTTCACCTTATCATTCAAACTTCTTTTTTTGGCTCAAAGATCTATGTTCTCATATTCCCTATACTCGAATTTTCTCACAACTGACCTCTGGATACAGGAACTGTTTCTGCTGGAATTCTCTATTTCGATATAGCCATACCTCTGAACGCGATCAATAGGTCTCACAACATTTCTCAAAACAGCACAAACCTCTAGATATAGACACAATCATAACCCACTTTGAACCGTTAAAATACTCTGATTCCGCTAACCTTTCTTTAACCCCTAGATCCGTTCTTCGCTCCACGATTTCTTTGAACCACATAAACACTCACTATAAGCTCGAAACCATGACTTACTCTTGTCAGAAAAGAATCCTTGCTCCATATGAGAACTCTACGCTATTCCATCAAACTGATCTTACTCACAACCGACTTGGCTAGTTCTATGTCTTCTTAAATCTTCAATTCATCATACTGGAAACATACCCGTTGAATACCTCGCTGAGCCAAGTCCATAGGAAACCATTATAACTGTCTGAACAACTGACCTTGAATGAATGCACAACCTTTAAAGACCACCAACGGCCACTCGAACTGGATCCAAATTTTTTGAAACCAATTACAGTCCTATCACCCATCTGGGGCGACTAATTCTAGTCCGTTAATATTCGAAAAATGCTCACTCAAGCTGTCCGATTTAGTAATACCCATAACATAACACACTACCTCAAATACGGTCTCGTCTCGAAGACACAACTCTAACCTTCACGTTATAGGGATTTCCAGAAACCCTCTCCTTTAACCCACACTAACTCATCCACTATAGAGTGTTACATAAATATCCAACTGCGTAAGACACAAGCCACTTCCCATAAGCCTTAACATGCTGGTTACCTGAATTTTTCTTCTCACTAGTCACTGATCACGAAACCTCACGAAACTTTGTCATATCACTTATAAAGCCCTACTACTGCTCTGACTTATATCCACCAAGGTGCCTTTGCTCGAATTCCCTTAACTCAAATTTCAGAATTGAATTTATATAGACCTCATTATTTATTTATCACTTCGAACGTCCCAATTATCAAACCAAAACACCTCTAACCATTCACGCGATTATTCGTTTCATTCAATTAATTCAACCGTGTAGTAACACCAGTCGTAGTAGGAACTAGCCGAACTCACATAATAGGTACAAGGCTCTCAACATCGCCTAGGTATGCTTAGAGAAAGATGAATGAAATATGACAAGGGTTTAAGGTTTTTAACTTAGGAAATAAGAAGAAAATATATCCGCTGCAGCGGTGGAACCTTCGCTACCGCGGGACCGCTGCGGCGTGCACCAAACACCAGACACCAGAATTTTTGCTAATTTTTGACATGGCTCAGACCGAAATCTGACTATTACTCGATAGTTCCTTAAGTACTAAAAGCTCCACACTCGACCAATACCAAAGTCATTCTTATTAGTCCACCACCGACTCCTATTGGCCCATGGTATAACAAACCATACCAACTCGACACGGAACCCTTATGTTTAATCTACCATGTATGACCGCAATATAATCCTTAAATCACTAGCTCCCTATTCCACGATATCCTCATCCTTCCTCTAAACATGAGGAACGGATGAGCGTACCCTTTACTGAAGGACTAGGACCAGCTGCCCAACATCTTAAGTCTCCACTCGTCACAAGTAACATTGCTTCCCGATCAAAAATCAATAACCACTTTCCTGAAAGAACCCACAAACCACTACCATGTAATCACGTCAAAACCCAACTTAACTTTTCACAACCGAATACGTAATCCACTCTCGTACAACATGCAACCTTACCCGACGAGCATGTCAGATACCAATTGTTCCCTTCTTAATGGCGGAGAACAATCTATCCAAATCCTTCTTCTTACACCTCCGTCCCATTAACACGAAAGTACTCATACACCAATACCCTAAGAATCTCACTTGCTACGCGTTTCACACGAAGTTGTCCTTCATGTCCTTATTCCCAACTTCTCTTCTTTATTACTCGCGGTCACTACACTTTTTCCCAAATCCAATGATCCTTACCGAACTTACATTCCTGCCACACACGCCATCTTAATACCCTGACGAATTTGAAACTTATTCCTAGAACCAATCATATCTCTAACAAATCATACTTTTTAAGTCATAAATGCACATCTGTGACTTTCGAGTAACTAATCACTAAAAACACGGGGATCACGCGGTCCCATGCGTTATCTGTCATGACCCAACTAGAGGGCCATGACGGGTACCCGGAGCTAGCTTACCGAGCCCTACTTGTCATACTTCTTCCAATCTATCTCGGTGGACCACTTTTCTAATTATCAAATAACTCAACCTGAATAAATGCCATTCTAAAAAATAAAACTCGTTACGAAGCATTCTTCGATTCCACCTCAAACATATATATGAACAAGCCTGCAAGTCTACAGAATGATATATAGAATATACACTAATAAGGTCATGAAATATCTACTATCTACACATGTCTACGAGCCTCTAACTGGAGTCATGTATTCTAACTTTTACTTTTAAAACAACATCATAACATATATATATAAACTGCCCAACCATATGGGTACGGTGTAATCATCATTAACCCGTGTCCGGGCCTCCCGCGTCCGGGGTAACCATCTCATGCCGCCCACTAATGGTGTCTGCCCGTGCCATAAAGGCATGATGTTATTATCATTATCCATAAGCCGCCCACTATGCCCACCGTAGTGGTTTCTGCCCGGCCAATTAGGCCCGGTGTAATCATACATAAAAATAAGCATGCATGAGAGCCCAATTAAAAACTACAATTATATCAGAGTGACGTAAGGTCGGTAACCTCTGATTATCTTATGGAATAATCATCATCACTATATCTCATCCCGAAGGAACAATTCATATGGTGAGATCAACAACAACGATGAAATCAAGGAATTCATGAAATAACTCTATAATCTCACAATAGCATGAAAACCATAAGCATTGGAATTTCTAGCATTGAAATCATCATCATCATGTTCAACGTAGAAAACATCTCTTCTTTGGTATCATAAGAATCTTTTAAGAATCATGAACTTCTAGCTTTTGGGCATAAGGAGGTTATGGAAAATATGGATGGAATCATAACATAGGAATCATGCCTTTCAAAGAAAGGAACTAGCCTTAACATACCTTTTGTCTTCTTAACGACTAAACGTTCTCCTTCTAAGCTCGCGACTCTACATTCAAGAGGATTCGTACTATGGTTAAGTCATTGAAAGCATGATTAATTTTAAACTAAAGCAAATAAGGGCTAACTGAATTTGGGCAGCATTTCCTTTGTTTCATTGACTTTCTCCATATAATAGAAAACTCCCAAGCATCAATAGCAACATCCATAATATCATAATCAAGAGGCTTCTTTCAAGTTAAGCATTGTCCAATCCTCAAAACTCCTTTTTAAGGTCATTCATAACAATAGCTACAACACAACACTATATTCACTTACCTACAATACTTTGTCAACATCATTAGGACCCCCCTCCCCAACAATATTATACTCATAGCATACTAAGAATCTTGACTCAAGTTAATTCACTACTAAAATATATCATTAGATCCATATTTGAGCTACATCTTCTACTTTCTTCCCTCATCTAAGTTATTCAACAACTAAATACTCCTAATAACATGAAATAGATGTAAAACTCACCTTTTATCGTATAAGGATGAACTTTGGGTTAATGTATTTAACTTGAATGAAACCCCAACTTCAATACCAAAGGAAATCTTGAATTCTACAAACCTTAGTGAGTCTCCCCACACTCTATTCTCTTGATTGTTGCTATTTAATCTTCGATTTCACTTGGGTTTGGGTTAATATGATAGGGGGAAGGTTCTAGAGCTTTTAAGACTTGGGGAAAATGTGGGAAATGAAAAGTAAGAACAAGGGTCATCTATATGTAAAAAGAGAAAAAAGTGACCCGACCCGATTATACAGCCACTTATACGGTCCGTAGAAGTTATGCGGACCGTATAAGTGGTCGTACAACCCATTTTTTTTTGAACTTGCTCCCGTTGATTCATTTGACTCCCAATCCTTGTGGAACCTTCTTGGCATTTATATAACATTTCATTAACCATCTAAGGATCCCTATAGCTCCTTTTCAAGACATTTCTAAATAAACATTAGCACGTTGGTGTGAAACCTTCCCAAACACAACTTACATTTCACTTCCTTCGATGAATTTAGTTCCACCGACTCATGCGACTTCAAAATCCTGTAGTACGCACTTAAAGCTATCAAATACTCCTCTTAACTTCATATGGACTTCATGTTTATCTTAGCCTTGCGTTAGTGTATTTACAGCGCAACAACTCGAAATTCCCGAGATGTAACATTCTCCGCCCCTTAGGAACATTCGTTCTCGAATGTTAGACTCTTGGGGATTCTACAATTTTTTTTATAGAGTTTTCCCTTTAATCCGACACTACCATCCTATCATAGAAACTTCAAATATATAGCCTCACAGGGATACAATAACAACATCAACAATCATGGCCACACACGACCAAGTAAGCATCAAAGAAAGTATTACATACCCAGGGACAATGGTGTCTCTGCTTGAGCCTCTTCTGGGGGTGAAAATAAATGTGGATATCTGGACTTCATATCTTCTTCTGCTTCCCAAGTAATTTCCTCTCTATTATTGTTTCTCCACAGGACCTTAACTGAGGCTACATCTTTGGTTCTGAGTCTCCGCACTTGCCTATCTAGTATGGCAATAGTTACTTCTTCATAAGATAATTTCTTAGTAATTTGGACATCATCTACAGGCACGATTCTAGAAGGGTCTCCAACACACTCACGATGCATCGACATATGAAAAACCGGATGGACTGACTCCAAATCCGAAGGTAGCTCGAATTCGTAAGCCATTTGGCCTACCTTGCGCAAAATTTTGTAAGGCCCAATACATCGGGGACTAAGCTTTCCCTTCTTGTCGAATCTGATTACACCTTTCATCGGCGACACTTTCAAGAATACCCAATCGTTAACTTGGAATTCTAAGTCTCGTCGACAGTTGTCCGCATATGATTTCTAGCGACCCTAGGCTGTCAACAACCGGTCTCGGATAAGCTTGATCTTTTCTACCACTTGCTGGATCAATTCTAGGCCTACTGGTTATGTCTCTCCTACCTCAAACCATCCAATTAGCGATCTACACTTTCTCCCATATAGAGCCTCATACGAGGCCATTTGGATGCTGGAATGATAACTGTTGTTATATGAAAATTCAATAAGTGTCAAATGATCTTCCCGATTAACTCCGAAGTCTAATACACATGCCTGCAACATATCTTCCAAGGTCTAATTAGTGTGTTCAGCTTGTCCATCAGTATGTGGATGAAATGCTGTGCTAAGTCTCACTTGAGTTCCCAAACCTTCTTGGAAGGACTTACAGAAATTAGTTGTAAATTGTCTTCCCTATCAGTGATGATGGATACGGGGACACCATGAAATTGCACTATCTCTTGAAGATACAGCTTTGCATAATCTTCTGATGAGTATGTAGTTTTGACTAGTAGAAAATGAGCTGACTTCGTAAGTCTGTCAACAATTGCCTAAATGGAGTCATACTTATGCCGAGAATAAGGCAAGCCTACGATAAAATCCTTGTTGATCACTTCCCATTTCCAAGTTGGAATTTCCATAGCTTGCAACAATCTTTCTGGATTTTGATACTTAATTTTCACTTGTTGACAATTTGGACACTGAGCTACAAACTCCGCTATATCTTTCTTCATTCCGTCCCAGCAATAAATTGACTTGAGGTCATGTTACATCTTTGTCGCTCCACGATGAACAGAATAATGGGAGTAACTGGCTTCTTCCAGAATCTGGTGGCGTAATCCTACAACATCCGGGACACATAGCCTTCTTCGATACTTGAGAACTCCCTCTGCAGAAACTTCAAATGGTGATTTCTCTTTCTGAGGAAGTGTATCTTTGTAATAACTCAATTTGGGGTTTTCATATTGGCGTTTTTTCACCTCCACTACTAAGGATGAAACAGTTGAGTTATGAACATCAACTCCTGCATTGCCCGAGTCCATTAAGCGAACTCCTAGGCTAGCTATCTGTTGAAGTTCACGGGCTAATTCCCTTTTCTCCTGCTGAACGTCACGTAGACTGCCCATGGATTTATGGCTAAGAGCATCAGCCACCATATTCGCCTTTTCAGGATGATATAAAATACTTACGTTATAGTCTTTCAATAGCTCTAACCACCGCCTCTGCCATAGATTTAACTCCTTCTACTTGAAAATATACTGGAGACTCTTGTGATTTGTATAAATATCAACATGAACACCATACAAGTAATGTCTCCAAATCTTTAGGGCATGAATAACCGCTGCTAGTTCAAGATCATTGGTCGGATAGTTTTTATCATGCTTCTGCAACTGCATGGAGGCATAGGCAATGAATTTACCGCGCCACATCAACACACAGCCCAAGCCAACACCGGAGGCATCACAATAAAGAACATAGCCTCCTGATCCTTCTGGAAGTGTCAGGATTTGGGCTGAAGTCAATCCATCTTTCAAATCCTGGAAACTGCGCTCGCAAGCATCGGTCCATTAAAATTGTGCTGATTTTTGAGTTAGCTTTGTCAATGGTGCAGAAATAAAAGAAAATCCTTCTACAAATCTTCTATAATAGCCTTCCAATCCCACAAAGCTTCGGACCTCTATAGGTGTTGTAGGCCTTGGCCAAGTCTTCACAGCCTCAATCTTCTGAGTATCTACCCGAATGCTGTCAGCTGAGATAATATGGCCCAGAAAGTTATAGAATTCAACTAGAACTCACATTTTGAAAACTTGGCATATAATTCTCGAGTCCGAAGAATTACAAGGACACTACGTAAATGATTTGCATGCTCTGCTTCTGATCGAGAGTATACCAGAATGTCATCGATGAACACTATTACAAATAGATCTAGGAAATGCCTAAGCACATTATTCATCAAATTCATGAATACTGCTAGAGCGTTAGTCAGTCCAAATGACTTTACCCGAAATTCGTAATGACCATATCTAGTTCTGAAAGTCATTTTCGGAATGTCTTCTTCTCTAACTCTCACTTGGTGATATCCTAATATTAGATTTATCTTTAAAAAACACTTAGCACCCTGTAATTGATCAAACAAATCATCGATTCTCGAAAGAGGATATATATTCTTTATTGTCACCTTGTTCAATTACCTATAGTCAATGCACATTCGCAAGGAACCATCTTTCTTTCTTACGAACAAGACAGGTGCTCCTCATGGCGATGAACTGGGCCTAATAAATCCCTTCTCCAGCAAATCCTTCAGTTGTGCTTTTAGCTCCTTCAATTCTGCAAGAGCCATTCTGTAAGGAGGAATGGATATGGGTTTGGTATCTGACAGCACATCAAGAGTAAAATCAATCTCCCGTTTCGATGGAAGACCGGGAAGCTCATCTGGAAACACATCCGGAAACTCATTTACTACCGGAACGGATTGAAGAGTTAGCGGTTGTTCTTCGATGTCATGAACCAGAACTAAATGATAAATGTAGCCCTTAGAAATCATCTTCCTCGCTTTGAGATAGGAAATAACTTACCTGTTGGGGATGCTGTGTTACCTTTCCATTTAAGCACTGGTTCTCTCGGAAATTGGAATCGAATCATTTTTGTTCTACAATCCACATTAGCATAACAGGAAGCCAGCCAATCCATGCCCATAATAACATCAAAATCTAATATTTTCAGCACGAACAAATCAGGTATAGTATGACGATCACCCTCCATAACCTCACATTTTCTATATGCTCGTCTAACTATTACCGGGTCACCAACAGGAGTAGACATCTCAAAAAGTTTGATTGGCTCGAGTTTCACCCTAATATGATCAGTAATATAAGGAGCAATATACGACAAAGTAGAGCCCGAATTAATCAATGCATAAACATCATGAGAGAATACTGATAATATACCTGTGACAACATTAGGGGAGGACTCGAGATCCTGTCACCCGGCCAATGCATAAATACGGGGTTGAGGGCCACTTGAAACAAATGCTCCCCCTCTGCCCCTACCACGACCTGGTGGTGCCTGTGAGCCTTGCCCCACAGGGCACACAGACGAAGAAGAGCCAGCTACTGATCTTGTGGGATGGGTCCCATCTCTGCCACTCATTGATGGACAATTACGCATCATATGCCCAGTTTGACCACAGGCATAACAAGCATCTGAGCCTCGGTGACACTGACCGACATGTAATTTTTTGCACTGATTGCATCGTGGTACATGTGGTCTCCTCTGACTAGGATCGCCTCAAACTGGGAACTCGAACTCTCAAGCTCTGACCCGGGGCAGAATAAATAGGGCGGTCAAATCTCTTGCTCGTAAATCGAGGAGGTGCACTTTCCACGGATTGGCCTGAATACCTGGAATACTGTTGCCTTTGACCCCCTCTATACTCACTGCTAGCACCTGCAGATCTAGCTCTCTTACTATGCCCTCTGTCAGAATCACGCTCCCCCCTGTGCGGCTGCTGCTGCTCTTCCAAATTCTAAGCATGAGCTTGAATACGAGAAATATCCACCCCTTCCTGGAGTGAAGCTGTCAAGCAGTCTTTAGTCAAATGTCGCCCCAAGTTACTCACAAACCGATGCACCCGGTCTCCCATATCGGCTACCTTGGCCGGATCATACTGAGCCAATGAATTGAAGCGGAGACTATACTTCTGAGCACTCATATTTCCTTGCCTTAGATTCAAAAACCTGTCAGCTCAGGCCCGTTGGACCTTGGGAGGCAAATAATGGCGGATGAAGGCATCTACGAACTCCTACCTTACCGGGGGAGGCGCATTTTCCCTTCTCGAAGATATATCCAATTAATGTACCAAAGAACGGCCACATCCCGCAGTCTATAGGAAGCTAACTCTACTGACTTAGTATCAGAAGCATGTATTGTCCTTAACGTTCTCAGCATCTCATCTATAAAGCCCTGCGGGTCTTCATTCGGCTTTGGCCTGAAAAATTCCAAAGGATTCAAGCTCTTAAAATCACGGGCTCTATCGCTAAATGATCTGTCTCTAGGACCCGCACCCTGCCGCTCAGCCTGAGCGGCAACTAACTGGGTCAGTAATTGAATAGCTTCTATCATCTGTGGGCCGGAGGCACCTGGAGGAGGAAATGGAGGCATTGGAGCTAGAGCTGAGGCTCCTTCATACTCCTCTAAAATAGGCGGGGTGTGAGAGGTCCGATATGGAGGCTCATTATGGCACTCACCCTCCTCTATATTTACCGGTTGCTCACGTTTAGTCCGCCTTTGTCTTGCCCTTCTGGGAAGCTGTTGCTTTCCTCTTCATAGGCATTGCTGAAATCATAACACACAATTAGGAAAAGGAGGAATCTTATATTATGTCTCTATCGCGCGATCTATAAGGAAGAAGAACAGTCATTATTCCTAAATGCCCCGCAATCTCTTGTTTATAAGTGTGGCGCGCTTCACACCTATAAATAAGACTCTACCGGACACAGCACGTAGACACACCCTAGGACGGAACGACTCTGATACCACTTTTGTCACGACCCAATCAGAGGGCCATGACGGGTACCCGGAACTAGCCTACCGAGCACCACTTGTTATACTTCTTCCAATCTATCTCGGTGGACCACTTTTCTAATTATCAAATAACTCAACCTAAATAAATGCCATTCTCAAAAATAAAAGTCGTTACGAAGCATTCTTCGATTCCACCTTAAACATATATATGAACAAGCCTGCAAGGCTTCAAAATGATATACAAAATATACACTAATAAGGTCATGAAATGTCTACTATCCACACATGTCTACGAGCCTCTAACTAGAGTACTGAAAATGATAAGGACGGGACAAGACCCCGCCATGTCCCAAATATAAGTACAAAAGAATATACCGATAAACTGCAACTCCGGAGTAGTGGAGTGCTCCTGTATATCTGCTGATAAAGCTCCTAGGGATATGGACCTTCTCCCTGTCTACCTGTGGGCATGAACGCAACTTCCACAAAAGAAAGGACGTCAGTACGAACAATGTACTGAGTATTTAAGGTATGAAAAATACCATAATAAAGAAATAAAGAAATGTGAGATAAAGAGATAACCTGTAACTGGCTACCTCTTAAGGCGGAGCCATGCATGCTAACTTTTACATTTAAAACAACATCATAACATATATATATATATATATAAACTGCCCGACCATATGGGTATGGTGTAATCATCATTAGCCCACGTTCGGGGTAACCATCTCATGCCGCCCACTAGTGGTGTCTACCCGTGCCATAAAGGCACGATGTTATTATCATTATCCATAAGCCGCCCACTACGCCCACCGTAGTGGTGTCTGCTCGGCCAATTAAGCCTGGTGTAATCATACATAAAGAATAAGCATGCATGAGAGCCCAATTAAAAGCTACAATTCTATCGGAGTAACTTAAGGTCGGTAACCTCCGATTATCTTATGCAATAATCATCATCACTATATCTCATCCCGAAGGAACAATTCATAGGGTGAGATCAACAACAACAAATGAAATCAAAGAATTCATGAAATAACTCAATAATCTCATAATAGCATCAAAACCATAAGCTTTGGAATTTCTAGCATTAAAGTCATCATCATCATGTTCAACATAGAAAACATTTCATCTTTGGTATCATAAGAAGCTTTTAAGAATCATGAACTTCTAACTTTTGGGCATAAGGAGGTTATGGAAAATATGGATGGAATCATAGCATAGGAATCATGACTTTGAAAGAAAGGAACCTGCCTTAACATATCTTTTGTCTTCTTAATGTGAAAATAAATGCGGATATCTGGACGTCATATCTTCTTCTGCTTCCCAAGTCATTTCCTCTATGTTATTGCTACTCCACAGGACCTTAACTGAGGCTACATCTTTTGTTATGAGTCTCTGCACTTGCCTATCTAGTCTGGCAATGTGTACTTCTTCATAAGATAATTTCTCAATAACTAGGACATCATCTATAGGAACGATTCTGGAAGGGTCTCTAACACACTTACGAAGCATCGGCACATGGAAAATCGGATGGACTGACTCCAAATCCGAAGGTAGCTCTAATTCATAAGCCACTTGGCCTACCTTGCGCATAATTTTGTAAGGCCTAATATACCGGGGACTAAGCGTTCCCTTATTGCCGAATCTCATTACACCTTTCATCGGCAACACTTTCAAGAATACCCAATCGTTAACTTGGAATTCCAAGTCTCGTCGACGGTTGTCCGCATAAGTTTATTGGCGACTCAGGCAACAACCGATCTCGGATAAGCTTGATATTTTCTACCACTTGCTGGATAAATTTTGGGCCTATTAGTTGTGTCTCTCCTACCTCAAACCATCCAATTGGCGATTTACACTTTTTTCCGTATAGAGCCTCATACGGGGCCATCTGGATACTGGAATGATAGTTGTTTTTATATGCAAATTCAATAAGTGGCAAATGATCATCCCAATTACCTCCGAAGTCTAATACACATGCCTGAAACATATCTTCCAAGGTCTGAATAGTGCGTTCAGCTTGTCCATCAGTCTGTGGATGAAATGCTGTGCTAAATCTTACTTGAATTCCCAAACCTTCCTGGAAGGAATTCCAGAAATTAGCTGTAAATTGTGCTCCCCTATCTGTGATGATGGATACGGGGACACCATGAAGTTGCACTATCTCTTGAAGATACAACTTTGCATAATCTTCTGATGAGTATGTAGTTTTGACTAGTAGAAAATGAGCTGACTACGTAAGTCTGTCAACAATTGCCTAAATGGAGTCATACTTATGCCGAGAATAAGGCAAGCCTACGATAAAATCCTTGTTGATCCCTTCCCATTTTCAAGTTGGAATTTCTATAGCTTGCAACAATCTTTCTGGATTTTGATGCTTAATTTTCACTTGTTGACAATTTGGACACTGAGCTACAAACTCCGCTATATTTTTCTTCATTCCGTCCCACCAATACATTGACTTGAGATCATGGTACATCTTTGTCGCTCCACGATGAACAAAATAATGGGAGTAACTGGCTTCTTCCAGAATCTGGTGGCGTTATCCTACAACATCCGGGACACATAGCCTACTTCGATACCTGAGAACTCCCTCTGCAGAAATTTCAAATGGTAAGTTCTCTTTCTGAGGAGGTGTATCTTTGTAATAACTCAATTTGGGGTCTTCATATTGGTGCTTTTTCACCTCCACTACTAAGGATGAAATAGTTGAGTTATGAACAACAACTCCTGCATTGCCCGAGTCCATTAAACGAACTCCTAGTCTAGCTAGCTATTGAAGTTCATGAGCTAATTCCCTTTTCTCCAGCCGAACGTCCCATAGACTGCCCATGGATTTTCGGCTAAGAGCATCAGCCACCACATTCGCCTTTCCAAGATGATATAAAATACTTACATCATAGTCTTTCAATAGTTCTAACCACCGCCTCTGTTGTAGATTTAACTCCTTCTGCTTGAAAATATACTGGAGACTCTTGTGATCTATATAAATATCAACGTGAACAAAATATAAGTAATGTCTCCACATCTTCAGGGCATGAATAATCGCAGCTAGTTGAAGATCATGGGTCGGATAGTTTTTCTCGTGTTTCCGCAACTGCCTGACTTTACCGCGCTGCATCAACACACAGCCCAACCCAACACCGGAGGCATCATAATAAATAACATAGCCTAATGATCCTTCTGCAAGTGTCAGGACTGGGGCTGAAGTCAATCTATCTTTCAATTCCTGGAAACTGCGCTCACAAGCATCGGTCCATTGAAATTTTGCTGATTTTTGTGTTAGCTTTGTCAATGATGAAGAAATAAAAGAAAATCCTTCTACAAATCTTCTGTAATCGATGCTCACCTTAACATACCTTTTGTCTTCTTAATGACTAAACGTTCTCCTTCCAAGCTCGCGACTCTACATTCAAGAGGATTCGTACTAAGGTTAGGTCATTGAAAGCATGATTAATTTTAAACTAAAGCAACTAATGGATAATGGAATTTGGCAGCATTTCCTTTGTTTCATTGACTTTCTCCATATAATAGACAACTCCCAAACATCAATAGCAATATCCATAATATCATAATCAAGAGGCTTCTTTCAAGTTAAGCATTGTCCAATCCTCAAAACTCCTTTTTAAGGTCATTCTTAATAATAGCTATAACACAACACCATATTAACTTACTTACAATACTTCCTCAACATCATTAGTACCCCCCTCAACAAGATTATACTCATAGCATACTAAGAATCATGACTCAAGTTAATTTACTACTCAAAAATATCATTGAATCCTTATTTGAGCTTCATCTTCTACTTTCTTCCCTCATCCAAGTTATTCAACAACAAAATACTCTCAATAACATGATATTGATGTAAAACTCAACTTTTATTGTATAAGGATGAACTTTGGGTTAATATATTTCACTTCAATGAAACCCCAACTTCAATACCAAAGGAAATCTTGAATTCTACAAACCCTAGTGAGTCTCCCCACACTTGATTCTCTTGATTCTTGCTATTTAATCTTTGATTTCTCTTGGGCTTGGGTTAATATGATAGGGGGAAGGTTCTAGAGCTTTCAAGACTTGGGGAAAATGTGGGTAATGAAAAATAAGAACAAGGGTCATCTATATATTAAAAGAGAAAAAAGTAACCCGACCCGTTTATACGGCCACTTATACGGTCCGTATGAATAGTCGTATAATACCACCATGGGATAACCCCTCTCTGGAATGGTTATATAGACAGTATAAGTTATACGGACCGTATAAGTGGTCGTACAACCCATTTTTTTCCGAACTTGCTCTCGTTGATTCATTTGACTCCCAATCCTTGTGGAACCTTCTTGGCACTTATATAACACTTCATTGACTATCTAAGGAGCCCTATAGCTCCTTCTCAAGACATTTCTAAATAAAAATTAGGTCGATTGATGCGAAACCCTCCCAAACATAACTTACATTTCACTTCCTTCGACGAATTTAGTTCCACCGAGTCATGCGACTTCAAAATCTTGTAGTACGCACTTAAAGCTATCAAATACTCCCCTTAACTTCATAAGGACTTTATGTTTACCTTAGCCTTGCATTAGTCTATTTAGTGCAACAACTCGAAATTCCCGAGATGTAACATTATCACTCCCATCTTTCCAAGAATTTGACAATATAGCCGGGTCTAAATCACAACCCACACAACTGAAACTTCAAGTCATAACTGGAAACTGAACTGGGTCAAGCGTCCGAATCAAGATGACACATCTCGTACCCTATCATAACACGTCACATACAAACCGTTCACATAAAGGCTAGAGAATGAGGTTCCACCATTCGTGGGAGAATGAGACAAGAAAATTCAGATACCAATTGTAATCGACTAGATACTAATTGGAATGAAGTAGTACGAAAGAAAGAAAGAATTGAAAGTTTCCTAAATGTCCTGTAGCCTCTCACAGATAAGTATGGAGCTCATCGTATCGATCCACAAGACTCTACTAGGCATGCTCTTGTAATTGTAAGTCCGGCAACCTAAGGCTCTGATACCAAGTTGTCACGACCCAATTCGTAAATCGTGATGGCACCTACACTATCCCCCCCCCCCCCCCCAGGTAGGCGAACCATTCCAAAATTATTTTAATCATTTATAAGAATTATGCGGAAATAGCCAATAATTTAGCTAACTGATTCGGATCATATAGATAATAAATACAGAAGTAATAACAACTCCAAAATCTGGCCTGGACTAGTACAAGAGTCACTATTTCGAGATACAAGTCTGATATGAAGTAAAAATCTCAAGTATAAAAATATTGTCTCAAAAATAAAAATAGACATCATATACAAAGGAAGAGTCTCCGGGTTGCGGATCTAGCCAAAGCTCACCCTGGAATCTCTGTCAAGTAGACTCGGATCACCCTTGACGACAGGAGCTGGAACTGGTAACAAACTCTGGACTCAAAAGAAGAGTACAACAGGAGTAGCATCAATACAAACAACACGTACTGAGTAAGCATTATAGGCCAACTAAGATTAGTTCACGCACACAAGCATAAAATCAACAAGATAAGTAGATAGGAACATAATACTCAATCCAAGGTCACAAAATATCCCATAACTGAATCACAACCTATGATGAAGCTTCTAAACTACAAGTTTGTCGAGTCTACATAATCTCAATCGATAATCGCGAATCCAAGTCCTGAAACTGGGAAGAGTCACTACTCCGCAATCTGACCCACTCCATAATCCAATCCATGCCACCACAATGATAATAACAGACCATGCCAAATCAGAAATAAGAGTTATATGATTATGCAAAATAAAATGTAATGATGTGCATTGCAATGCACATACCAAATACCTCAAACATGTACACATATGCTAATGGTATTGTCTGCCCAATAGTCATGACCCATGGGGGACCCGCGAAGTCCATGTACCCCTCGCTCTGGAACAGACCTCGGATCACGAGTTCACAAAGAGGCCATACCCCCCCCCTCCACACCCCCACACCCTCAACACTCCCATCAAATGTTCCTTTAGTATATATCAAGATGGGCCACATCTTCACCCCTATCAGATGTGCCTTTTAAACTTATAATGTATGCAAGATGAGTATTCAAGATATGGTACTAGTCTAGAACCGTAAGATTAGACATCAACTCAACAGTAGCATGATAAATCAATGAAATAAAATGCCAATGAAAATGCAAGTCACAATCCCATTAGCCATATCGGGACTTAGCTAAATCAGTTCAACCATGTAATAAATCATACATCCCATCTTCATCGTCATAAAGAGTCTTTGGCACCCTTTACTTCCGAATATAGCGCGTACACCTCACAACTAAGTCTTGTGTCACCAAGTGCTCCACTTTCTCATACATCATCATCAGTAACAAGTCATAATTCGATATCAACATACATGTGAAATAAGAACGTATGCCATGCATGATGTCATCATAGTTATACAACACAATTCAGGTCAAATCTCATTATCCTTCCTTTCTCCGATGATAAATGACATAACGAGAGAAAAATGAGTGCAACACGTATCGCAACATAGCAAATTAAGTAACAAGCCTAATCACAATACCAGGGCAACAAGCCACGTTCAACAACACGAGTATATATTAACTCTTTCCTCCTCATATCACAACCGATGCACCTCCTATTCAATACATAAAGTAATGCCGACAAACCCACATAATCAAAAGTCATACCAACCTAGGTAATATCCAACCAGACATCTTATTCGAAGACCTATTCATGCTTTCTCCCGTCAATTCTACACAATATATATGTTTCGCTAATCAAAGTCAAACTAAAGTAAGCTGTAACCTACCTAGACTGCAGAACAGAATCCACAAGCTACTCCACACGAGCCTTCTGTTTCCGAAACGCCTCAGAACGATGGTAGTCTAGTAAATAACGACAGACCAAAATGCTAAGTAAGCCACATACCATCTAATCAAACAAAACAACAATTGGGGAAGCAGATCCAATTACTTCTACCCTTTTCAATAGGGTGAACCATCACTTAATGGTAAATTTATCATAATCTCAATCACAACAATCATAATCTTCCAATTTATGGTTTTCTAACCAAATTAATCCTTCCAAAACAGATTTTAGTCCAAAGTTCCCCTTTGTATTGGAACCCTCAGTCTCAATACACAATTCCCAACACAATTAACAAATTTCCCATCCTATAAGGTGATTACCTACCCTCCTAGATGATTAAACAACAATAAAATCAATAACCCGTCAATTTTTCTAGGGTTTAACAATTCTAGGTTTCTAGTCTTTTCATTCACCATTAAAGAACCTTTACTAGCCTAAGAACTTAAAGATGATTAGGGAATGAACAATTAAAAGGGTTAAGACTTACCTTCAAAGGAGAAATTTACCCTAGCCTTAGAAGGTCGCCTCTCACTTTCTTGGGAACTGTTGTTGATGTTATGTGGGGAATGCCTTCGAAATTTGCAATATAAAAGTCAGTTCCTGCCTCCCATTGACCGCTGCAACGGTCAAAGTTTCGCTGTAGCGGTGGTCTCGCAATAGTGGTCCAAGTTTCACTATTGCGGTCTTGCTATAGAGGAACTTCCCCCGCCACGGCGGACCCACCAGGTATAGCATTAACTGTCCGTGGTAAAATGACAATAACTTCCTTATACGATGGCGAAATGCGAGAATTCTTTTTTCTATAACTTCATATTTACGATAAGGATCTAATGGTTTAATCGAAACACAAAACAAAGGTAATTTGATCAATATGGTTCCCTTTATCGCAAAAGAACTGCGCCGAAAACATCGAATACGAGCACGACACAACCCAAATCTATCTGAAACTCTTCGAAATCTCACCGAAACTTGTGGACAAGTCCAAAATCATCATACGAACTTGTTGTTGCCTTCAAAATATTTACACGAGATCATCTTAACCCGATATTGACCGTGGTCGACTCTACCCCTTTAGTTAACTAGTTCCTCCACCAATGACTCAAATCACACTCAAACCTTTTGGGAACCAAACCAATGACTTCACTAAGTCATAAATCACGTTCCGGACCTAATGGAACTGCCAAAATTCGATCACGATCACTTTTACCCAAAATTCAATTATTGCTCAAAGGTTTTTCAATTTAATACTTTAGATTCCATAAATCCTACCGGAACTCAGTCGATGACCTCGGGAACTATGTCGCCCATCCCCGCGGGTCAAAATCATACTAACAGGACTTAGGGAAGGGTCAACAAGGTTAAATGGTCAAAACACTATAACAACCAAACAGGTCATTACATGCGGGCATGAACGCAACATCCCCAAGCAAAGGGACGTCAGTACGAAATAATGTACCGAGTATGTGAGGAAAAAATGATACACTAGTACTGAGAGGGATAAGAGTCAACCTGTAACTTTTGACTTGCCTCTGAGGACCATAACATGCATAATAACTATAATCTCGTATATGTATGTTTACAATTCCATGTTTCTGACTACTACGTCATTGTCGTGACGTTAACTGCCCAACTAATTAGTGGTAACTGCCCATCCGATCGTACCCCGGTGGTAACTGCATAACTGCCCGGTCAGCCTTAACCCTGAATGCATATGACATATCTTTTCGGCCGGACGTAGCTCGGCGGTCAACGTATAACTGTCCATCCGGCAGTCGCTCGGTGGTAAATACGTGTCTGCCCATCTAGCTATAATTCGGTGGTAATGTGGGTCTGCCCAACCGGCTATGGCCCGGTGGTAACTGGAGATACTTTCCTTTCCATCCGGCCGTAGCTCGGTGGTAACTAGGGTACTCTAGTCAAGCCTCTATGTGTACTATGTATATCTGCATATCACCTCATATCTTGCTCTTATGAAAGTACATAAGGATTAGGGAACCCTTATCCAATCTTTAGAACTTCCTTCGGAGTGACGTAAGGTCGTTACACCTCTGATTATATCTTCAATACTAACATTATTACCATGGGTATCAACAAGGCTTCGAATTCACTATACAACATACATGAACAACATCATAAGGACATGAATGACTAGAATTCACTATACAACATACATGAACCACATCATAAGGACATGAATGACTTAGATGCTCTTACTTACTAGGAATGGAGTTACTTGGGAATAGCATTCGTTTATGTCTCGATGCATCACAAAACATGCCAAAAGAAGAAAAGGATTAGCCTTAACATACGTCTTGTTATCGATACACACTCAATAACGAACTAGCCTCAATTAGAACTTCAACCTATAACAATGATAATATGCCCATCAACTTAGAGAACACTAGTATATGATGTATATCAAATGATAAATCGTTTCTATAAAGAATCGGGCAGCATTTCCCATACTTTTATCACTTCCTCAACTCAACATCAAGGACCACAACATCAACAACAACATACAAAAGCTATATTGCAAGAATTCCAGCCACAATAACTTAAGAATACACTCCAAATCAGTCCACACAACTACAACAACAACAACTTATACGAATTCCCGCCATTAATTCCGTAGTTCTCATCTCACAATTTAGGTAAGACCTGGATGAATTTAAATATATTTAGGAGAGGAGAATTCTTACCTTATATGACAAGAAGTAGTCTTTTTCCACCCTAGTTCACTTCGAAGAAAGCTCCAATCTAGCACTAAGCAAAGGAGACGAGCCACGCAAGCACCACGAGAGAAATGAAATCGATTGAAAATAATGTTGATGGTGCTTCCATGCAATGATTACACTTTGCAGCCATGTATAAAGAAGGAGATAATGTTCCTCCTCCAAATATATATATGCAGATCCTTAAAATATGTGGGTATGATATGTTAAGTGAGGAATGTTAAGGTAAATCACTATTATGAGCCGTGGGATCCACCACTAAAATTGGCCTCCAAAGATAAGACTTTGTGGAGATGTCTATATAAGTGTTCTAAGTCACTAATAATCCATCTTAACATGTTTCCACATGTATAGAGTGCTGCCACATCAAAACTTATCCATTACACAATACTTAAACCACTTTAATCCTTATCCGATAATATAATAATTAATTCCTTGCTCTTGCACTTTATTTCAACATTCGACCAATTACCCATGTAACTAATCCTGGATCTTAATTCATTTAAATAATAATCATTTTTAACACACTTCAGCTACTCATTATCATAATCTTGTGATATAACACTAGTCCACAATTTCCTTTGCCACACACAAAATATTATTTTCAACCATTGTCGTTGCACTGTTAAGTCTTAAGTCATTTCGGGACTTCATCTTCTTATACAATGAGCTCTTTATTTGCATGCTCGATTATGACCGAAATTCTCCAGGACTCAAGACTACTTACATACTTTGAGTGACTCAAGCCATATCCCGAAAGCTCAGGGTATTACCTCGATAAAACTTATACTCTTCGATTCACTTAACCTCTAACCTTCACGACACTTGCTTATCACTCTTTAAGCATAGCATAAATACTTATAATGTCAAAATAATCTTGTCCTTCGAGATTATGTCAATTAACTTACGACAAATCCAACGTAATAAATTACTGGATGTAACATATACGACTCACTAATTAAAGTCTAACTCAAGTAAACCATAACCTACCTCGATGCGAGCAGCTATCACGAACGTCCACGAAATATTCACCCTTCCGTTTTGGAACTGGAAGCCTTGATGAAAAGGTCTAGGGATATGATGAATCTAAGAACAAGAGTCAAATTAATACATACAAGGTAGTCTAAGTTATATAATTAACTAATCTTTACAAGTCATGCAATATAACCCTCCCCTTGAGTTCCCAATTCAAGAAGTCAAGACTTGCCCATTCTCTAAATATTGCAAGAATCATTATTCGGTGTTTAGTTTATCATCTTAGGACACGAGTCTATATGTAGTCTTCGAAAATACAAGATTTCTGATCAAGATTACCTTTCGCACATTCCTAGGGTGGAAACAATGACAGACTTCATTTTTATTAACCTAATGAGGTAAAGCTTAGCAAGTGAAGGATTAACTTTCAGAAAGATAGCATGAAAGATATTTGAAGGGTTACCTTTCTCAAGTCTCTGAGTGTTTTCCTCTTAAAATATCCCAAGTGACGGCCTAGAAGGAGGTTTTGTGAAAAAAAAAGGTCAAATCCCAAAATAAGGTTTTCAAACATTGGGTCTGGTACGCGTCGAATGTTGCAGCGGTCTACTGGTCAGTGATAGCGGTACTGCTGCAGCGACAGAGCTATCCGCTTCAACGGACTTACTCTACTCGGGACCCCACATATTTTTAGCCCTTACCGACTTGACTTGTAGTTAAAATTAAGCGTACCCTTCCCCGTGGACTAAACGTACAACAAATCAACTTGGTTTCTAGACACGTGTTGCAAAAAGTCCAATAACGACCAGACGGGTCATTACAGGATTGGGATTTGACTGTTCGGAGGCACTTCGGAAGAGGAAGGCTCAGATGTGAGGGTTCTTAGCTCCTGCTTGGTCTCGAGGTAGGTTACGGTTTTTTTTTACTCTTATTGGAGGGCATATATAATTTATAAATGTTGAGAGGTATTGGGTGTGAAAAGAGGGCTACATTTTAGTGACTGTGATGAGAGCCCTTGGGTGGGTACCGGTGTAACAGTGTGGGACGTTATTGTAAATAGTGATTTGAGATGGGGAGTGCATATTAGGTCCTTCGTCCATGGTTGTGGTGATAAATCCACTAGGTTGATATGATTGCTATCAGTGTTTTAAAAGTTTATTATTACAAGTATAAATAATAAAATATGATAATTTTGATACATAGGACAAAAGACCAATGACAAGTGAAAACGTACAATTCAGCTATGTATTTTTAAAAGAAATATTAAGTGATATTCACCCTCACGATGTTCTTAAATAGTAAATATGAAAAACTACGACTTATTATTTGAGTTACACCCAATCTTCTTATTTCTATAGATGAAAAACTATTAAGTATCATTTACTTGTTAAATAATTATGAGGGTCAATGATTTTAATTAAGAAATTTAACATAAAATGTATAAGAACTGTTAGGCGAGCCCCGAGCCTTGGGCGTTTGGCGTGTTTATGACGTATAGTTGAGCGCTAAGGGCTTAAGCCTCTCAGGAACTAAGCCCCGAACGTGAGTCCTGGGGTGTTTTGAAACTGCCTTTTAAAACACTGATTGCTGTTTTTGTGGGCCATGAGAGCCATGTTCATGAATACTTGCAATTATTTGATATCTGTTACCTCATCACTCCATGACTTGTATGACTTGTGAAAGAATGATCCATGTTGGTGCTTGAGTTGGAATATTCGAAAGTCCATGCTATACATATATGTATCCATTCCTACATATATGACATATGGCACTTGATATGTTGCATACATCCATTCATACATATTGATGGATAAGTGGTAAAAGAGGTAAAATTAAAGTTTACAAATTGTGATGATATGTGGGATCGAGCTTCACGCTGTAACTTGGGATCAGGTTGCATGCCGCAATAGTGTATATGGACCTCGCGAGTCCACCATTGGTTATGACTAGATAGAATGACCACTAGCGTGTGTCTACTAAGTTTGATATTGGCCAATGCATTGCATTCACGCATTCATACATCCATCTATCTTTATTCACCTTATGTGATATGTGTTACCTGCCTTAGTGTGAGACATGACTTGAAAGGGCTTAGTTGGTGAAGTTAAGTGGAATTGATGCTTTGAGTTTTGGATTCAACCTTTATATCTTGTATGTGTGTTTCCCTTTATTTTCGGCCTATGATACATACGAGTACTAATGGTTGTACTTATACTACACTTGCTGCACTTTTATTTGGGTGTAGATTCCGCTCCGTGTTATAGTTCTAAGACTCGCATTTGATCCCGAGGTGATTCACTTAGAGATTTCAGGGTGAGCTTCCAGACATTCAGCGGACCTGGATCTTCCCTTATGTTTACTTTCTATCTATTTCTTTCTAAGACTGTGTATTTCGGTATTTAAAACTTTGGAATGTATTAGAAGCTCTTGAACAAATTTATACCAGGTTTTGGGATTGTAATACTTAAGTACTTTCGCATGATTTATATTATTAAGACTATAAGTAGTATTTTATTGTGTTGACTTTCACATTTTCTTCCTTTGAAAATGATTATCTAATTAGGGGATGGTACGCTTACCGGGGGTTATTATAGGTGCCATCATGATCATCGAAATGGGTCGTTACAATAGCTTGATCATTTTGTGTATATATAGTAGTCGTTGCCACCTTCAATGACTGGATTCAAGAAGGTTTTGGGTTCATTAATTGTACCTAAAAACCAAACCTTGTTTGATGTAGATCTTCCTTTCTTTCCATGTTTGTGTGTCGGCTTCCTTTTCCTACTACAATGCTAATCTCTATAGTGATAAACTTATGGTATATTGTAGAATATCACCATAACTAAAATCCAATTTTTTCTTCAATAGGAATCAGTTAATATTCTATCTTCTCCAGTGTCGGCATGAAATATATTGAGTCTCCAGTTGCGTAAGGACCTATTCCTTCAAGCAGTTCCTTTTGAATGTTATGATAGCTTCACTAAGTCCTTTGGAGATTTAATTAGATATCTGGTTCTTCAAGTGAATTCCTTCTTATATCTCTTGTTGATTGTCTTGGGTACATTGTTTGTCAAATCATCAAAACTTCAATATGATGCCTTTGATCGCTTGAGCCAGTAGCTACTCAACAAAGTTGATCTTTCCCTTATCATTTTCACCTCTCTCCTTTATATATTAGCCCAAGACCGACCCTGATCTACTCCCAATTCTTCCCAAGACTATTTTTCTCTTCTTCAAGCTTCAAGGTAAGTTGATGCTAAGTTTAAGCTCGGTTTCTTTTTCCCCATTAATCACGTAGTGCTTGAATTAATTCTTCTCTGATTATAGTTGTTCAAAGGTTACTTCAAGGTGAATTAAATTAATGAAATCAGAGGGTTTTAGCAGCCAAGGTATGATTTCTCATCTATGATCATCCATGAGCTTGTATAAGCATTTAAATAAGGGGAAGGGGTCACATATACCTCTCTACTTTAGTTTATTGGCTAACATTGCCCTCCGTTAGCTAAATTGATCAAATAAACCCCTTTGTTAGCCAAAGTGTTCACTTATACCCTTAGGTGGATGGAAATCCCCAATTCAGCCAAAATTACCCATTTAATTATAAATACCCATTTTCCATATTATAATCCGCCTCGACCCAGAAAAAATAATTTCAGCCCACCTAAATATTTCCCTTTGAAGTTCTGTGTATCAATGGCAATATAGATGTTTGATGACCTGCATAGGATGGATGAGTAGAGAGAATTTCGTGACAAGTTAATATTCCCCTTCCTGTCCAATTCTCCACTTGGACATTGGTTTAACGATATTAGATATGCCTACTTAATTGTACTGATCAAGTCCATTAGCAGCAAGTTACAGTTTAATGAACCTTCTAACTTAGATTTGGAGCAAGTAGTCCGAAGTTATAACTAGATTAAGTCTTTCTATTGCAATTCAAGAATTCACATCTTAATTAGTAATAGAAAATGAAAATGGCATGCAACTAATGAAAGGTCTAAGATAAGAAGTCTTTGAATTACTCCCTCCATCCCAATTTATGTTGCACTTTTCAATTTTCGAGAGTCAATTTGACTAAACTTTGAAGCTAAATTGAATTAGATTAACTCGATATTTTAACATTAAAATTTATATATTTGAAAACTAGATGAAAAGTACTATAAATTGTAACTTTTCTCATATCAATTTGATGAAAAAAATACATTTTAAAATGATGGTCAAAGTTCATACAATTTAAATCTCGGGAAGCGAAAAGTGCCACATAAATTTGGACAGAGAGAGTAGTACATAAAAGGGAAATATTTGGGTGGGGTGAGATTATTTTTTATGGGTCGGGGCAGGTTATAATGTGGGGCATGGGTACTTTTAATTAAATGGGTAATTTTGGCTAAACTGGGGATTTCCATCCACTTAAGGGTATAAGTGAACACTATGGCTAACGGAGGGGCATATTTGATCACTTTGGCTAACGGAGGACAAAGTTAGCCAATAAACTAAAGTAGAGGGGTATATTTGACCCTTTTACCTTTAAATAATGTTCCGATAATAACTTATAGGACGGTGATCGGAAGTTGTGATTTCAAGTTATAGTAGTTATATAAAGTGATTTAGGGTTTTTTTATGCTATGGTGTTTGGGAAGGATTAGGTAGCTCGTGTTGAGCTTGTATGTTGTTAAAAGGAGGAAGGGTGTGGAGTACAATATTGAATTATAGCCTCGAGAGCTCATCGCAGTTTGATTACTTGACAATGTTGTTGGCATAGCTATTGTATATTGTTAGGTTGCTGTTATGTTGATATTAGCCCCATCTTAAACAGGTTAAGCATCTATCAGCTGGATTGACTTGTCGTAGTCATTCGAAGGATTGAATCGAGGTATGTACCTATTTCTTCTTTCACCGCTATGGCACAACCTCCAGTTTATTATTTCTCATGTATGAGAAATAGAGTAGGAATTATGAATGCACATCAATTCCCTGTTATTGGTCTCATGAGTCGAAAAAGATACATGTCATGTACTTACGAATCGATACTTCAAACAATTGTCCCACTCATAGGATCAAGCTTCTAGGTTACCCATATGGAGTTATAGTACCTTACGCAAGACGAATCATATCAATAGCCTTGAGGATTTCATTGATGGGTTATAGTTCCTATTTAAGATAAATTATATCGATAGCTTCTGGATTAACATTATTGGGTTGTAGATCGTTACTTAAGATGAATAACTTCGGTACTACCATTCCAAGTCTTCCATGAGAGTAACATCATTCTAGTGATATTGTGAAACGCTCATAGGATCCTATTATACTCTTAGTAGCGAATGAGTTTCTAGATTGTACAGATTGATAGTAGAACCTTCTTGAGTTGTCCATTAACAAGTTTCTTGTAACAACCCATTCGATAATTTTTATCTTTTGGACTTATTTTCTCCAAAATACCCTTCTTATAGTTTCATATTGGTATTTATGACTTGCGGGGATTGGTGGCGCTATTCCTGAGGTTATCGAGTGGGTTTCAGATCGAATTTAGTGAAGGTGTAAGTTTCTAAGTTAAAAAAAGGAAAATGTTTGACCCAAGTCAACATCGGGGCTAAATGGGTCAGTGTCAAAGTTTCATCGATTCCATTATGTTCAGAACATGATTTATGACTTAGGGACCCGCCAAGTTATGGTGGAGGTCATAGGTTGAGACCAGGCAAACAGGGTCCGACTCTTTTTACTTAGGCTTCGTTCACTAAGGAATATTTGAAGACATTTGTACTCCGTAGTATGAGAGAGCGGAGGAGGGCTCAATTTTAGGAGCCATGTAGGAGGGCATGATAGTGACAGAGGATGAGGCACAGTTCCGTACAATGTCTCTCCTTGCTTTGATGATTCTCCTAGATGAGGCTGAGAGGGTGAGGAGATTCACCCATGGGTTGATTTGTCCTCTTTGTTTGATTGCAGCATAGATGGATGCCTTTGGATCTTCTTTCCAATAGATAGTGGATACGGTTCATGAGGTAGATTTTATTAGGCCTGAGGATTATGAGGAGCGGGTGGGCAAGAAGCCTCGCTTCAGCACTTATGTTGGTACCTCGTTTGGAGGTCAGGGTCATCGTGGTAGGAATCATCACCGTTAGATCAGCAGACCTATTTATGCAGCTATGTTCGTATCTAAGGGTGGTAATCTGGACTTTATGGTCCGAGACAGTTTTCCTAGAATTCTTATAGGCCTTCGGGCACTGGTAGACATTCGGGCATTAGTCCTTCTCAGCGATTCGTGACTCCCAGAGGGTGTTTTGAGTTTCAGGATCTCGGGCATTTTAAGAGGGATTGCCCTAGTCTCAGGCGTTGTGGTCAGCATCAGAGTTCTTAGAATTGAGAGGGATTGCCCTAGTTTCCACTCATAATGAGGATTCTGTAGTGGTAGACTAGGTATATCATTATTGCATAGTTACCTTGATGGTATATGACACCCAGGTGGATTTGAAGGTCTTAGATATGGTAAACTTTGATGCCATCCTTGGGATGGATTGGTTATCTCTTTATTATGCCATTCTTGACTGTCATGCTAAGACAGTAACATTAGCTATGCTCGACATTCCTCGAGTAGAGTATAAAGGTGCTTTTAGTCAGTATCTGAAGAAAGTTATATCATTCCTTAAGGCTCAATGGATGGTTGGGGAAGGGTATTTCTCCTATTTGGCTTACACTCGAGATACCTGTTCGGAGACTCCCTCATTAGAGTCGGTTCTAGTAGTGAGAGAGTTTCCATAGGTGTTCTGGATGGATCTTCTAGGTGTTTCACTCGATTATGATATTGATTTCTGCATTGACATGGAGCCAGGCACTCAACCCATTTTGATTCTGCCATATTGGATGGCACCGGATGAGTTGAAGGAGCAATTATAGGATTTTTAGTAAGGGATTCATTTGGCCTAGTGTTTCTCCTTGGGGTGCTCCGGTACTATTTTTGAAGAAGTGTCACACCTTAAAACCCACCCTAGACGTAACCGGCATCCGACGTCATAAATAACATTGGAAGAACCTTATAAATCAATAACGTCAAGCCCTTTTTCGATAATCTTTCATTTTTTTAATCAAACAAGTGATAAATAACTAAATAAAATTTAAGATCACAATTATGTAACAAAATCAGTGGAAGTCTAATATAACTGAATAGTTATGAATGTGGAAAACACCTCAAATAAAAAGTCGTAGGAGACTTCAACATCTACCCATAGTATGACACTTGTCTATGTAGCTTGTAAGAAAAATAAACTAACTCAGGACACATCCCAAAACTACTAAGGAGTAATAATTGACTTAATGAAAAACCACGAACAAATGTGTGGGTTCACCAACAATCTGGAAAGCAACAAGTACTCCTAACCCGCGAGATCTGTTTGTACCTGCTTTTCTTCGTTACTTAACATACCATAAAAAACAACAATGGTATGCCTGAGTACTGAGCGCTCAGTGAGTGCCTCGGAGACAATAAGTAATATATAAAAATATGTATTTATATAAGATCAGTGATACAATTTTAATGACAAACAGTTGGAAATCCAGAGATAAGAATAGAACAACAACTTCACAACCATCAATAGAGAGACCATAAATTGGTATATAATTTAGTTCCAACTCATTATGTCATTAAGTACAATTCCAGTCTTTCCAGTGCTTAGTGAAAATAGTTCCAATAGAATAGTTTGAAACCAAAGACAAGATATCTCGTAAAACTCATCATCATCAATAGAAACCTATCAAGACACGTATATATATATATATATATATATATATATATCTTTTCCGATTCAGTATACCATTTATTACCAATTGAGTATTTTCAATTTGAGGCCAATATCATCAACAAGCCACTCACAGGAAAATAGGTTCATTATTATCAATAAGCCATTCACAGGCAAACAAGTTCAGTATTATAAATAAGCCACTCACAAGCAAAAAGATACCAAACAAGCCATTCACAGGCTAATCAAAGTATAATCAAAGTATAACACATGCCAATTCAGGCCCAAATAAGTGAAATGAGGGGATGACCACTTAACGTTCCCTAAACATGCATAGAAGCACCACATCAGGGTTGTCACCCTCGAAGGCTATCCTTCCTCCCGAATAGCTAGGCAAAACCACATCGGGGCATGTAACTCTTGATGACCACTCTTCCTCCTGAATGGCTAGGAAAAACCACATCAAAGTTATGAACTCTCGATGACCACTCTTCCTCCCGAATGGCTAGGCAAATACCACACCGGGGCGTGTAACCCATGATGACCAGTCTTCCTCTCGAATGGCTAGGCAAACCCTACAAGGATCCATACTGACTACCCTTCCTTCCGAGTAGCTAGGCCAAATACAAACAATAGAGTCATAGCATATTAGCCGAATCATCAATCATGGCATAGAAGTCGAATCACAAGTCATATTATAATAGCAAAATTATTCGTCATGGATTATATTCATCTTCCCATTATAAGGGTACATCAATTCATTTCAGTTTTAGAAAACAGACTCACTTCTTTAAACAAGCTTCACATTCAACACAATCCATTTATAGAGCATTCACATGAGATAATCAAGCTTCCCAAATATCAAGTTTAAACTTCCCTTAAGGGTAATTCGAGTTCAAATACCAAAGCTTTATATCTAAATATTTAATCATCCCTTAGAGAGGAAAACTATCATGATTACGTAATATAATATAGTACAAACAAGGTTTAATGTGGGCTTGTCCCTCACGCACACAAACCACAACCAAAGTGTTCATAAAAACTGATCGAAAGAGTGTTCAAAAAAGATATATAAATCATCTTCGTAGTCAAAAAGGAGTTTTAAAAGAGACATACAAATCACCTTCATAGTCAAAAAGAATTTTTAAAAGAGACATACAAAATCACCTTCATAGTCAAAAAGACGTACCTCAAATCCTGGTAAAATCTAGCAAAACGGAATTTCGAAGGTTCAACAGTCAATCTACAATGGATTTAGATGAGAAGGATTAAAGCTTTATTCGTTTCTATGAACTTTCTTTACGTTTCGAAAACTAGGGTATTCTAAGCCTAGAAACATGTTCTTAAACCACATGTGAATCATTAGTAGATTCCAATCGCGTAGTATAATCTATACTAGCCTAAAGGTTATTTATTAAATCAAGGAAACAAAAGTTCATACCTTTAAGATGAAGTTCTACACGTCTCTCTTCTTCCTCTCTAGAGTTTTCAAGAATCTAGGGTTTGGAGAGATGAACTAAGGTTAATTTGATATTAGATTGATGAAGTAATGATGCGAATTGATCAAGAACTTAACTTATATGTTTTGGGGAAACCCCAGGGTTGTTTTCTCTCAAAAAATCGGCCAAAATGAAGTTGAATCAATATAACAAAGTTAGGCTTTTATAAAATTCGGGAAAAATCGCTTCAAGCATAAAATGGCCTGGTGCGCCGCCTGGGGCGTCGCCCAGGCCGACGCGCATGGAATGTTTGTTTTGACGGCGTCAATATTTTGAATTTCCTAAAAATTTGGCCTGGGGAGCCTCCCAAGGTGCCGCGCACACCTAATTTTTACACTGCACATACTATTGTCAGTAAAATTTGCATAACTCCTAGCACAGAGCTCTGTTGGAGCTGGGCAACCTACCATTTGGAAAGGTATTTCAAGGATATACAAATTTATTGAAGGAAGTTTTCCCAAATGAACAACTAATTTTCCCAAATCTGTCTTAGAATTCAGACCTACTGCAATTTAAATGAGTTTGAGAACTCTTACGAACTTCACTATTTGGTTTGACTTCAAAACGACTGCATATCACCCAAATTCATCCAGAATGGATTAATATAGCTAAAATATCATCTTTATACTAGTTTTACATATTCACACCTAACTCGAATTTACGGGGTGTTACATTATCCCCCCTTAGGATCATTCGTCCACGAATGAAAGTCATGGCCTATGATTTTTTTTCACTAAACCTCATATTTCTAGAATTCTAAAGTTATTTTACAAAGTGAGTTATCCTTCAAGGTAATATAAGAATACCACACATCAAATAGATTATTCAAGCATAAACAAAGGAGTGAGGGGTTTATACCACTCGTCTAAACTTTCGGAGGAACTAAATAACTGAAAGGTTCAACACATACCTGCAATAGGAAATAAGTCTACCTCGATGTTTAGCAATCTCACTCTATTTTTGATTGACAACTACAGTTTCATAACCCTTGGAAAGCCAATCTATTCCCATAATCTCATAAAGGTTCACTATTTCTAATTCAAACACATCAAAAGTAGTCTTACGACCCTTAACTACAAAGACATAGTCTCTATATATTTTAGATGCGGTAACAAGGACACTAGCAGGGGTATTCATAGAAAAAGGGTTCCAAAAATTCTTCGGGTTCCCTACCAGAATCAAGGGTAAAATACGAAATCACATAAGAAAGATTTCGAACCTGGATCGATCAACGAATACGCATCAAGAGAACAAATAGGGAGATTACCTGTGACTTCAATATTCAGCTTCAGCTGCCTCCCCATGCGCTAAGCCACCAAACACTTACTACATAGTTCCAAGAGACTTTATACCATCCATAAAATTATACATCATAACCAATATGCACCTCAAAGCACCATTGTTCACTAGGTTAGAAATTGCAGCACGAGTTAAATCAATCTCAGCAAAGCACGAGTAACGAACACGTTAGAACGATCCTAAAGGAAGTTCAATCTCTATAACACAATCTAAATTCAAGATGAGAAACACTTAGCATGTCTTGGTATTCTCAAGTTCATACATGTGGCGCATACACAAGTACGAAGAGGACTCCACTAGACATAGCTCCACATACAATCTAAGGACACTCAAACCTAGGCTCTGATAACAAGCTTGTCACACCCCGAAGCCCACCCTAGACGTGACCAGAATCCGACATCATGAACAACATCGGAAGAACCTTATAAATCAATAATGTCAAGCCCTTTTTTGATAATCTCTCATTTTTTTAATCAAAAAGTGATAAATAACTAAATAAAATTTAAGATCACAATTATGAAACAAAATCAACGGAAGTGTAGTATAACTGAATATTTATGAATGTGGCAAATGCCTCAAATAAAAAGTCGTAGGAGACTTCAACATCTACCCACAATATGACACTTGCCTATGTAGCTTTTAACAAAAATAAACTAACTCAAGACACAGCCCGAAACTACTTAGGAGTAATAATTGACTTAATGAAAACCCACGAACAAATGTGTGGGCTCACCAACAATCTAAAAAGCAGCAAGTACTCCTAACCTGCGAGATCTGTTTGTACCTGCTCTTCTTCGTTACCTAACATACCATAAAAAACAACAATGGTATGCCGGAGTACTGAGTACTCAGTGAGTGTCTCAGGGACAATAAGTAATATAAGAAAATATGCACTTATATAAGATTAGTGATACAATTTCAACGACAAACAGTTGGAAATCCAGAGATAAGCATAGACCAACAACTTCACAACCATCAATCGAGAGACCATAAATTGGTATATAATTCAGTTCCAACTTATTATGTCATTAAGTACAATTCCAGTCTTTCCAGTGCTTAGTGAAAAAATTTCCAATAGAATAGTTTGAAACCAAAGACAAGATCAATCGTACAACTCATCATTATCAAAAGAAACCTGTCAAGACACACACACACACACACACACACACACACACACACACACACACACACACACACACACATATATATATATATATATATATATATATATATATATATATATATATATATATATATATATTTTCGATTCAGTATACCATTTATTACCAATTGAGTCTTTTCAATTTGAGGCCAATATCATCAACAAGCCACTCACAAGCAAATAGGTTCATTATTATCAATAAGCCACTCACAGGCAAACAAGTTCATTATTATAAATAAGTCACTCATAGGCAACAAGATACGAAACAAGCCATTCACAGGCTGATCAAAGTATAACACATGTCAATACAGGCTGAAACAAGTGAAACAAAGGGATGACAACTTAAGGTTCCCTAAACCAGCATAGAAGCACCACATCGGGGTTGTCACTATTGAAGGCTATCCTTCCTCCCGAATAGCTAGGCAAAACCACATCGGGGCATGTAACCCTCGATGACCACTCTTCCTCCCGAATGGCTAGGCAAAACTACATCGAAGTTATGAACTCTCGATGACCACTCTTCCCCCCGAATGGCTAGGCAAATACCACACCAGGGCGTGTAACCCATAATGACTACTCATCCTCCCAAATAACTAGGCAAACCCCACAACGATCCATAGTGACTATCCTTCCTCCTGAGTAGCTAGGCCAAACACAAATAGTAGAGTAATAGCATATTTGTCGAATCATCAATCATGGCATAGAAGCCGAATCTCAAGTCATATTATGATTGCCAAATTATTCCTCATGGATTATATTCATCTTCCCATTATAAGGGTACATAAATTCATTTCAAATTTAGAAAACAGACTCACTTCTTTAAACAAGCTTTACGTTCAACACAATCCAATTATAGAGCATTCACATGAGATAATCAAGCTTCCCAAATATCAAGTTTAAACATCCCTTAAGGATAATTCGAGATCAAATACCAAAGATTTATCTATCAATCTTTAATCATACCTTAGCGAGGAAAACAATCATGAATACGTAATATAATATAGTACAACAAGGTTTAATGTGGTCTTGTTCCTCACACACACAAACCACAACCAAAGAGTTCATAAAAACCGATAGAAAAAGTATGTTTGTCACACCCTAACCTTGCTAGGGTGTGATCGGCACCCGACCACATATTCGGAGCCGAGCGAACCCGCTAACTCTTATTACATACACAATCTCTTTGAACTCTTAAATCAAATAAGAATGACAGATATAACAAAGCTTTCAGAAACTTTCTTTTTCATCGTTCTCAAATCAAACAAAATCTGTAATCATATAGAATTTATATCATAACACAGAATGACACATCGGCTGATGGAGTCGCTTACAAAACCGACATCCTATACCCACGACTCTGTCTGCAAAGTCTCTAACATCAATCAGAAATCATAGCACATATACTCTGACTCGGCAACACTCCAGGGCAAATGGAGCTTGCCAACTCCGCTGGAACATCTTCTGTAATGACTTCTACTCATCTGGGTGTACCTGCGCGGCATGAAACACTGCCCCCGAAGAAAGGGGGTCAGTACGGAAAATGTACTGAGCATGTAAGGCAAGAATCACAGTAAAAGAATCATAACTGATATAAGGGGTGCGGAAACATATACAATATCCAGAATATCAAACCTCTTGCCTTTAGAACATCGATCATGCATATCATTGTCACATAGCGTACCCGGCCCGTTATGGGACTCGGTAGATAAAATCATGTCATCATACTTTCATATCATCATGCATGCATATACATATACATATATATCTATATATATATATATACCGTACCCGACCCTCTAGTGAGGGACTCGGTGAATGAAATCATGTCGTACCCGGCCCGTTAAGGGACTCGGTGGATAGAATTATGCATGTGAACATCATATATCATATACATACCGTACCCGGCCCTCTAGTGAGGGACTCGGTCAATCAAATCATCATATGCCCTCCTGGCCACCATAACATATCTCATCATATCATCATATACATATACCGTACCCGGCCCTCTAGTGAGGGACTCAGTGAACAATGCAGTGGAGTGCGCACGATAACATACCCGACCCGGGACTCGGTGAAAGACATATTGAGGCGTGCACGAGTAGAGTAGTGAGAAACTATATGCATATAAATCAAGACTCGATAGATAAGCATACTTACCGACACCTGAAGGCTCAGAAACAAGTTTCGGGTCAATCCGATTTAGTATAAGAAAGTTATGAGCGTTTGAAGTACAGAACCTTCTACGAATGTTTCAGAAGCCATTTTGGGGAAATCAAAGTAACAATCATATCACGTACCTTTCGGATATCGTTATGGATCAAATCAAATATAACTTTTGGAATCATATGTACACCTCAAAATATATCAAAGACTCAATGGAATAATCGAACGTGCTAGCATTTGAAGATCAAAACTTTAGTCATATCAATTATCTTTCGAATGCCATTCGGAAACATATCAAATAGAACTTCGGACATCATAGATACGCATCAAAACCATATGAAACAGCTTATGGTAGTCAAGAATTTTAGCCATCCTAGTGGCTCTAAGAATAGGAGTTTCTTTGAAATCATACATATGCGTCATTTGCTCTTTTCATAAAGATCATGCCAAAAGAAAGAAAAGGGTAAGCCTTACATACCTGTCCCACGTCCAATTAGCTACGCTTATTCATCCAAACTCGCTAGTCTACATTCAAGAGAATTGACATAATCATTAAACTCATCGACATATACTTGTCTTAGTCTTTCAAATAAATTCGTTTATAATCTGCCAAAATTTCGGCAGCATTTCCCCTGTAAATACACCATCCCCGAGAATCTAACTCGGCCAATTTTATCAACAACAATCCGAGAATTCAACTCGGCCAAATTATCAACGAAAATATCAACAATCACATCTCCAACTTCAACAACTATTTCAAAATATATTCTAACATTAACAACCTTCGTCACACAATTCAACGGCATTTCATTTATATTCAATTCAATCACATATAATCAAGCCAATACCAATGATCTCATATTCAAGTGTTAATCCGAGATCATTCTAACATGATTCAAGAATACTTCGAACCATTCACATAATGTTCCAAACAACCCAATCGACACTTTACTTCGCCCGAAACCTTCCAAATTCAATAAGAACAATAACAACACATTTCCTTCTTTCAAATTCAATTACAACAACCCAACTTACAATCTTCCAAACACATGTCTCACCTTCAAATTCATGAATTATATTTACAACCTACACATTAGCAACTCTATTCTTATAATTATAAGGAACCATACTAATATCACATTAACTTCCATAATCCACAAACGATTACAACTTCATTTCAAACCATTAAATCTTCATTTAACATCATAGAATCCACAACATTTCTACACTCAACAACATGCATAAACCATCCATAACATATGAAAGAGGGTTAAACCTTACCTTTTCCACTTAGCTCTTCAACTTGGCTAGAGTTGAGCCTTGCAAGAATGAATGATTTGCTTGCTCCAACTACCACTCCACTTTATAGAGGACCTTCCAATTGGTAGAAAAGCTAGAAGAAAATATTTTTTTGGATCAATTTTGCATGGACTTGTTCGGCCAAGACCATGGCCGAATGGCCTCTTCCCTTTTTCTTCAAGTTTCTTGAATCTTCTAAGGGTGAAGATGAAGAATATAATAAATTTGTCATCTTTATCTACTTATATAATACACCCATGTGGGCCAAGGCCCACCATGTTACACGGCCACATGGCCCATTTGTTCAAGAAATATTAACTTTCCAAAATTCCATTTTTAACCCCAAATTATCCTTAATATTTTCATGAGCCACCTCGTGAATTTTCCTTTTTACCCTTATCCTTTATTAATATTTCCACATCGAAAATTTTCATAAACAACTTGTGTATTAAGCAAGATCAAAATATAGCTTTGCCCTTAACTTCTCACAATTATCTTGGATTATCCGAACGTACAAAATACGGGCTATAACATCCTTCCCCCCCCCCCCCCCTTTAGAACATTCGTCCTCGAATGTTCAATTGATCTTATGGGGTCTTGTAGCACTTTGGGAGAGTCCCTTTTATAGTTGTCCTTTTCTTCGTGCTAAGTCCTTATCTTTCACCCTATTTTCTTTATAATCAAACTCCGCGGTCTTTACATGAGTCCTCATTCCGTGTCATGGGTTTTCTAATCCACTGCGCCAACTCATTTTCCTTGTCCTTCCCAGGTTATCTCTTCTCTGTTATTGTTTCGTTACCACACCTTAACAAAAGCCATGTCTTCGGTACGCAATCTTTACTTGATGATCCAATATGGCCACAGGCTGTTCCTTGCTCTCATTTTATCTACAGTGTTGCAGCCTCGCTTACCGTGCTATAATTATCTATCGGTCTTTAGTGTTCTCTTTTCTTCGCTCCCTGTTTCTTTATGTCTTTGTCACTATCCCTTTTTAATCTTTCATTCCAAATATTTATCCAAAAACGTATGTACATAATGTTTCTTTACCATTTATCACCCTTCACAGTCCAGTTACCCTTATGGTAACTTATGATTCGAGTTCTCTTAACTTCTTGGTTCGCAACATTTTTGAGTTCTTACTACAATTTTTTCTTTACTTCCTTCCTCGCGTTTTTCGACACAAGTATACTTGTCTTTGATTTCTTTGTATTGACGCTCATTTCATCCATCGTTATTTCTTGTTGGCTCTCTGGTGTGGATTCCTTACAAATATGATCGAGCATCGCTTCACATTGATAATTCATATAATTTCATAACGTATATTCTCATGTTCCGTATAATTAATGGTTCATGAACTATTTTCTAGTATCCGATGAACTCTTTTATTTCATTCATAGGCACTGCGTTCGTCTTTTCCTTCAAAAATTTCAGATTACCGATTGTTGATACTTTCATTATAGTAGTCGTTGTCATCCGAAATATCCTTTGAGTCTTATCATTCTCTCTATTATCCTTTGTGCACTTGGCTTGTAGCCATTTTCTTGCTCTTTTTATTACTCTTTACAACATGTCGCTGCGTACTTAGATACTGCACAATTTTTGCTCGATACGGGGAATTCAAATCATGGCATATCATAATTCATGTTGGCATTAAGTATTTTCTTAAGGTGTCTTCCATCCTTTCCCTTCATGTCGGCCTCACGGTACACTCATTGTCAATTTGTTTCTACTTCTTTCATGTATCCTTTTGATGTGCCGACATGTTTTGAACTCTGGTCCCGAGCTAATAAATTTTCCTCCACTGGAGTTTGAAAGTGTTGCGATTCCTTTAGAGTGTGATATAATATAGCCTCCCCCCCCCCCCCCTTTTTAAGGGGCTCCTTATACGCCAACAGCCTCCGAGTACCCTCGTCTACGGTAATTATCTGCCGCCCTTGACTTTCTTCTTAAAGCCGAGTTCCATTATCGTATAGTCTGGCCAGTCTATCTTCTTGCTATTTACACTCTCGTATTTAACTAGAATACGTATAAGGATATCCAATTCCGATGCCCTTTTTTTCGTCTTTTCTTCCTGAATTTACTCATAACATACCTAAACTCCTTCTTCCGACTCTGCGCATAACATATCGAAAACTTCTTATCATAAGTTTTCCTTTCATTTTCTGTCGATATCATCATTCTTGTCAACATTCCTATATCTCTCCATCCACTATTAGTCCTTTCACTCATTTAGCTCACTTACTGGTAATTCCTTTTAACTATGAGCTTGCGTTGCAGCTATGCGTCCATTTTTTCTGAGCGTTCCGCTACTTTTGCTCTTAGCACAAAATTCTTACAGTTTACACTCTCTCTATCCCCGCTCATCGAACCATTAACTATACTTATGACACTATGGCCGAGCAGTCTTCCACGCACATTCTTTATATTTCATTCTATTTTCCTTTGAGATCCAATCTCCCAGACCTCACATGAATCCTCATTCCACACCATTAATTTCTCAATCGACCGTGTCGACCCACTATCTTTGTTCTTGTTTCAATGCGTAATCGGGTTCCTATTATTTTACTCCCAAACGTTCTCTTCTTCCTTCGACTAACCCATTGGTATACTTTTCCTACTTTCATCCTTAACCTTCCTTAGGTTCCCTCCTTCTTAAACACCTTTCTTCTCTTGTTATTTGTGGCATCGGCTCTGAAGTTCGTGAAATTTTACCTTAAATGCGCAAATCCATCTTATTCTCAAGTCATCCCTTTCAGGAAAGCATTTCCATGTCCGAGGAAACCACATTAATATAGCTGCACGTTTTATTCCTTTATATACCTTTCAAGGGCCTAAGTCTCCTAGCATCGTCGCAAGGCCTAATCATTCTTTTCTTGCTTCACATCCCTCGTCATAGTCACTATTCCTTTAGCCCCACTTATTGAAATTGGTTCTCGGACCTCACACGTTCCTCTTTTGTTCTATATTACCACACTTTATTCTTTTCACGCGCCTATTTTGAGTCCTTACCCAAATAGTCTCATGCTTTGCTGGTAGTTTCTCTCGGGGGCTTCACTCACTGAGGTCTCTTACCTTTCACCTTCTTCCGACACTTTGATCTCTTTATTTTCCATCTACTCACTTACTTTCTTTTCCAAATGTCGTTGTATTAGAACTTTCCAATCTTAACCTGTAGTGAAAATAATAACAGCTTATCTTATAACACTTGCACCATTTATTTTTGCTGTCACTCGAACGTCGGTACCCTTACTTGATTAATGCCTACTTTACCGTAGCGTCGGTTACTGGGACTCACATGTCCACTGATACAATCACATATGAGATATCATACGCATTCATATATATATATATATATATATATATATATAATTACTATCAACTGGCTCACAAAATACTTCCAAACGCTATTCAAGCCTATCCTAATTCCAGCGCTGGGAGGCACTTTCTGTCTCTTCACCAGTCTAGTCTGCCTCGTCCTATGTGGCCTCTTATGGTCTCCAACCATCCCGTATACTCTAGTTTCCCTTAGGCCACTCTAACTTCTCATTTGTCTCTTATGTCTGGGTTTATAGAATTTCTTGCATACTTCCCAGGGGGGTCACCCATCCTAAGATTTCTCCCACCTTAGCACGCTTAACCTCGAAGCTTCGATAGAATCCGGTGCCTCACTGCTGATATAATCGCGTCCACTTTCTCGCATGACCTTTATTACATGATCTGGAGCAAGTCGAAGTCTTACAGATTCCGAGACATTCTCGTAACACGTCTTTCCCTTTACAATTACTATTTTACCCTTCTCAATCCTCAATATTCACCTTTCACTTATGTGTATAACTACCTTTCGTCCCAGATTCCCAAATTCTCGATGGTATCGAATATACCTTCATCGCCGTTACTTATGCATACTCGATTATCAGCCAGTTCGGACTTTCAGTCACCATCCTCATATAATAATCTACAGCAAAACTGATCATCGACTCTCCCTGAATCGCCCAATAGACCCTGCTCCTGCTAAACCTCGAATGTTATCCATCTTAATCCTTTGGGCTGCTAAATGTCTTTCTCACAATCATTTTTCACGCCATGCCCAAATCTGTAACTCCCCTAAAATATCACATCCCACTTATCGTCTGTTTACGATATTTCCTTTCCACGCTTCTTCCTGTTAGGCGTACCAAGTTAAATGACCTGATTTTGAAAAATTCTAACAGAATCTCCTTTACAATCCTTACTCTTCAAAATTTGTACGCAGCAAACATCGACAATACCTCACAGAACATACGGCTATACGAGACATTCCAGCCATCCGAAGCTTCTAGTTTCAGGTAACAGAACAAATATATCAATACTTACTCCTGTGACTTTCCATATCGCCTCTCACTTCTTCCGTCGTATGTAAGGCTTATATGAGGAATTTCATTTCCTATGACTTGGCTCTATTGCACGATCTAAGACAGAAAGAAGATCAACAATCCCTAGATGCCCCGCAGCCTCCTGTTTATAAATGTGGTCGGCTTCACACTATAAACAGGACTCTACCGGACACGACTTTGTAGACGACCCCTAGGAGAACCTGCTCTGATACCACTTTGTCACACCCTAACCTTGCTAGGGTGTGATGGGCACCCGACCCCATATTCAGAGCCGAGCGAACCCGCTAACTCTTATTACATACAAAATCTCTTTGAACTCTTAAATCAAATAAGAATGACAGATATAACAAAGCTTTCAGAAACTTTCTTTTTCATCGTTCTCAAATCAAACAAAATCTGTAATCATATAGAATTTATATCATAACACAGAATGACACATCGGCTGATGGAGCCGCTTACAAAACCGACATCCTATACCCACGACTCTGTCTGCAAAGTCTCTAACATCAATCAGAAATCATAGCACATATACTCTGACTCGGAAACACTCCAGGGCAAATGGAGCTTGCCAACTCCGCTGGAACATCTTCTGTAATGACTTCTACTCATCTGGGTGTACCTGGGCTGCATGAAACGCAGCCCCCGAAGAAAGGGGGTCAGTATAGAAAATGTACTGAGCATGTAAGGCAAGAATCACAGTAAAAGAATCATAACTGATATAAGGGGTGCGAAAACATATACAATATCCAGAATATCAAAACTCTTGCCTTTAGAACATCGATCATGCATATCATTATCACATAGCGTACCCGGCCCGTTGTGGGACTCAGTAGATAAAATCAAGTCATCATACTTTCATATCATCATGCATGCATATACATATACATATATATATACCGTACCCGGCCCTCTAGTGAGGGACTCGGTGAATGAAATCATGTCGTACCCGGCCCGTTAAGGGACTCGGTGGATAGAATCATGCATGTGAACATCATATATCATATACATACCATACCTGGCCCTCTAGTGAGGGACTCGGTGAATCAAATCATCATATGCCCTCCTGGCCACCGTAACATATCATCATCTCATCATATCATCATATACATATACCGTACCCGGCCCTCTAGTGAGGGACTCGGTGAACAATGCAGTGGAGTGCGCACGATAACATACCCGGCCCGGGATTAGTTGAAAGACACATTGAGGCGTGCACGAGTAGAGTAGTGAGAAACTATATGCATATAAATCAAGACTCGATAGATAAGCATACTTACCGACACCTGAAGGCTCAGAAACAAGTTTCGGTTCAATCCGACTTAGTATAAGAAAGTTATGAGCGTTTGAAGTACAGAACCTTCCACGAATGTTTCAGAAGCCATTTTTGGAAAATCAAAGCAACAATCATATCAAGTACCTTTCGGATATCGTTATGGATCAAATCAAATATAGCTTTTGGAATCATATGTACACCTCAAAATATATCGAAGACTCAATGGAATAATCGAACGTGCTAGCATTTGAAGATCAAAACTTTAGTCATATCAATTATCTTTCGAATGCCATTCGGAAACATATCAAACAGAACTTCGGACAGCATAGATACGCATCAAAACCATATGAAACAGCTTATGGTAGTCAAGAATATTAGCCATCCTAGTGGCTCTAAGAATAGGAGTTTCTTTGAAATCATACATATGCGTCATTTGCTCGTTTCATAAAGATCATGCCAAAAGAAAGAAAAGGGTAAGCCTTACATACCTGTCCCACGTCCAATTAGCTACGCTTATTCATCCAAACTTGCTAGTCTACATTCAAGAGAATTGACATAATCATTAAACTCATCGACATATACTTGTCTTCGTCTTTCAAATAAATTCGTTTATAATCTGCCAAAATTTCGGCAGCATTTCCCCTGTAAATACACCATCCCCGAGAATCTAACTTGGCCAATTTTATCAACAACAATCCGAGAATTCAACTCGGCCAAGTTATCAACGAAAATATCAACAATCACATCTCCAACTTCAACAACTATTTCAAAATATATTCTAACATTAACAACCTTCGTCACACAATTCAACGGCATTTCATTTATATTCAATTCAATCACATATAATCAAGCCAATACCAATGATCTCATATTCAAGTGTTAATCCGAGATCATTCTAACATGATTCAAGAATACTTCGAACCATTCACATAATGTTCCAAACAACCCAATCGACACTTTACTTCGCCCGAAACCTTCCAAATTCAATAAGAACAATAACAACACATTTCCTTCTTTCAAATTCAATTACAACAACCCAACTTACAATCTTCCAAACACATGTCTCACCTTCAAATTCATGAATTATATTTACAACCTACACATTAGCAACTCTATTCTTATAATTATAAGGAACCATACTAATATTACATTAACTTCTTCCATAATCCACAAACGATTACAACTTCATTTCAAACCATTAAATCTTCATTTAACATCATAGAATCCACAACACAACAACAATCAAAATGCTAAATAAAATCAACTCATCACATCTCACCAATTCAACCCCTATTCGGCCACATCCCTACACACACATATTTCATGAATTTCATCCATTTCTACACTCAACAACATGCATAAACCATCCATAACATATGAAAGAGGGTTAAACCTTACCTTTTCCACTTAGCTCTTCAACTTGGCTAGAGTTGTGCCTTGCAAGAATGAATGATTTTCTTACTCCAACTACCACTCCACGTTATAGAGGACCTTCCAATTGGTAGAAAAGCTAGAAGAAAATATTTTTTTGGATCAATTTTGCATGGACTTGTTCGGCCAAGACCATGGCCGAATGGCCTCTTCCCTTTTTCTTCAAGTTTCTTGAATATTCTATGGGTGACGATGAAGAATATAATAAATTTGTCATCTTTATCTACTTATATAGTACACCCATGTGGGCCAAGGCCCACCATATTACACGGCCACATGGCCCATTTGTTCAAGAAATATTAACTTTCCAAAATTCCATTTTTAACCCCAAATTTTCCTTAATATTTTCATGAGCCACCTCGTGAATTTCCCTTTTTACCCTTAGCCTTTATTAATATTTCCACATCGAAAATTTTCATAAACAATATGTGTATTAAGCAAGATCAAAATATAACTTTGCCCTTAACTTCTCACAATTATCTTGGATTATCCGAACGTACAAAATACGAGCTATAACAATGTTACAAAGAGTTATATAAATCACCTTCATAGTCAAAAAGGAATTTTAAAAGAGATATACAAATCACCTTTATGGTAAAAAAGAATTTATAAAAAAGACATACAAATCAGCTTTATAGTAAGAAAGAATTTTTAAAAGAGACATACCTCAAATCCCGCTAAAATCTAGCAAAATGGAATTCCCAAGGTTCAAAAATCAATCTACAATGGATTTAGATGAGAAAGATTAAAGCTTTATTCTTTTCTACGAACTTTCTTTACGTTTCGAAAACTAGGGCTTTCTAAGCCTAGAAACATGTTCTTGAACCTCAAGTGAATCATTAGTAGATTTTAATCGCGTAGTATAATATATACTAGCATAAAAGTTATTAGTGATATCAGGGAAACCAAAGTTCATATGTTTTAGATGAAGTTCTACACGTCTCTCTTCTTTCTCTCTAGAGTTTTCAAGAATCTAGGGTTTGGAGAGATGAACTAAGGTTAATTTGATATTAGATTGATGAATTATTGATGGGAATTGATCAAGAACTTACCTTATATGTTTTAGGGAAACCCTAGGGTTGTTTTCTCTCAAAACGTTTGCCAAAACGAAGTGGGAATGAATATAACGAAGTTAGGCTTTTATAAAATTCGAGAAAAATCGCTTCAGGCATAAAATGGCATGGTGCACCACCTGGGGCATCGCCCAGGGCGACGCACAAGGTATGTCTATTTTGACGGCATCAAAATTTTGAATTTCCTGAAAATTTGGCCTGGGTTGGCACCCAAGGGCGCCGCGCACGCCTAATTTTTACACTGCACAGACTATTGTCAGTAAAATATGCATAACTCCTAGAACGAAGCTTTGTTGGAGTTGGACGACCTACCGTTAGAAAGATATTTCAAAGATATATAACTTTCATGATGGAAGTTTTTCCAAATGCCCAACTAATTTTCACGAAACTGTCTTAGAAGTCAGACCTATTGCAATTTAGACGAGTTTGAGAACTCTAACGAACTTCACTATTTGGTTTGACTTCAAAACGACTGTTTCACCCAAATTCATCCCGAATGGATTAATATAGCTAAAATATCATCTTTATACTAGTTTTACACATTCACACCTAACTTAAATTTACGGGGTGTTAGAAGAAGAAAGATGGATCTTCTCATATTTCTCATATTAATATAGCTAAAATATCATCTTTATACTAGTTGAACAAAGTGATTATCAAGAACAATCATCTGATACCTCGCATTGATTACTTTTTTATTAGCTTCAGGGTGCTTCTGTCTTTTCTAAGATTTATTTGAGATCCAATTATCATCAGCTGAAGATTAGGGCAGAGGATATTCCTAAGATGGCTTTCCGAACATGTTTTGGGCAATACGAGTTCTTTTTAATGTCATTTGGGCTGACAAATGCCCCCGCAGCTTTCATGGATTTGATGATTGGGGTGTTCAGAACCTATATGGATTTCTTCGCTATTGTCTTCATCGACAACATGTTGATATATTCTCGTAGTAGAGGGGAGCATGAGTAGCATTTGAGTATTTTGCTTGGGATTCAAAAGGAAAAGCGGTTGTATGCTAAGTTTTTGAAGTGCAACTTTTGACTTAGTTCAGTGGCATTCTTGGAACATGTGGTGACTAAGGATGGTACTGTGCTAGATCCCAAGAAGATTGAGGGGGTTTTAAAACTAGATTTTTGATCACCGAGATTCAAAGTTTCATAGGTCTCACGAGTTACTATCGACATTTTGCGGAGGGGTCCATATCCATTGCATTCCCAGTGATTAGATTGACTTAGAAAGAAGTGGCATTTTAGTGGTCAGATTAGTGTGAGGCGAGCTTTTAAAAGCTCAAGACTTTGTTGACTACAGCTCATATTTTTACCTAACTTATTGAAGGAGAGAGATTTACAATATATTGTGATCTTTCTAGAGTGGGCCTTGGTTTGGGAAGGTGATAGCCTATGCGTCGAGGCAATTAAAGATACATAGAAGAACTACCCACTCATGACTTGGAGTTGGCGGCAGCAATGTTCGCTTTGAAGATTTGGAGGCATTTTCTATATGGGGTTCATTGTGAGGTATCACGAATCATCACACTCTTCAATACATATCCAACCAGAAGGGTCTAAATTTGAGGCAGCATAGGTTGTTGTAGTTGTTCAAGGATTATGAAATGACTATCGTGTATTTGTCACGCCCCGAACCATGGCCTGAACGTAACACGACACTCTGTACTTGACTGCATGTGACTGAGCGAACTACATGGATTGCTGAATCAACATGGGATATGTACTGATGTGAAATGTGATTTCAAAACACGAAAGTAAACGTCAAACATGTGATATCATAATAATACTGAAAAATATTGTTTTAATCATGAGTGCGAAAAATAGTCTGTAAGCTAATGCAGGCCACAAGGCTGAACAAAACTGAATACCCAACATAACATACTGACTAGTCTATGAAACCTCTGACATGAGTCTAAAATACTGAACTGGTGCGGGGACAAGGCCCCAATATACATGACTGTCAAACATTACATAACTGCTGAAAGTAAGGACAACACCCCGAAGTAAATGGGGCTCACCAACAGCTGATACGATGAAGTCCTAATGAGCAGATCTGTCATCCTAAAAATTCGTACCTGCATCGTGAAATGCAGGTCCCAAGTAAAATGTATGTAAGTACCCTGGAATTATACTTGTATGCAAAGCAACTGAATGAAAGAACTGTAAGTGGGGTGCTCGGGGAATGGGCAACCCAAATCAATAACATGGATACATGAAGTAATCTAAAATTGAAACTGTAACTGTATACTGAAACTGTAACTGTAAACTGAATATATACTGTGAACAGTAAGCTGTAACTGAAACCTGGACATGACCTTGATCTGCATGATCAAGCTGCAAACTTAGTAGATATTTCAAGTATGTATATCTGTGGAAGAGCCTTAGTAAAACCGAAAATGTAACCACCACGTGAGCATGTGGCGTCTGATCTCTGCCCGATTAGCTAAGCCCTCTCATACCTTGCCGGGGTATGAGACACGAACACGACATGAATGGATCCGTAAAATATCCCGCAATGTAAAACATGAAGGAATCCTCCTAACTAGGCGGAGCAATCCTTATCCTACGTTGGCATACGTAGTTTTAGGCTGTCTGAGACTTCTCGGCAATCTGTACTACTCCTAAAACATAAACATGAAAAATAGTGGCTTCAGAGACCATGGTTTTCAAAACATAATTTATAATATAGTTCATAACATGTATAAATAATATAGTTTTCATGAGACATGGGATTCATGGTGGTTTCATGGAATATAGCAATAACAGTTCATAGACATTTTCGTGTTATATGCTTGAAGACTCATGGAAATCAAGGTATGAGTATTCATGGATTACTAATGAGTTCATGATGCTTAGAATGATATACATGAACAAAATACACAGTTTTGTTATTTGAACAATAAGAACATTTAAGTTTTTCATGAAACTAGGGTTTGATACTCATAAGGATGAGAAATTCGTGGAAACATGAATGAATGTGGCGTGGGAGAATAATTAACATTCCCACACGTAGAGATTTTGCCTACATACCTCAATTCTGGCCTTTAAGCGTACTACAATGCTCGTCACCCCTTTCGACTTTAATCTATAGCAATATATGTCAAAGGGAATCAACATCAGTAATGACGCTCATGTCTTGGTCGTCTAGGCATTTTATCAAACACTTGGTTGGAATAAAGCTCCACAAACCTTATTAATTGTGTTTCTTCACCTCAGAACCCATCCTCCTGCTTCTAGATGATTTTAAAATCTCATATCAATACCATTTACATCATTCTTCATCACCCAATAGGTAGACACCACCCTTAATCAACAATCAATAACGAACAACCCAAACCTATAATTGTTCATGCTTTTCTATGAAGCACATCAACTCATATCACATGAACTTAGAGTCTATAATAATCAATAGAAAACTATAATCGATTAAAGGATAAAAGTATTACCTATCTGACGTTCAACTCTCTTGAATTCGGGTTCTAGGGTTTTTCTTCTAAAGCCAAATCTCAATCGATTATCGATGAATTTGAAAGGTTTAATCACGTTAATAAAGTATTAGGGGATTGAAATCAACTTAGAATTATCATTAAAACTTACCTTTAAGGGTTCTTCAGGCTTAGGATGAGTTCTATCTCTTTCTAGGTCATTTTTCGCACTTGGGGAAGTTGGGGAAATAAAACCCGACCTTAAATATATAATAAAATACATAACCTGAAAAAATACGACTCCTACACTACCCTTTCATCGCAAGCGTGCCGGACAAGTTAAATTTTTTATCCGAGAGTGCTTCTGCTTGTGCCACTCTTGGGACGCAAGGGCACCACTGCACTGCCTTCAGTGAAACGAGCATAACTCTTTGTACAGAGCTCCATTTGGGCGCCACCATATAACCTTGGAAAGTTATTACAAAGGGATACAAGGTTCATGTTTTTGAGTTTTCTCAAATTCCCAATGAAATGTTACTAAAACAAGATGGAACACAGACCTATCAAAAACATAATCGATTGTATCGAACCTTATGCACCTTGCAATCCATCTTGATTCCAAAAAAACTATTTCTACCCAAATCCAATGGGACTTTATATGGTTAAAATGTTACGTTAGCGCTCATTTAACCCATTCACACCTAATCCCAATTTATAGAGTCTTACATTATCACTCCGATAAGGCCAATGTGGTGACGGATGCCTTGAATCAAATGGTGGTGAGTATGGGTAGTCTATCATTGTTATATGTGGGGGAACGTCCTTTTGATATGGATATTTAGTATTTGGCTAACTGTTTTGTGAGACTTGACATTTTAGAGCCTAGTAGGGTTCTAGCTTGTGTGGAGGGACTGTCTTTCTTATTGGAGCAGATTAAGACTCAACAGTTCGATGATGTGAAGTTGTGTAAGTTGGAAAGGTATTTCAAAGGGCTACAAGTTTCCTGTTTTTGAGTTTTCTCAAATTCCCAATGGATTTTAACTAAATCAAGCTGGAAGACAGACCTATCGAAAACTTAGTCGATTCTATCGAATCTTATGCACCTCCCAATCCGTCTTGATTCCAAAACAACTATTTCCATCCAAACTCATCCCGATGGGACTTCATATGGTTAAAATGTTACGTTAACACTCATTTAACCCATTCACAAGTAATATAGATTCACAGAGTGATATATTATCTCCCCCTTGGGATCATTCATCCTCGAATGATTATCCTGGTTATAACTACAGCTAACTCTGGATTATAAACGTGACTGATGGGAACATATGGACATTAAAGTGACATGAACACATGAATACTGAACTGAATGAATACTGAATTGAATGAGTACGGAACTTACTGGATACTAAGCTGAATGAATGTTGATTGATTGAGTATTGGGGACATGGAGATTATAGCTTAAAGTCTGAACAAAGTTTACATGAATATCTAAGTGCTGAACTGACATGAATATTTGAGTACTAGAAATATGAATGTTATAACATGAGATCTGAATACTAGAAATGTGAATGTCGTGATGTGAGATCTGAATACTAGAAACGTGAATGTTATAACATGACACTAAATGTACGGCAACCAACTCTGGTGGAAATTTTATCTTGTAAGCCACTTGACCGGTCGTTCGTAGGATCATGTATGGTATAATATATATGGGACTAAGCTTCCCTATCTTCTCAAATCACATGACGCTTTTCATAGGCAGAACCTTCAATAAATCCCAATCGTTAGCATGAAACTCTGAATCTTTGGGTCGCATATCTGAATCGGACTTCTGGTGACTCTTAGCTACTTTCAAACGATCATGAACCAATTTAACTTATTTTTTTTTTCATAGCCTAATGGAGCAAGTCTGGCCCAAGCAATTCTATTTTTCTAACTTCATACCAACCAATAGGTGATCAACAACTCCGCCCATACAAGGTTTCAAACGGTGTCATCTTGATACTGGCATGATATCTATAATTAGAAACAAACTCAATGAGAGGAAAATGATCATCGCAATTACCTTTAAAGTCTAGGACACATGCTCTCAACATTTCTCTGAGCATCTGGGTAGTGCACTCTGCCTGACCATCTATCTAAGGATGAAAAACGGTATTGAGATATACCTTGGTACCCAATCCTTTCTGAAATGACTTCCAAAAATTTGCTGGGAATTGGACACCTCGATCCGAAATAATGGAAACTGGAGTCCCATACAATCTTGCAATTTACTGAATATACAATATGGCGTAATCGTTTGCTGAATCGGTGGTCCTTACCGACATAAAGTGTGTTGACTTAGTAAGTCGGTCCACAATCACCTAAATCGAATCGTTTTTCCTGAAATGAGCGAGATAATCCTGTTATAAAGTCCATATTTATCATCCCCACAAATAAATATTCTCAAGATCATGATACATTTTCATGGAGCCTGGGTGGATAGAGTACCGGGAATTATGTGCTTCTGACATGATCCTCTCTCTAAGTCCATCAATATCTGGGACACATAATCTATCTCGGTACCTCAAAGTGTCATCATCTTCCCGTGTTCGAAAGCCATTGTCTGATGCTTGTTAATCTGTCATGACCCAACTAGCATAGTCGTGATGGCACCCACTCTACTCCCCCTGGTGGGCGTACCATCCCCTCATTTCATTACTTAATCAATTCTAAAAATAAATGAATCAAAAAGATAAACCCCGAGGATTCTAAATCATGATATAAATAATAAGTGTAGAAATAATAAGTCAAATACAACCCAAGGACATGAAGTCAATAGTACAACAACATCTACTCAAACCATGTCTAGGAATAGAACATCTGTCTGAACATAATAAAATACAGTCAAATGGATAAACTAGTAGACAATAGAAGATAAGTCCATGGCTGCAGGCTAGAAGATGGCTCACCGTCGGAATCTCGGTCAAATAGCCTCAAGGATAGAAACGCGGTCACGATAAAGATACTGCCTCACAATCTGCTCAGAAGAAGTACATCAAGGTAGTATCAGTATGCACATGTACTGGTAAGCATCATAGGTCGACTAAAATTAGCTCACGCATGTAAAACACAAAATCAGACAAGATAAGCAGACAGGCACAAACATGCACACACAAATCACAAGTAATCAATAGCCGAGTCATAGCCTATGGTGTAGCACCTAAACACATGTCTGTTAAGTCTTTCACTAATCTTTATAATAGCCACAACACAAGTACACCCACAATCCAATCAATAAATGTAAAATGTATGATGATATATGCAATGCAATGAGATGGATGTCAATGCAATGCAATGGCCAATAACACAACCTGTACACATGCTCCGGATGAAATCTCGACATCTAGACAGTCATGACCCGCAGGGAACCCATGGTGTCTAAGTACTAGTCACTCCACTTAAAGGCCAGAGGTGACTTCCATAAAACTAGCCACTCTGCACAAAGCCCAGAGATGACTTTCCTATTTTACTTTCTATCATATGTTTCCAAAGTCCTTTTACATCAATTGTTCCATAATTATTTCATCGCACTGTTTTCCACGCCTTTCCATCATGCACGAATGTATGAATGCAAGAACGAGATATCAATGAAATCAAGCCAATGAGTATGCTATGGAGATCACAAAGCACCATAAGCCATAACAAGACTAACATAAATCACAACAACCATAGAAAATGGAAACAATATAGAGTTCAATCATCATAGTGAATCTATCACCTCACATCACCCAATCGTATAAACAAGTACACCACATGTCACAATGTGTAAAATAACTGCGACAAGCCCACATAATCAGAAGTCATACCAACCTAAGTGTATATCCATCCCACCATCATGTCCGAAGACCTAATCATGCTTTCTACCTTCAATTCTATGCATACAAACATTTCACTAAACAAAGTCTCACTAAAGTAAGCCATAACCTACCTCAAATGCCGAACAGGAGCCACGTACTACTCTACCTGAGCCTTCCCCTTCCGAAGTGCTTCAGAATGATCAAAGTCTAATAATATCAATGCTAAGCAAGTAAATGACCACAACAAGCCAACATAAACGGAGAAATAAACGGGTGGAGAATTACTTCAAAATACCCCTATCGACTCACGAGGGTAAAATAAAAAATTATGGGTGAAATTACACATTAAGCCAAAAACCCCAAATTATTAAGAGCCCTAAATTCATAAATTGATGCTAGAAGCAAAGAGAGATTCAATCCTAGAATCTATTAATCCACAATTTTAGATGATAGAATCAGCAATTAGGACACCAATAACCCATTTGATTAGAGGGTTTAATGATTAATAACCTAGGTTTCATAACCCATCACCCTCAAAAGACATTTTCCATTATGGATACTAGTAAAGGAAAGATAAATGCAAGATTAAGGTTCAAGAACATACCCTAAGATGATTCAACCAAAAGTTCTCTAGAAATCACCCCCAATGCTTTTAGACTTAGGTTTTTGTTGAACGGAACTAATGATTCGAAATTGGGAGCAAAATAAGGATTCTGGTTCAGCGATCTTTGTAGGGGCGAACCATTTCCGCTTCAGCGATCCTGCCTCAGCAGTTACCTATCCGCTAGGGGTAGAATTCATTAAACACGTCAGACTTCCGCTCATGCGGACTAAATCCCGTTTAGGTAGATCCGCAGGGGCGAGACACCAAAAACTAGAAAATTTCTTATTTCACTAAGTCTCAACCCAAAATCCCGACAACTATCTGGGACATCCCAGATACAAACAAAACATACAGACGCAAGCAAACACATGCTACGAATCCATCCGCATCAACCCAGCCTTTTTCTTCACAAAAAATAACGGGAGCGCCCCAAGGGGAGATGCTCGGTCTAATGAATCCCTTGCTAAGATGATCCTGTAACTTTTCCTTTAACTCTCTCCACTCAGCCGGTTCTATCCGATATGGAGGAATAGAAATAGGGCGAGTCCTCGGCTTAAAATCAATATAGAAATCGATATCACAGTCGGGTGGCATACGTGACAAGTCCTTAGGAAATACCTCCGCGAACTCGCTCACCACAGGAATAGACTCGAGTGACGGAGTGCCAGCACTGGCATCATGAATATAGGCCAAGTAGGCCAAATATCCTCTATCCATTAACTTCCTGGTTTGAAGGAATGAAATGATCTTCTTTAGGGAGGGACTAGGAGTACCCTTCTACTCAGGTCTAGGAATACCCGGCATAGCTAGTGTGACTGTCTTGGCGTGACAGTCTAAGATCGCATGATAGGGAGACAACCAATTCATACCCAAAATAACATCGAAATCGACCATATCTAGAATCACTAAATCTACCCACGTACCATAGCCCATAAATGTATCGTACAAGACCGATAGACTCGATATACCATAACAGAATCTCCAACCATAGTAGATATATGAATAGGCACGTCAAGTCTATCACAAATCATATCCAAACCCATATATAAATATGTAGACACATAAGAGAAAGTAGAACTTGGGTCGACTATCACTGAAGCCACTCAGTGACAGATTGAGATATTACCTATGATAATTGCATCGAAAGCCTCGGCCTCTAGCCTGCCAGGAAAAGCGTAGCAATGAACCCGTTCGCCACTAGCCTGCGAACCTCCACGACCACTCTGGCCTGGCGGAGTTCGTCCCCGTTCCGGGCTGATGTCCACCCCTGCCTAACTGAGATCCTCCTCTACTAGGCTGGGCGCCACATCTACAAGATGTGTAGTGTCACGACCCAACCCCGTGGGCCACGACTGGTACCCTAACTGGGTACCCATACGTACCTACCTAACAGAGTTGGCGAACCAGACCGAGAATTTATGATAGGTGCTCACAGATTCAAACCAATACAAATACGGCGCGCGCGAAAATATACACATACATAAACATACTGACGCTTACACATAAGCCGTTGAGGCTAACATAGCGGACAGACTCACAAAAGCGTACGTACCTACCCGAATCGTAGCAACCCGTAACCCACATACATATCTACAGGCCTCTAACAGACATACAGAATCATATGACGGGACAGGGCCCCGCCGTACCCAGAATTTACCAAACGTACAGAATGTACAGATGTTAGAAGATATATATACCAAAAGTACACGCTCCGGATCAAAGGAGCTCTCCAAAATAGCAGAATCTGTGCCCTAGACTGGCGGCGTATCACTGGGTACGTCTGTACCTGCGGGCATGTAACGCAGCCCCCGAAGAACCGGGGGTCAGTACGGAAAATGTACCGAGTATGTAAAGCAGAAATGTAACAAATATGAGCATGATCAAGAACAGGAGTACAAAAACATAGCTGTCAAAACCACAGTCAAAGCCGGAGATGCAAGGGTATAACTAGCAAAGTCACACTCGGAACCGGAGGTTCAGAAATATAACAGACAGAGCTATAATGAGGGTCCGTAGTACAAAAAGGTGAGTACCTTATTCGAGACCTCAGGAAAAAGAAATAGTACCAAAGTATAGGTGATGCATGCCAAATCATATAATCATCATATAAGCATATAACATGTCCCGGCCCTCTGATAAGGAACTCGGTGAGTGAAATCATGCGTGTCATAATCATGCACCATGTATTCATAACGTGTCCCGGCCCTCTACTGCGGGTTTCGGTGGAAAATCATCATGTGCCATCCTGGCCACCAACCCCGTATCATCATAACATAAACATATACAGATAATGTGTCCCGGCCCGCAAGTACGAGGGACTCGGTGAATAATGCAGAGGAATGTGCACGAGTAACAGAACCTGGCCCGGGCGCAGTGAAGGAAGCGTTGAGGCATCCACGAACAGATTAATGAGAAACCACATACATACAAATCACTATGCAGACTCAATGGAACTGAAATAGACCAAATGGCAGGTCGAATCAAAGTATCCGAACAGTATTCATAATACGCGCCTATATATCATTTGGGAAGGCACGACAGATTATTACCAGAATAAGACTTTCAGATGTCAAAAATCATTTCGTAAGATTTATAGAAAAATATAGTCATATCATGATTAGAATGTTAATCTAGATGTGGTCTGAGAAAATCGGACAAAAACAAAGTAGTTAAAATTATACCGAGAGTATCGGGCCTTGTGGGCCAACCTCGGACCAACCCGAGGCGACGTTCGTAAATTATAGATAGTAGACCTTATGAGGTCGTCCATAATCATTTGGAAGTATTCCGACTCCGTTTAGGAAAGTTGCATACTTAAAGCTCACTTTGAAGACAAGTTATAAGGAAATGGACTCAATCTTACTGAAGAAATTGGGGCGGATTTCAATCTCGAATTCCGACGGACGGAGTCGTATCTAAGGCTCGCGGCCGAGCCTATTACGTTTAGAACATGCCTAAGAATGAAGGGGTAGGCTTTACATACCTTGGTTGCGTCCTACGCTCGTCCAAACTCGATTCCTGTTTTGTCCAAAAACTCCAAATGGTCACATTTATCAGTTACTATTCATGAGACTTAAAATTTCTAACCTTAACCGATACTTGTCTATAAGAATTTAGGCAGCAGCTCCCCTATACATATAGCCTCCCCGAGATTCAACTCGGCTCCAAACAACCAACAACAACCCAACAACAACATCAACAACATCAACAATTATCATAATTCATAATATACGCAATTAGTCCACTTTACGACATAATGCAATAATCCTCATTTCGACTTCACACTCCCAAATCAATACCAACATTCTCTCATTTATTCTAATCAAAGTCATTACAATACCATTCGGAATCATATCATAACATTTCTACAATATATACACGAGATATACACAAGATATACAAACATGCAAACTTTCCATCAAAGCCATAATTTATCCAATTCTCCTAATCTTTAACATACAAGTTCATAACACATTTCCACCTTCCAAGTTCATCAACATAAATCATCATTTGCACCTTAACCACTTCATTTTCTTAATTTCATAAGATCATATTAAAACGACATACTTTCCGACAACAACTTAACAACAATTTCTTCATGTTAGTTTAACCCATTATTCTTCCATCTACTTCACAAAACCATAACAACACAATTAACATACCAAACAAAATTAATTCATTTTTCCACCATCAACACAACACCACACGGCTACATTCCATATTTCCAATTTCCGTCGAATTCATTCAACTTTCATTTCTAATACAATTTTCACCATAACTACAACTAGAATACAACATAAAAATTCAACTCATTACATCAATACATCAACAAACACACACGGCCACTTTCCAACAACCACACCCACTTTGCAAACTTTCATATTTTCATAAATTCTATTCATTTCTACATATTACAACATAAACCAAACTTCATAACATAAGAAAATGAATTGACTCTTACCTTTCTTCAAGTTCTTCATTTGTCACCAAAGCTACTTTCTTGCCAAAATAATTATACCAACTTGAAGAGCACCTTGAGCTTAGTAGAAATTTCAAAAGAGATGGATTTTTGAACCAAGAATCAAGCTCCAAGAATTTTTTTCTTTCCTTTTCTTTTCTCTCTCTCTCTAGGCCGAATTGCCTCTTTCTTTTTCCTCTCAATTTTTCTTTTGTTTTCTTGATAAGTCTTGAAGCTTCTAGGCTAATATAATAATGATCACATGGAAAATTAATTAAAATTCCATGGGCTTGGGCCATTGTTGGCCGGCCACCACTCTCAAATTGGGCCTCATTTTTCCTTTTTATTTTTGAGCCCAATTGGTTAGAATTCTTGTTTTGTAATTCCCGAAACTAATTTCTAAAATTCCTATTTTGCCCTTGGCCTCCTCTCGTATCTCCACATCAATATTTTCCTGATTAACATATGCATATTGGCTAGAATCAAAATATAGCCTCATTTCTCCCAAGCCACAAATTATTTTGAATTTTCCGAGTGTTCGAAATTACGGGATATAACATCCTCCCCCCCTTTAGAACATTCGTCCTCGAATGTTAAATTTACCTTATGGGGTCTCGTAACACTTCGGGGAGGTTCCTTTCTTTCCTTCAAAATTCCTTTCAATGTTACAATTGCCATCAACGTCATTCACCTCTTGTCACACTCCTCGGTCGTAATACCACGTCATATCAAACAGATTCATAACTGGGGTCGGACGCATAGAAGCGTATCAGACAGATTCGTAATCGGAGGCAAACGTACGAAACTATGACGGACAGATTCGTAGTCAAAATTAGACATATGGGAGTATGTCAGACAGATTCGTGGTCGGAGTCAGACGTACTAAGATGTATCAAACAGATTTGTAATCAGAATCGGACGTACAAAGGCATATTAGACAGAAACATAATCAGATTCAGTAGTACAGAAGCATAATAGACAGAGTCTTGTCAAGATCAGGGGCGTAGAAGTATAGCAGACAGAATATTTTTGATTAGAATCAGACCGTTTCCACTAATGTTTCAGTAATTTACAAAAAGTTCCCTTGTCGACGTTCCACTATTCATTTACCGGTCCGTTCACCAAGTTTTCACACAAATAGTTTTATGTGCCGCTTGTCTGCTCTTTCTAATGTCCGTACTCATTTTCTTTCCTTTAGGTTATCCCAGAGTTCCCACTTACCTCTTATAGCAGTATTTATGAAAATTGGGTATACTTCCCAGGGGGGTCACCCATCCCAGAATTACCATGGCTCCAGCACGCTTAACTTCGAAACTTTCATATGTTTTGGTGTGTTATTGCTAGTATAATTGCGTCGACTGCCCCACACGACCTTTGTCACGCCATTTAAGGCAGATTGGGGTCTTAGTAAATTTTCGAAAAATTTACGTAGCGGGTCCCACCCTGGTTTAAACCATACAATTATCAGTTTATCCTTCCGAATCCTCAATGTCCATTCCCATCTGTATGTCCATAGCTGTCTCAAATGGTTCTATCTGGTTTAAAATTATCTTACTTTTACTAATACCCAGAAGAAGAAGATCACGTAATATAATAGAACATAGATCCAACCATACGCATATATCTCAAGAAAAGATTAATAACATACCTGGGTCTGCGCTTGATGACACTCCTGGGTCCTGCCGGCCGGTCAAAGCATATACGCGGTTCAAAGGACCGCCAGAACTAGAAGCTCCGCCGCGACCTCTGCCACGACTCCCTAGTGCCGGCATATCTCGCCCCGTGGGGCGCATGGCTACTGAAGGAGAATATCAGCCAGCAACTGATCCAGTAGGCTGGGCGGAACCTGAACCACCCTTGTACGGGCACTCCCTCATAACGTGGCCCTGACGGCCGCACGAAAAACAGGCTCCGGTGGCGCGACGACATTCTCCCGAGTGGTGCTTGCCGCACTGAGGACACTGAGGCATAGATAGCCTCGTCTGACTGAACCCCCCACTTTGTTGCGAATCCAAGGCCCTAGAACTCTGGCCTGCTCCAGATGGACCTGCGCCACCGAAACGCCTGCCGGCGGACTGTGTACCCCGGCCTGACGGAGGGAGGGATCTACCGGACTGCTGCTGCTGAGGCCATCCGCCTCGGGAATCTCCGGAATATCCCGTGAATCTAGCCCTTTTGGGCCGTCTCCTATCATGATCGTTATCTGGCTGTCGCACGCTGCGCCGGTCCTCCATGCCCTGAACATAAGCCTGTAACCGGGCGATGTCCATATCAGTCTGCGACGCCATCGCCATACACCCATCAACCAGGTAATCGTCTAGCCCCATCACATACCGGTGCATTCTGTCCTCCATATCGGCTACGATAGTAGGAGCATATCGGGCTAGGGAATCAAACTCTAAATTATACTCCTGAATACTCCTGCCTCTTTGCTTTAGCTGCAAAACCCTATCAACTCTCGCCCGTCGCAGCTCTGGAGGGAGAAAATGGCGAAGAAATGCAGCCACAAACTCATCCCAGGTAGCTGGGGGAGCACCCTCACCCCTGGACAGCTCCCAGGACTCATACCAATTAGCCGCCACCTCCCGTAGTCTGTGCGAGGCTAGCTCAACGGACTCAGTCTTCGAAGCCCTATCCATTCCCAATGAGCGCCTCATCCCCCGAATGAAGTCATGGGGGTCCTCCTCGGGCTTGGTCCCGAAAAACTCTGGAGGACCGCATGTCAGAAAATCACGGACTCGCAGGCTATCATGCCTGTCATCATCATCCTCACCTCTCCGCCCGCGTCCGCGAGCCTGCCCTGCCACTATCGTCGTCAACAGCTGCACGACCTCCCTCAAAGTCCTGTTCTCAGTTTATGGTTGGGGAGATGGGGCTTCCGGGGCTACTGGTGGAACTGCCTCCGGCCCCTCCGGTAGTGGTACAGCAGAACCCTCAGACTGGGGCACAACGTCGGGCATGGTCTGGGTGCGGGCTCTAGCAACTCTCTGGGCCCGGCTAGTCTCCCTTGTCTCTGGCACCGCTTTGCCCTTCTGGACGGCCATCGCCTTCTTTGGAGGCATCGCTGAAAACATAACATCTCATCAGAAAAGAAAACATCCTGATAGTACAGCTCTAACGCACGATCTAAGATCCAAAGAAAGGGTAATATCCTAAATGCCCTGTAGCCTCCTGTTTATAGATGTGGTGCACAACACACCGATAAACAAGACTCTACTAGACACGGCCTGTAGACATTCCGAGGACTAACCGCTCTGATACCACTTTTGTCACGACCCAACCCCGTGGGCCGCGATTGGTACCCTAACTGGGTACCCATACGTACCTACCTAACAGAGTTGGCGAACCAGACCGAGAATTTATGATAGGTGCTCATAGATTCAAACCAATACAAATACGGCGCGCTCGAAAATATACACATACATAAACATACTGACGCTTACACATAAGCCGTTGAGGCTAACATAGCGGACAGAGTCACAAAAGCGTACGTACCTACCCGAATCGTAGCAACCCGTAACCCACATACATATCTACAGGCCTCTAACAGACATACAGAATCATATGACGGGACAGGGCCCCGCCGTACCCAGAATTTACCAAACGTACAGAATGTACAGATGTCAGAAGATATATATACCAAAAGTACACGCTCCAGATCAAAGGAGCTCTCCAAAATAGCAGAATCTGTGCCCTAGACTGGCGGCGTATCACAGGGTGCGTCTGTACCTGCGGGCATGTAACGCAGCCCCCGAAGAACCGGGGGTCAGTACGGAAAATGTACCGAGTATGTAAAGCAGAAATGTAACAAATATGAGCATGATCAAGAACAGGAGTACAAAAACATAGCTGTAAAAACCACAGTCAAAGCAGGAGATGCAAGGGTATAACTAGCAAAGTCACACTCGGAACCGGAGGTTCAGAAATATAACAGACAGAGCTATAATGAGGGTCCGTAGTACAAAAAGGTGAGTACCTTATTCGAGACCTCGGGAAAAAGAAATAGTACCAAAGTATAGGTGATGCATGCCAAATCATATAATCATCATATAAGCATATAACATGTCCCGGCCCTCTGATAAGGGACTCGGTGAGTGAAATCATGCGTGTCATAATCATGCACCATGTATTCATAACGTGTCCCGGCCCTCTACTGCAGGTCTCAGTTGAAAATCATCATGTGCCATCCTGGCCACCAACCCCGTATCATCATAACATAAACATATACAGATAACGTGTCCCGGCCCGCAAGTACGAGGGACTCGGTGAATAATGCAGATGAATGTGCACGAGTAACAGAACTTGGCCCGGGCGCAGTGAAGGAAGCGTTGAGGCATCCACGAACAGATTAATGAGAAACCACATACATACAAATCACTATGCAGACTCAATGGAACTGAAATATACCAAATGGCAGGTCGAATCAAAGTATCCGAACAGTATTCATAATACGCGCCTATATATCATTTGGGAAGGCACGACAGATTATTACCAGAATAAGACTTTCAGATGTCAAAACTCATTTCGTAAGATTTATAGAAAAATATAGTCATATCATGATTAGAATGTTAATCTAGATGTGGTCTGAGAAAATCGGACAAAAACAAAGTAGTTAAAATTATACCGAGAGTATCGGGCCTTGTGGGCCCACCTCGGACCAACCCGAGGCGACGTTCGTAAATTGCAGATAGTAGACCTTATGAGGTCGTCCATAATCATTTGGAAGTATTCCGAATCCGTTTAGGAAAGTTGCATACTTAAAGCTCACTTTGAAGACAAGTTATAAGGAAATGGACTCAATCTTACTGAAGAAATTGGGGCGGATTTCAATCTCGAATTCCGAGGGACGGAGTCGTATCTAAGGTTCGCGGCCGAGCCTATTACTTTTAGAACATGCCTAAGAATGAAGGGGTAGGCTTTACATACCTTGGTTGCGTCCTACGCTCGTCCAAATTCGATTCCTGTTTCGCCCAAAAACTCCAAATGGTCACATTTACCAGTTACTATTCATGAGACTTAAAATTTCTAACCTTAACCGATACTTGTCTATAAGAATTTAGGCAGCACCTCCCCTATACATATAGCCTCCCCGAGATTCAACTCGGCTCCAAACAACCAACAACAACCCAACAACAACATCAACAACATCAACAATTATCATAATTCATAATATACGCAATTAGTCTACTTTACGACATAATGCAATAATCCTCATTTCGACTTCACACTCCCAAATCAATACCAACATTCTCTCATTTATTCTAATCAAAGTCATTACAATACCATTCGGAATCATATCATAACATTTCTACAATATATACACGAGATACACACAAGATATACAAACATGCAAACTTTCCATCAAAGCCATAATTTATCCAATTCTCCTAATCTTTAACATACAAGTTCATAACACATTTCCATCTTCCAAGTTCATCAACATAAATCATCATTTGCACCTTAACCACTTCATTTTCTTAATTTCATAAGATCATACTAAAATGACATACTTTCCGACAACAACTTAACAACAATTTCTTCATGTTAGTTTAACCCATTATTCTTCCATCTACTTCACAAAACCATAACAACACAATTAACATACCAAACAAAATTAATTCATTTTTCCACCATCAACACAACACCACACGGCTACATTCCATATTTCCAATTTCCGTCGAATTCATTCAACTTTCATTTCTAATACAATTTTCAGCATAACTACAACTAGAATACAACATAAAAATTCAACTCATTGCATCAATACATCAACAAACACACACGGCCACTTTCCAACAACCACACCCACTTTGCAAACTTCCATATTTTCACAAATTCTATTCATTTCTACATATTACAACATAAACCAAACTTCATAACATAAGAAAATGAATTGACTCTTACCTTTCTTCAAGTTCTTCACTTGCCACCAAAGCTACTTTCTTGCCAAAATAATTATACCAACTTAAAGAGCACCTTGAGCTTAGTAGAAATTTCAAAAGAGATGGACTTTTGAACCAAGAATCAAGCTCCAAGAATTTTTTCTTTCCTTTTCTTTTCTCTCTCTCTTTAGGCCGAATTGCCTCTTTCTTTTTCCTCTCAATTTTTCTTTTGTTTTCTTGATAAGTCTTGAAGCTTCTAGGCTTATATAATAATGATCACATGGAAAATTAATTAAAATTCCATGGGCTTGGGCCATTGTTGGCCGGCCACCTCTCTCAAATTGGGTGTTATATCCCGTGTTTTCACATGTTGGAAAAATTTGGAAATATTCTTGACTTGTAAGAAATAAGGTCATAATTAATTTTTATTTGACATAGGAGTTGTGCATGAAAGAATATTAATGTGGAAGTGTTGAATAAGGCTAAGGGCAATTTTGGAATTTTGAAAATTAGTTTCGGGAATCACAAAATATGATTCACAAGTCATTGGGCTAAAAACATTGAAATGGAATTGAGGCCCAAAATAGGGAGCTTGGCCGGCCACCTTGGCCTTGATCCAAGCCCATTTTATTGGTCATGTTCTTGGCCATGTGACCAAGTCTTCAATCATATACATAGAAGGTTCAAGACAATTGAAAGCAAGAAAAACAAAACAAGCAAGAGAGAAAGAGCAAGATTGTTTCGGGTTTGGCTAAGAAAATTGGCCATCAAAAATATTGCTCCAAAAATTTTTCTTTTGTAGTTTTCCTACTAAATTGAGTAGCCTCTTCAACTTGGTGTAGCCGTGTGTATGTATAAATTGTATAGCCATAATGTGTTGAATTCATGTTATATTCTAGTTATGGTTGTGATGAAATCATATTGGGATTGAAAGTTGAATGATTTAGTTGAACTTGCCAAAGAAGGCTTGTGGCCGTGACCTATGTTGAAGTTGGGATGGAAATGAATTAAGTTATTTAGGGTGTTAGTGTGTTATTATGATGGTTGCAATGTAAATGAAGTTAGAATGATATAAGTTTGTATTGAATTAGAATGTAGAAACTTATGTCGTTTTAGTATGACTTTCCGACATTAAGGAAATGAAGTTGTTTGGTTGTTAATTGTGATGATCATTGATGAATTTGGAAGTTGGAAACATGTTATGAAGTTGTATGCCAAAGATTTGATGTTTTGCATAAGTTATGACTTTGACAGAAAGTTGTATATTATGTATATCGAGTGTATAACTTGAGGAAAACGATATGAAATGTTTCTAGAACTATATGGTGATGATCTTGATTGTTGATGAATGTGAAATTATTGATATTAGTTGAAAGTTGGGTTGAAATGAAGGTTATGTCAACTTGTTAGAAAGATGACTAGTTGAAGGATATTTGTGTTTTTAATGTTCGTTGTTGATATTGATGTTGTCGTTTGGGTTGTTGTTGATGATTTCTAGCCGAGTTGAATTCTCGGGGTGCTATATGTATAGGGGAAGTGCTGCCGAAATTTCGGTAGACAAATATGCATTAAGTTGAAACTTTGGTATTCATAACTCACAATTGGTAAACTTGACCAATTGCAGATTTTTGACGAAACGGGAAGTGAGTTTGGAAAGGCGTAAAGAGCTTGAAAGGTATGTAAAGCAACCCCAATTCTTCCCTTGGCATGCCCTTAGTGTGTTAGGGTCGGATCCGGGCCTCGAAAGACTTCTTGGCCCTCGGAATCCGCAAGAGAAATTCTCCGTTTTTCCTTCAGTAGAATTGAACCATTTTGGTATGCTTTTCTTGAAATTATGCAATTTTGTTCTAAATTACTTGGAAGGTCACAGAACGTTTGTAGGACCTTTTTAGGTGACTCCATGAGCTTGGAGGGCATAATTTGAGCCCGCCGCCTTGTTTGTCCCGAGGCGGGCCCACTATTCCCGGTTTTGCCTTTAATGTACTAAAGCTTTCTTTTTAAGCAATTTTTGAAAGAAACGTTTTGACTATCCTTTTAATTACTTAACGAATATTGTTTTAAATACTCTATTAAGTCTTACAAATTATTCTGACACCCGAAATGACTTCGGAAAGGTTATATTTCTGTAATTTATTATGATATCTGAAATGCATCTATTATGATCCTGTCCAACTCCATTGGATTTGTTTGACTTTGATACGCTTCATCGAGTCTTTGAAAATATCTATGGTAATTTTAAATTGCATTAGTCTCTCACTACTTCATTCGTGGATGCTCCAATGTTTCCCACACTGAACCCGGGCCAGGATATGTTGTCAAGCGTGATCCTTTGCATTGTTCGCCGTGCCTCGATGTGAGGGGGTAGGTATACGCGTACATGGGTTTGTGGAGTATGCTGTGCCATGTACGCTTGTTCTGATATGATTTACTATGGCCATCTGATATGACATATTATGTTACGGGATTATGCCCCTATTCTAATTCTTCTGTGTTGTGGCACCAGCGTCGGGAGGGTGGCCACGTTCTGTCTGCCGAGTCCCTTGGCAGGGGCCGGATTTGATATGACATATGTTTCTGTACACACTCCGCATGTTTTGAAAATATATATCTGATACTTTGTATTTTCTGTTTACTTTCTGTACGTTCTATACCAGTTATGATTTTGTTTCTGCAACTCAGGCTTTACATATTCAGTACATATTTCGTACTGACCCCCTTTCCTCGGGGGCTGCGTTTTCATACCGCACAGGTACTGACGACAGGTTTGCCGATCCGTCTGTCTAGGATATCTTTTCCGCCATCTGGAGCGCTCTTTTATTCAGAGCCATATTTTGGTACAGTCTGTCACTTCTATATGTGTATAATCTCGTTCATGGGTATGGCGGGGCCCTGTCCCGCCATATGATTCTGTTGGTCCATTTAGAGGTTTGTAGACATGTTTGTGGGTTGGGATCTTTCTGTACAGTTGTGTGCTAATGTTGTGTTTGGGCGATCCCATTCGCCGCGGCGGCCGGTCCACATATATTTAAATGTTGCCCTGTTGGCCCTGTGTGGCCTTTGTGGGTATTTTCTGTGTGCAGGGTATATTGGGTAGTCCGTAAAACAAAGGAAACTCTGCCGAAATTTTTTCTGGAAATCGACTAAATTTGACATAAAGCCTTGTCGGCTTCTGCTATATGCTAGAATGCGTTTGATACAATTTAAGATAGCATTGATAGATGTGTGCGGGTGCCTAGATCGGGCACTAGTCACGGCCTACGGGGTTGGGTCGTGACAAAAGTGGTATCAGAGCGGTTCGTCCTCGGAATGTCTACAGACCGTGTCTAGTAGAGTCTTGTTTATCGGTATGTTGTGCACCACACCTATAAACAGGAGGCTACAGGGCATTTAGGATACTACCCTTCTTTCTGTCTTAGATCGTGCGATAGAGCTGTGTTATCAGGATGATTCCTCCCTAACGAATTGTTACATTTGCAGTTATGCCTCCAAAAAAGGCGACAGCGGCCCAAAAGGCCAAGGCAGCAGCTGTGGGAGAGACTAGTCGGGCCCAGAGGGTTACCAGGGCCTATGCTCATATTGCTCCTGATGTTTTGCCCCCGGCAGAGGGCTCTTCCACACCGCCACATGTAGAGGAGATTGGAGCAGCAGCAGCAGCAGGTCGAGGGGCGGCTCCACCGCCAGCTCCCGAGATTCCAGTACCTGAGCCCCCAGCTCCACGACCAGGCACTGAGGATCAGTCCATGAGAGAGGCAGTCCAACTATTGACCAGACTTGTGGCAGGACAGGTTCAGGGGCACGGACTGGAAGGTGACCGGGCTTACAGGCGTGACAGTTCGAGAGCCCGTGAGTTCTTGACTTGTGGTCCTCCACAGTTCTTCGGGACTAAGCCCGAGGAGGATCCTGAGGAGTTTATCAGGAAGATGCGGCGCACTTTACAGCTGATTAATGCTTCCGAGACAGAGTCAGTTGCGTTGGCCTCGTACCGGTTGTATGATATGGCGGCTAATTGGTACGAGTCATGGGAGTTATCTAGGGGTGACGGGGCTCCCCCAGCAGTTTGGGATGATTTTTCTCAGGCTTTTCTTAGCCATTTTCTGCCCCCGGAGCTACGGCGGGCCAAGGCTGACAGATTCTTATTATTGAGACAGAGGGGTCGCAGTGTTCGAGAGTACAGTATGGAGTTCGACTCGTTGGCCCGATACGCACCTGCTGTGGTAGCTACTATGGCTGACAGGATGCACAGGTACATTATGGGGCTGGACCGTTATTTTGTCGACAGCTGTTTGGTATTGGCTGATCAGCCCGGCATGGATATTGCCCGGATTCAGGCCCACGCCCAGGGCATGGAGGACCGGCATAGGGAGCGTCAGCCTGATAGGAGCCAGGATCGGAGACAGCCCAAGAGGGCCAGATCATCTGGGTATTCTGGAGATTTTCGGGGCAGACAGCCTCAGCAGCCGCAGTAGCCTAGCAGACATCTATCCCAGCCGGCACAGAGCGCACCTCCACAGCCTATAGGTCGCAGATTTGATAGCCCAGGGTATTCAGGAGCAGGTCAGAGCTCCAGGGCTTCAGGTTCGCGGACAGACAGGGGTTCTGGTCAGACGAGGCCACCTAGGCCTCAGTGTTCTTATTGTGGCAGATACCATCCTGGGGAGTGCTACAGAGCCACCGGTGCATGTTTTTCTTGTGGCCGTCAGGGCCATTCCGTGAGAGACTGCCCGTATAAGGGTAGTTCGGGTGGTGCAGCGCAGCCTACCGGATCAGCCGCCGGGTCTTCATCTTCATCAGTGGCTATGCGCCCTACGGGGCCAGGTACTTCAGCACCAGCGGGTCGCGGCAGAGGCCGTGGTGGAGCTTCGGGTACTAGCGGTCCTTCGAACCGCATTTATGCTCTGTCCAGCCACCAGGATTAGGAGGCATCGCCTAATGTCGTTACAGGTACATTATTAGTTTTCTCTCGGTCTGTGTATGCATTGATTGATCCAGGTTCGACTTTTTCATATATTTCGCCTCTGGTTGCTAGTAAAATTGGTATAACGTCTGAACCTATAGAGCCATTTGAGGTAGCCACACCGATTGGGGACTTTATTGTAGCGAAACAGGTATATAAAGACTGTTCTGTAACTATATATGGCCGTGACACTAAGGCAGATCTGGTGGAATTAGATATGATTGAATTTGATGTTATTATGGGAATGGACTGGCTAGCCTCCTGTTATGCTAATGTTGACTGCCAAAATAAGGTAGTTCGTTTCCAGTTTCCCGGGGAGCCAGTTATAGAATGGGCCGGTAATACGGCATCGCCGAAAGGTAAGTTTATTTCATACCTTAAGGCGAAGAAAATGATCAGAAAAGGTTATATTTATCATCTGGTTCGGGTACAAGACTTGACAGCAGAAACGCCGACCCTTCAGTCAGTTCCCGTGGTTAATGAATTTCCAGATGTGTTCCCAGATGAGCTTCCAGGCCTTCCTCCAGAGCGGGAGATAGATTTTACTATTGATTTGCTTCCAGATACTCAGCCTATATCTATTCCCCCGTACAGAATGGCACCGGCAGAATTGAAAGAACTGAAAGAGCAGTTGAAGGATCTGTTAGAAAAAGGCTTCATTAGACCCAGTACTTCGCCTTGGGGAGCCCCAGTATTATTTGTGCGTAAGAAAGACGGGTCGCTGCGTATGTGTATTGATTATCGGCAGCTGAATAAGGTAACCATAAAGAATAAATACCCCCTCCCAGAATTGATGATTTGTTTGATCAGTTGCAGGGCGCCAAATATTTTTTGAAGATAGACCTTCGGTCAGGCTATCATCAGGTACGGGTACGAGAGGCCGATATTCCTAAGACAACATTCTGGACCAGATATGGGCATTATGAATTCAGAGTTATGTCTTTTGGGCTGACTAATGCTCCTGCGGTATTCATGGATTTAATGAACCGGGTATTCAGGCCATTCTTAGACATGTTCGTAATTGTATTTATCGATGATATCCTGGTTTATTCTCGGTCCGAGGCAGAGCACGCAGATCATCTGAGAGCGGTACTTGGGGTACTTCGGCATCGAAAATTATATGCAAAATTTTCTAAATGTGAATTCTGGCTGGCTTCAGTGGCATTCCTGGGGCATATTATTGCAGTTGATGGTGTCCGGGTGGATACACAGAAGATTGAGGCCGTGAAAAATTGGCCCAGACCCACGACGCCCACAGAGGTACGTAGTTTCCTGGGGTTAGCAGGCTATTACAGAATATTTGTGGAAAAGTTTGCTTCGATTTCAGCGCCTTTGACAAGGCTAACTCAGAAGGGAGCCAAGTTCCAGTGGACTGATGCTTGTGAACGAAACTTCCAGTTGCTGAAAGAGAAGCTGACTACAGCCCCAGTTCTGACTCTCCCAGAGGGACCCGATGGATATGTTATTTATTGTGACGCTTCTGGCGTGGGATTGGGCTGTGTATTGATGCAGCACGGCAGAGTTATAGCTTATGCTTCTCGGCAATTGAAAAAGCATGAAAAAAATTATCCTACCCACGATCTGGAGCTTGCAGCAGTGATCCATGCCTTGAAGATATGGAGATATTATTTATATGGCGTTCATGTTGATATCTATACAGATCATAAGAGTCTCCAGTATATTTTCAGGCAGAAAGAGCTTAATTTGCGGCAGCGGAGGTGGCTGGAGCTCCTGAAAGACTATGATGTGGATATTCTGTATCATCCGGGCAAGGCTAATGATGTTGCAGATGCGCTTAGCCGGAAATCTATGGGCAGCTTGGTAGATTTACAGCCAGACAAGAGAGAGATAGTACGTGACATTCATCAGTTGGCTAATCTTGGGGTTCGTCTGGCCGATTCTGGAGGTACACGGATTTCTGTCCGAGGGGTTTCTGAATCATCTATTAAGGAAGATATCAAGCGGCATCAATATGAAGATCATGTTTTGGCACGATACAGAGACACAGCCTATGATAAGGAGAAGACTCCGTTCGAGTTCACTCCGAACGGGACTTTATTATTTAGGGGCAGGTTGTGTGTACCTGATATTGCAGGCCTTCGGCAGAAGGTTATGGGCGAGGCACATTATGCTCGCTATTCTGTTCATCCTGGGTCTACGAAGAAGTACCATGATCTTAGATGCTTATACTGGTGGGATGGCATGAAACGGGACATCGCAGAGTTCGTCGTCCAGTGTCCCAATTGTCAGCAGGTCAAGATTGAACACCAGAAACTGGGTGGACGGTTGCAGGAAATGGAAATTCTGACGTGGAAGTGGGAGATAATCAATATGGACTTCATTACAGGTTTGCCTCGCACTCCACGGAAGTATGATTCCATCTGGGTTATTGTGATAGGCTGACAAAATCAGCCCATTTTCTTCCCGTCAGAACTACTTATTCCGCTGAGGATTATGCCAGGCTTTATATTAAAGAAATTGTGCGACTTCATGGAGTTCCTATATCTATTATCACTGATAGAGGTGCTCAGTTCACAGCGAACTTCTGGAGATCTTTTCAGGAAGGATTAGGGACTCAGCTGAGCCTGAGCACAGCTTTTCATCCTCAGAGTGACGGACAGGCCGAGCGCATTATCCAGACGCTTGAAGATATGTTGCGGGCCTGTGTTATTGGTTTTAGAGGTAGCTGGGAGGATCACTTGCCATTGATTGAATTTGCTTATAATAACAGTTACCATTCCAGCATCCAGATGGCTCCGTACGAGGCTCTGTATGGCAGGAAATGCAGGTAACCGATCGGCTGGTTTGATATTGGCGAGGCAGAATTAATCGGCCCAGATATGATCCAGCAGGCCGTTGATAAGGTGAAACTTATTCGGGAGCGGCTATTGGCAGCCCAGAGTCGACAGAAATCATACGCTGATAAACGGCGTCGTCCTTTGGAATTCCAGGTTGGTGATTGGGTATTTCTGAAGGTATCGCCTATGAAAGGCGTGATGCGGTTCGGCAGAAAGGGTAAGCTCAATCTGCGTTATATTGGGCATTATCTGATTGTGCGGAAAATTGGAAATGTCGCCTACGAGATAGATCTGCCATCTGATTTGGAAGCGGTACATCCGGTATTTCATGTATCTATGCTCCGCAAGTGTATCGATGATCCCTCCAGAATATTTCCTGCGGATGACATTCAGGTGACGGAACAGTTATCTTACTAGGAGCAGCCCGTAGCCATTCTAGACCGCCAGGTAAGAAAGCTCTGGAACAAAGATGTAGCCTCTGTTAAGGTGCTGTGGCGGAACAATAATAGGGAAGAAATGACCTGGGAGGCCGAAGAGGAAATGAAGAAGAAATATCCTCATTTGTTCCCTATGCCCACAGGTAATCTTCAATCCTTGCTTAATTTTATTTCAATAATGAAGGTGGGTCGTAGGTGTCGTCTATAAACATAAACTCCCCCAAAGTATTTTCAGACCCTATAAGATTAACTTAACATTCGAGGACGAATGATTCTAAAAGGGGGGGAGGATGTTATATCCCGTGTTTTCACATGTTGGAAAAATTTGGAAATATTCTTGACTTGTAAGAAATAAGGTCATAATTAATTTTTATTTGACATAGGAGTTGTGCATGAAAGAATATTAATGTGGAAGTGTTGAATAAGGCTAAGGGAAATTTTGGAATTTTGAAAATTAGTTTCGGGAATCACAAAATATGATTCACAAGTCATTGGGCTCAAAAAAAATTGAAATGGAATTGAGGCCCAAAATAGGGAGCTTGGCCGGCCACCTTGGCCTTGATCCAAGCCCATTTTATTGGTCATGTGCTTGGCCATGTGACCAAGTCTTCAATCATATACATAGAAGGTTCAAGACAATTGAAAGCAAGAAAAACAAAACAAGCAAGAGAGAAAGAGCAAGAGGGTTTCGGGTTTGGCTAAGAAAATTGGCCATCAAAAATATTGCTCCAAAAATTTTTCTTTTGTAGTTTTCCTACTAAATTGAGTAGCCTCTTCAACTTGGTGTAGCCGTGTGTATGTATAAATTGTATAGCCATAATGTGTTGAATTCATGTTATATTCTAGTTATGGTTGTGATGAAATGCATATTGGGATTGAAAGTTGAATGATTTAGTTGAACTTGCCAAAGAAGGCTTGTGGCCGTGACCTATGTTGAAGTTGGGATGGAAATGAATTAAGTTATTTAGGGTGGTAGTGTGTTATTATGATGGTTACAATGTAAATGAAGTTAGAATGATATAAGTTTGTATTGAATTAGAATGTAGAAACTTATGTCGTTTTAGTATGACTTTCCGACATTAAGGAAATGAAGTTGTTTGGTTGTTAATTGTGATGATCATTGACGAATTTGGAAGTTGGAAACATGTTATGAAGTTGTATGCCAAAGATTTGATGTTTTGCATAAGTTATGACTTTGACAGAAAGTTGTATATTATGTATATCGAGTGTATAACTTGAGGAAAACGATATGAAATGTTTCTAGAACTATATGGTGATGATCTTGATTGTTGATGAATGTGAAATTATTGATATTAGTTGAAAGTTGGGTTGAAATGAAGGCTATGTCAACTTGTTAGAAAGATGACTAGTTGAAGGATATTTGTGTTTTTAATGTTCGTTGTTGATATTGATGTTGTCGTTTGGGTTGTTGTTGATGATTTCTAGCCGAGTTGAATTCTCGGGGTGCTATATGTATAGGGGAAGTGCTGCCGAAAGTTCGGTAGACAAATATGCATTAAGTTGAAACTTTGGTATTCATAACTCACAATTGGTAAACTTGACCAATTGCAGATTTTTGACGAAACGGGAAGTGAGTTTGGAAAGGCGTAAAGAGCTTGAAAGGTATGTAAAGCAACCCCAATTCTTCCCTTGGCATGCCCTTAGTGTGTTAGGGTCAGATCCGGGCCTCGAAAGACTTCTTGGCCCTCAGAATCCGCAAGAGAAATTCTCCGTTTTTCCTTCAGTAGAATTGAACCATTTTGGTATGCTTTTCTTGAAATTATGCAATTTTGTTCTAAATTACCTGGAAGGTTACAGAACGTTTGTAGGACCTTTTTAGGTGACTCCATGAGCTTGGAGGGCATAATTTGAGCCCGCCGCCTTGTTTTTCCCGAGGCGGGCCCACTATTCCCGGTTTTGCCTTTAATGTACTAAAGCTTTCTTTTTAAGCAATTTTTGAAAGAAACGTTTTGACTATCCTTTTAATTACTTAACGAATATTGTTTTAAATACTCTATTAAGTGTTACAAATTATTCTGACACCCGGAATGACTTCGGGAAGGTTATATTTCTGTAATTTATTATGATATCCGAAATGCATCTATTATGATCCCGTCCAACTCCATTGGATTTGTTTGACTTTGATACGTTTCATCGAGTCTTTGAAAATATCTATGGTTTTCCGATCCGTCTGTCTAGGATATCTTTTCCGCCATCTGGAGCGCTCTTTTATTCAGAACCATCTTTTGGTACAGTCTGTCACTTCTATATGTGTATATTCTCGTTCATGGGTACGGCGGGGCCCTGTCCCGCCATATGATTCTGTTGGTCCATTTAGAGGTCTGTAGACATGTTTGTGGGTTGGGATCTTTCTGTACAGTTGTGTGCTTATGTTGTGTTTGGGCGATCCCATTCGCCGCGGCGGTCGGTCCGCATATATTTAAATGTTGCCCTGTTGGCCCTGTGTGGCCTTTGTTGGTATTTTCTGTGTGCAGGGTATATTGGGTAGTCCGTAAAACAAAGGAAACTCTGCCGAAATTTTTTCTGGAAATCGACTAAATTTGAAATAAAGCCTTGTCGGCTTCTGCTATATGCTAGAATGCGTTTGATACAATTTAAGATAGCATTGATAGATGTGTGCGGGTGCCTAGATCGGGCACTAGTCACGGCCTACGGGGTTGGGTCGTGACATTGGGCCTCATTTTTCCTTTTTATTTTTGAGCCCAATTGGTTAGAATTCTTGTTTTGTAATTCCCGAAACTAATTTCCAAAATTCCTATTTTGCCCTTAGCCTCCTCTCGTATCTCCACATCAATATTTTCCTGAGTAACATATGCATATTGGCTAGAATCAAAATACAGCCTCATTTCTCCCAAGCCACAAATTATTTCGAATTTTCCGAGTGTTCGAAATTACGGGATATAACATCCTCCCCCCCTTTAGAACATTCGTCCTCGAATGTTAAATTTACCTTATGGGGTCCCGTAACACTTCGGGGAGGTTCCTTTCTTTCCTACAAAAGTATCAGACAGAAACATAATCAAATTCAGTAGTACAGAAGCATAATAGACAGAGTCTTGTCAAGATCAGGGGAGTAGAAGTATAGTAGACAGAATTTTTTTGATTAGAATCAGACCGTTTCCACTAATGTTTCAGTAATTTACAAAAATTTCCCTTGTCGACGTTCCACTATTCATTTACCGGTCCGTTCACCAAGTTTTCACACAAATAGTTTTATGTGCCGCTTGTCTGCTCTTTCTAATGTCCGTACTCATTTTCTTTCCTTTAGGTTATCCCAGAGTTCCCACTTACCTCTTATAGCAGTATTTATGAAAATTGGGTATACTTCCCAGGGGGGTCACCCATCCCAGAATTACCCTGGCTCCAGCACGCTTAACTTCGAAACTTTCATATATTTTGATGTGTTATTGCTAGTATAATTGCGTCGACTGCCCCACACGACCTTTGTCACGCCATTTAAGGCAGATTGGGGTCTTAGTAAATTTTCGAAAAATTTACGTAGCGGGTCCCACCCTGGTTTAAACCATACAATTATCAGTTTATCCTTCTGAATCCTCAATGTCCATTCCCATATGTATGTCCATAGCTATCTCAAATGGTTCTATCTGGTTTAAAATTATCTTACTTTTACTAATACCCAGAAGAAGAAGATCACGTAATATAATAGAACATACATCCAACCATACACATATATCTCAAGAAAAGATTAATAATATACCTGGGTCTGCGCTTGATGACGCTCCTGGGTCCTGCCGGCCGGTCAAAGCATATACGCGGTTCAAAGGACCGCCAGAACTAGAAGCTCCGCCGCGACCTCTGCCACGACTCCCTAGTGCCGGCATATCTCGCCCCGTGGGGCGCATGGCTACAGAAGGAGAAGATGAGCCAGAAACTGATCCAGTAGGCTGGGCGGAACCTGAACCACCCTTGTACGGGCACTCCCTCATAACGTGGCCCTGACGGCCGCACGAAAAACAGGCTCCGGTGGCGCGACGACATTCTCCCGAGTGGTGCTTGCCGCACTGAGGACACTGAGGCATAGATAGCCTCGTCTGACTGAACGCCCCACTTTGTTGCGAATCCAAGGCCCTAGAACTCTGGCCTGCTCCAGACGGACCTGCGCAATCAAAACTCCTGCCGGCGGACTGTGTACTGTGGCCTGACGGAGGGAGGGATCTACCGGACTGCTGCTGCTGAGGCCATCTGCCTCGGGAATCTCCGGAATATCCCGTGAATCTAGCCCTTTTGGGCCGTCTCCTATCATGATCGCTATCTGGCTGTCGCACGCTGCGCCGGTCCTCCATGTCCTGCGCATAAGCCTGTAACCGGGCGATGTCCATATCAGTCTGCGACGCCATCGCCATACAACCACCAACCAGGTAATCGTCTAGCCCCATCACATACCGGTGCATTCTGTCCTCCATATCGGCTACGATAGTAGGAGCATATCGGGCTAGGGAATCAAACTCTAAATTATACTCCCGAATACTCCTGCCTCTTTGCTTTAGCTGCAAAAACCTATCAACTCTCGCCCGTCGCAGCTCTGGAGGGAGAAAATGGCGAAGAAATGCAGCCACAAACTCATCCCAGGTAGCTGGGGGAGCACCCTCACCCCTGGACAGCTCCCAGGACTCATACCAATTAGCCGCCACATCCCGTAGTCTGTGCGAGGCTAGCTCAACGGACTCGGTCTCCGAAGCCCTAACCATTCCCAATGAGCGCCTCATCCCCCGAATGAAGTCATGGGGGTCCTCCTCGGGCTTGGTCCCGAAAAACTCTGAGGGACCGCATGTCAGAAAATCACGGACTCGCAGGCTATCACGCCTGTCATCATCATCCTCACCTCTCCGCCCGCGTCCGCGAGCCTGCCCTGCCACTATCGTCGTCAACAGCTGCATGGCCTCCCTCAAAGTCCTGTTCTCAGTTTCTGGTTAGGGAGCTGGGGCTTCCGGGGCTACTGGTGGAACTGCCTCCGGCCCCTCCGGTAGTGGTACAGTAGAACCCTCTGACTGGGGCACAACGTCGGGCATGGTCTGGGTGCGGGCTCTAGTAACTCTCTGGGCCCGGCTAGTCTCCCCTGTCTCTGGCACCGCTTTGCCCTTCTGGGTGTCCGTCGCCTTCTTTGGAGGCATCGCTGAAAACATAACATCTCGTCAGAAAAGAAAACATCCTGATAGTACAGCTCTAACGCACGATCTAAGATCCAAAGAAAGGGTAACATCCTAAATGCCCTGTAGCCTCCTGTTTATAGATGTGGTGCAAAACACACCGATAAACAAGACTCTACTAGACACGGCCTGTAGACATTCGGAGGACTAACCGCTTTGATACCACTTTTGTCACGACTCAACCCCGTGGGCCGCGACTGGTACCCTAACTGGGTATCCATACGTACCTACCTAACAGAGTTGGCGAACCAGACCGAGAATTTATGATAGGTGCTCACAGATTCAAACCAATACAAATACGGCGCGCGCGAAAATATACACATACATAAACATACTAACGCTTACACATAAGCCGTTGAGGCTAACATTGCGGACAGAGTCACAAAAGCGTACGTACCTACCCGAATTGTAGCAACCCGTAACCCACATACATATCTACAGGCCTCTAACAGACATACAGAATCATATGACGGGACAGGGTCCCGCCGTACCCAGAATTTACCAAACGTACAGAATGTACAGATGTCAGAAGATATATATACCAAAAGTACACGCTCCCGATCAAAGGAGCTCTCCAAAATAGCAGAATCTGTGCCCTAGACAGGCGGCGTATCACCTGGTGCGTCTGTACCTGCGGGCATGTAACGCAGCCCCCGAAGAACAGGGGGTCAGTACGGAAAATGTACCGAGTATGTAAAGCAGAAATGTAACAAATATGAGCATGATCAAGAACAGGAGTACAAAAATATAGCTGTCAAAACCACAGTCAAAGCCGGAGATGCAAGGGTATAACTAGCAAAGTCACACTCGGAACCGGAGGTTCAGAAATATAACAAACAGAGCTATAATGAGGGTCCGTAGTACAAAAAGGTGAGTACCTTATTCGAGACCTCAGGAAAAAGAAATAGTACCAAAGTATAGGTGATGCATGCCAAATCATATAATCATCATATAAGCATATAACATGTCCCGGCCCTCTGATAAGGGACTCGGTGAGTGAAATCATGCGTGTCATAATCATGTACCATGTATTCATAACGTGTCCCGGCCCTCTACTGCGGGTCTCAGTGGAAAATCATCATGTGCCATCCTGGCAACCAACCCCGTATCATCATAACATAAACATATACAGATAACGTGTCCCGGCCCGCAAGTACGAGGGACTCGGTGAATAATGCAGAGGAATGTGCACGAGTAACAGAACCTGGCCCGGGCGCAGTGAAGGAAGCATTGAGGCATCCACGAACAGATTAATGAGAAACCACATACATACAAATCACTATGCAGACTCAATGGAACTGAAATAGACCAAATGGCAGGTCGAATCAAAGTATCCGAACAGTATTCATAATACGCGCCTATATATCATTTGGGAAGGCACGACAGATTATTACCAAAATAAGACTTTCAGATGTCAAAAATCATTTCGTAAGATTTATAGAAAAATATAGTCATATCATGATTAGAATGTTAATCTAGATGTGGTCTGAGAAAATCGGACAAAAACAAAGTAGTTAAAATTATACCGAGAGTATCGGGCCTTGTGGGCCCATCTCGGACCAACCCGAGGCGACGTTCGTAAATGACAGATAGTAGACCTTATGAGGTCGTCCATAATCATTTGGAAGTATTCCGACTCCGTTTAGGAAAGTTGCATACTTAAAGCTCACTTTGAAGACAAGTTATAAGGAAATGGACTCAATCTTACTGAAGAGATTGGGGCGGATTTCAATCTCGAATTCCGAGGGACGGAGTCGTATCTAAGGCTCGCGGCCGAGCCTATTATGTTTAGAACATGCCTAAGAATGAAGGGGTAGGCTTTACATACCTTGGTTGCGTCCTACGCTCGACCAAACTCGATTCCTGTTTCGCCCAAAAACTGCAAATGGATACATTTACCAGTTACTATTCATGAGACTTAAAATTTCTAACCTTAACCGATACTTGTCTATAAGAATTTGGGCAGCACCTCCCCTATACATATAGCCTCCCCGAGATTCAACTCGGCTCCAAACAACCAACAACAACCCAACAACAACATCAACAATTATCATAATTCATAATATACGCAATTAGTCTACTTTACGACATAATGCAATAATCCTCATTTCGACTTCACACTCCCAAATCAATACCAACATTCTCTCATTTATTCTAATCAAAGTCATTACAATACCATTCGGAATCATATCATAACATTTCTACAATATATACACGAGATATACACAAGATATACAAACATGCAAACTTTCCATCAAAGCCATAATTTATCCAATTCTCCTAATCATTAACATACAAGTTCATAACACATTTCCATCTTCCAAGTTCATCAACATAAATCATCATTTGCACCTTAACCACTTCATTTTCTTAATTTCATAAGATCATACTAAAACGACATACTTTCCGACAACAACTTAACAACAATTTGTTCATGTTAGTTTAACCCATTATTCTTCCACCTACTTCACAAAACCATAACACCACAATTAACATACCAAACAAAATTAATTCATTTTTCCACCATCAACACAACACCACACGACTACATTCCATATTTCCAATTTCCGTCGAATTCATTCAACTTTCATTTCTAATACAATTTTCACCATAACTACAACTAGAATACAACATAAAAATTCAACTCATTACATCAATACATCAACACACACACCCGACCACTTTCCAACAACCACACCCACTTTGCAAACTTCCATATTTTCACAAATTCTATTCATTTCTACATATTACAACATAAACCAAACTTCATAACATAAGAAAATGAATTGATTCTTACCTTTCTTCAAGTTCTTCACTTGCCACCAAAGCTACTTTCTTGCCAAAATAATTATACTAACTTGAAGAGCACCTTGAGCTGAGTAGAAATTTCAAAAGAGATGGACTTTTGAACCAAGAATCAAGCTCCAAGAATTTTTTTCTTTCCTTTTCTTTTCTCTCTCTCTCTAAGCCGAATTGCCTCTTTCTTTTTCCTCTCAATTTTTCTTTTGTTTTCTTGATAAGTCTTGAAGCTTCTAGGCTTATATAATAATGATCACATGGAAATTTAATTAAAATTCCATGGGCTTGGGCCATTGTTGGCCGGCCACCTCTCTCAAATTGGGCCTCATTTTTCCTTTTTATTTTTGAGCCCAATTGGTTAGAATTCTTGTTTTGTAATTCCCGAAACTAATTTCTCAAATTCCTATTTTGCCCTTGGCCTCCTCTCGTATCTCCACATCAATATTTTCCTGAGTAACATATGCATATTGGCTAGAATCAAAATATAGCCTCATTTCTCCCAAGCCACAAATTATTTCGAATTTTCCGAGTGTTCGAAATTACGGGATATAACATCCTCCCCCCTTTAGAACATTCGTCCTCGAATGTTAAATTTACCTTATGGGGTCTCGTAACACTTCGGGGAGGTTCCTTTCTTTCCTTCAAAATTCCTTTCAATGTTACAATTGCCATCAACGTCTTTCACCTCTTGTCACACTCCTCGGTCGTAATACCACGTCATATCAAACAGATTCATAACTGGGGTCGGACGCATAGAAGCGTATCGGACAGATTCGTAATCGGAGGCAAACGTACGAAACTATGACGGACAGATTCGTAGTCAAAATTAGACATATGGGAGTATGTCAGACAGATTCGTGGTCGGAGTCAGACGTACTAATATGTATCAAACAGATTTGTAATCAGAATCGGACGTACAAAGGCATATCAGACAGAAACATAATCAGATTCAGTAGTACAGAAGCATAATAGATAGAGTCTTGTCAAGATCAGGGGCGTAGAAGTATAGCAGACAGAATTTTTTTGATTAGAATCAGACCGTTTCCACTAATGTTTCAGTAATTTACAAAAATTTCCCTTGTCGACATTCCACTATTCATTTACCGGTTCGTTCACCAAGTTTTCACACAAATATTTTTATGTGCCGCTTATCTGCTCTTTCTAATGTCCGTACTCATTTTCTTTCCTTTAGGTTATCCCAGAGTTCCCACTTACCTCTTATAGCAGTATTTATGAAAATTGGGTATACTTCCCAGGGGGGTCACCCATCCCAGAATTACCCTGGCTCCAGCACGCTTAACTTCGAAACTTTCATATATTTTGGTGTGTTATTGCTAGTTTAATTGCGTCGACTGCCCCACACGACCTTTGTTACGCCATTTAAGGCAGATTGGGGTCTTAGTAAATTTTCGAAAAATTTACGTAGCGGGTCCACCCTGGTTTAAACCATACAATTATCAGTTTATCCTTCCGAATCCTCAATGTCCATTCCCATATGTATGTCCATAGCTGTCTCAAATGGTTCTATCTGGTTTAAAATTATCTTACTTTTACTAATACCCAGAAGAAGAAGATCACGTAATATAATAGAACATAGATCCAACCATACGCATATATCTCAAGAAAAGATTAATAATATACCTGGGTCTGCGCTTGATGACGCTTCTGGGTCCTGCCGGCCGGTCAAAGAATATACGCGGTTCAAAGGACCGCCAGAACTAGAAGCTCCGCCGCGACCTCTGCCACGACTCCCTAGTGCCGGAATATCTCGCCCTGTGGGGCGCATGGCTACTGAAGGAGAAGATGAGCCAGCAACTGATCCAGTAGGTTGGGCGGAACCTGAACCACCCTTGTACGGGCACTCCTTCATAACGTGGCCCTGACGGCCGCACGAAAAACAGGCTCCGGTGGCGCGACGACATTCTCCTTAGTGGTGCTTGCCGCACTGAGGACACTGAGGCATAGATAGCCTCGTCTGACTGAACCCCCCACTTTGTTGCGAATCCAAGGCCCTAGAACTCTGGCCTGCTCCAGACGGACCTGCGCCATCAAAACGCCTGCCGGCGGACTGTGTACCCCGGCCTGACGGAGGGAGGGATCTACTAGACTGCTGCTGCTGAGGCCATCCGCCTCGGGAATCTCCGGAATATCCCGTGAATCTAGCCCTTTTGGGCCGTCTCCTATCATGATCGCTATCTGGCTGTCGCACGCTGCGCCGGTCCTCCATGCCCTGGGCATAAACCTGTAACCGGGCGATGTCCATATCAGTCTGCGACGCCATCGCCATACAACCATCAACCAGGTAGGCTTTACATACCTTGGTTGCGTCCTACGCTCGTCCAAACTCGATTCCTGTTTCGCCCAAAAACTGCAAATGGTCACATTTACCAGTTACTATTCATGAGACTTAAAATTTCTAACCTTAACCGATACTTGTCTATAAGAATTTGGGCAGCACCTCCCCTATACATATAGCCTCCCCGAGATTCAACTCGGCTCCAAACAACCAACAACAACCCAACAACAACATCAACAATTATCATAATTCATAATATACGCAATTAGTCTACTTTACGACATAATGCAATAATCCTCATTTCGACTTCACACTCCCAAATCAATACCAACATTCTCTCATTTATTCTAATCAAAGTCAATACAATACCATTCGGAATCATATCATAACATTTCTACAATATATACACGAGATATACACAAGATATACAAACATGCAAACTTTCCATCAAAGCCATAATTTATCCAATTCTCCTAATCTTTAACATACAAGTTCATAACACATTTCCATCTTCCAAGTTCATAAACATAAATCATCATTTGCACCTTAACCACTTCATTTTCTTAATTTCATAAGATCATACTAAAACGACATACTTTCCGACAACAACTTAACAACAATTTCTTCATGTTAGTTTAACCCATTATTCTTCCATCTACTTCACAAAACCATAACAACACAATTAACATACCAAACAAAATTAATTCATTTTTCCACCATCAACACAACACCACACGGCTACATTCCATATTTCCAATTTCCGTCGAATTCATTCAACTTTCATTTCTAATACAATTATCACCATAACTACAACTAGAATACAACATAAAAATTCAACTCATTACATCAATACATCAACACACACACACGACCACTTTCCAACAACCACACCCACTTTGCAAACTTCCATATTTTCACAAATTCTATTCATTTCTACATATTACAACATAAACCAAACTTCATAACATAAGAAAATGAATTGATTCTTACCTTTCTTCAAGTTCTTCACTTGCCACCAAAGCTACTTTCTTGCCAAAATAATTATACCAACTTGAAGAGCACCTTGAGCTTAGTAGAAATTTCAAAAGAGATGGACTTTTGAACCAAGAATCAAGCTCCAAGAATTTTTTTCTTTCCTTTTCTTTTCTCTCTCTCTCTAGGCCGAATTGCCTCTTTCTTTTTCCTCTCAATTTTTCTTTTGTTTTCTTGATTAGTCTTGAAGCTTCTAGGCTTATATAATAATGATCACATGGAAAATTAATTAAAATTCCATGAGCTTGGGCCATTGTTGGCCGGCCACCTCTCTCAAATTGGGCCTCATTTTTCCTTTTAATTTTTGAGCCCAATTGGTTAGAATTCTTGTTTTGTAATTCCCAAAACTAATTTCCAAAATTCCTATTTTGCCTTTGGCCTCCTCTCGTATCTCCACATCAATATTTTCCTGAGTAACATATGCATATTGGCTAGAATCAAAATATAGCCTCATTTCTCCCAAGCCACAAATTATTTTGAATTTTCCGAGTGTTCGAAATTACGGGACATAACATCCTCCCCCCCTTTAGAACATTCGTCCTCGAATGTTAAATTTGCCTTATGGGGTCTCGTAACACTTCGGGGGAGGTTCCTTTCTTTCCTTCAAAATTCCTTTCAATGTTACAATTGCCATCAACGTCTTTCACCTCTTGTCACACTCCTCGGTCGTAATACCACGTCATATCAAGCAGATTCATAACTGGGGTCGGACGCATAGAAGCGTATCGGACAGATTCGTAATCGGAGGCAAACGTACGAAACTATGACGGACAGATTCGTAGTCAAAATTAAACATATAGGAGTATGTCAGACAGATTCGTGGTCGGAGTCAGACGTACTAAGATGTATCAAACAGATTTGTAATCAGAATCGGACGTACAAAGGCATATCAGACAGAAACATAATCATATTCAGTAGTACATAAGCATAATAGATAGAGTCTTGTCAAGATCAGGGGCGTAGAAGTATAGCAGACAGAATTTTTTTGATTAGAATCAGACCGTTTCCACTAATGTTTCAGTAATTTACAAAATTTTCCCTTGTCGACGTTCCACTATTCATTTACCGGTCCGTTCACCAAGTTTTCACACAAATAGTTTTATGTTCCGCTTGTCTGCTCTTTCTAATGTCCGTACTCATTTTCTTTCCTTTAGGTTATCCCAGAGTTCCCACTTACCTCTTATAGCAGTATTTATGAAAATTGGGTATACTTCCCAGGGGGGTCACCCATCCCAGAATTACCCTGGCTCCATCACGCTTAACTTCGAAACTTTCATATATTTTGGTGTGTTATTGCTAGTATAATTGCGTCGACTGCCCCACACGACCTTTGTCACGCCATTTAAGGCAGATTGGGGTCTTAGTAAATTTTCGAAAAATTTACGTAGCGGGTCCACCCTGGTTTAAACCATACAATTATCAGTTTATCCTTCCGAATCCTCAATGTCCATTCTCATATGTATGTCCATAGCTGTCTCAAATGGTTCTATCTGGTTTAAAATTATCTTACTTTTACTAATACCCAGAAGAAGAAGATCACGTAATATAATAGAACATAGATCCAACCATACGCATATATCTCAAGAAAAGATTAATAATATACCTGGGTCTGCGCTTGATGACGCTCCTGGGTCCTGCCGGCCGGTCAAAGCATATACGCGGTTCAAAGGACCGCCAGAACTAGAAGCTCCGCCGCGACCTCTGCCACGACTCCCTAGTGCCGGAATATCTCGCCCCGTGGGGCGCATGGCTACTGAAGGAGAAGATGAGCCAACAACTGATCCAGTAGGCTGGGCGAAACCTGAACCATCCTTGTACGGGCACTCCCTCATAACGTGGCCCTGACGGCCGCACGAAAAACAGGCTCCGGTGGCGCGACGACATTCTCCCGAGTGGTGCTTGCCGCCCTGAGGACACTGAGGCATAGATAGCATCGTCTGACTGACCCCCCACTTTGTTGCGAATCCAAGGCCCTAGAACTCTGGCCTGCTCCAGACGGACCTGCGCCATCAAAACGCCTGCCGGCGGACTGTGTACCCCGGCCTGACGGAGGGAGGGATCCACCGGACTGCTGCTGCTGAGGCCATCCGCCTCAGGAATCTCCGGAATATCCCGTGAATCTAGCCCTTTTGGGCCGTCTCCTATCATGATCTCTATCTGGCTGTCGCACGCTGCGCCGGTCCTCCATGCCCTGCGCATAAGCCTGTAACCGGGCGATGTCCATATCAGTCAGCGACGCCATCGCCATACAGCCATCAACCAGGTAATCGTCTAGCCCCATCACATACCGGTGCATTCTGTCCTCCATATCGGCTACGATAGTAGGAGCATATCGGGCTAGGGAATCAAACTCTAAATTATACTCCCGAATACTCCTGCCTCTTTGCTTTAGCTGCAAAAACCTATCAACTCTCGCCCGTCGCAGCTCTGGAGGGAGAAAATGGCGAAGAAATGCAGCCACAAACTCATCCCAGGTAGCTCGGGGAGCACCCTCACCCCTGGACAGCTCCCAGGACTCATACCAATTAGCCGCCACATACCGTAGTCTGTGCGAGGCTAGCTCAACGAACTTGGTCCCGAAAAACTCTGGGGGACCGCATGTCAGAAAATCACGGACTCGCAGGCTATCACGCCTGTCATCATCATCCTCACCTCTCCGCCCGCGTCCGCGAGCCTGCCCTGCCACTATCGTCGTCAACAGCTGCACGGCCTCCCTCAAAGTCCTGTTCTCAGTTTCTGGTTAGGGAGCTGGGGCTTCCGGGGCTACTGGTGGAACTGCCTCCGGCCCCTCCGGTAGTGGTACAGTAGAACCCTCTGACTGGGGCACAACGTCGGGCATAGTCTGGGTGCGGGCTCTAGTAACTCTCTGGGCCCGGCTAGTCTCCCCTGTCTCTGGCACCGCTTTGCCCTTCTAGGCGGCCGTCGCCTTCTTTGGAGGCATCGCTGAAAACATAACATCTCGTCAGAAAAGAAAACATCCTGATAGTACAGCTCTAACGCACGATCTAAGATCCAAAGAAAGGGTAACATCCTAAATGCCCTGTAGCCTCCTGTTTATAGATGTGGTGCACAACACACCGATAAACAAGACTCTACTAGACACGGCCTGTAGACATTCCGAGGACTAACCGCTCTGATACCACTTTTGTCACGACCTAACCCCGTGGGCCGCGACTGGTACCCTAACTGGGTACCCATACGTACCTACCTAACAGAGTTGGCGAACCAGACCGAGAATTTATGATAGGTGCTCACAGATTCAAACCAATAAAAATACGGCGCGCGCAAAAATATACACATACATAAACATACTGACACTTACACATAAGCCGTTGAGGCTAACATAGAGGACAGAGTCACAAAAGCGTAGGTACCTACCCGAATCGTAGCAACCCGTAACCCACATACATATCTACAGGCCTCTAACAGACTTACAGAATCATATGACGGGACAGGGCGCCGCCGTACCCAGAATTTACCAAACGTACAGAATGTACAGATGTCAGAAGATATATATACCAAAAGTACACGCTCCGGATCAAAGAAGCTCTCCAAAATAGCAGAATCTGTACCCTAGACTGGCGGCGTATCACCGGGTGCGTCTGTACCTGCGGGCATGTAACGCAACCCCCGAAAAACCGGGGGTCAGTACGGAAAATGTACCGAGTATGTAAAGCAGAAATGTAACAAATATGAGCATGATCAAGAACAGGAGTACAAAAACATAGCCGTCAAAACCACAGTCAAAGCCGGAGATGCAAGGGTATAGCTAGCAAAGTCACACTCGGAATCGGAGGTTCAGAAATATAACAGACAGAGCTATAATGAGGGTCCGTAGTACAAAAAGGTGAGTACCTTATTCGAGACCTCAGGAAAAAGAAATAGTACCAAAGTATATGTGATGCATGCCAAATCATATAATCATCATATAAGCATATAACATGTCCCGGCCCTCTGATAAGGGACTCGGTGAGTGAAATCATGCGTGTCATAATCATGTACCATGTATTCATAACGTGTCCCGGCCCTCTACTACGGGTCTCGGTGGAAAATCATCATGTGCCATCCTGGCCACCAACCCCGTATCATCATAACATAAACATATACATATAACTTGTCCCGGCCTGCAAGTACGAGTGACTCGGTGAATAATGCAGAGGAATGGGCACGAGTAACAGAACCTGGCCCGGGCGTAGTGAAGGAAGCGTTGAGGCATCCACGAACAGATTAATGAGAAACCACATACATACAAATCACTATGCAGACTCAATGGAACTGAAATAGACCAAATGGCAGGTCGAATCAAAGTATCCGAACAGTATTCATAATACGCGCCTATATATCATTTGGGAAGGCACGACAGATTATTACCAGAATAAGACTTTCAGATGTCAAAAATCATTTCGTAAGATTTATAGAAAAATATAGTCATATCATGATTAGAATGTTAATCTAGATGTGGTCTGAGAAAATCTGACAAAAACAAAGTAGTTAAAATTATACCGAGAGTATCGGGCCTTGTGGGCCCGCCTCCGACCAACCCGAGGCGACGTTCGTAAATTACAGATAGTAGACCTTATGAGGTCGTCCATAATCATTTGGAAGTATTCCGACTCCGTTTAGGAAAGTTGCATACTTAAAGCTCACTTTGAAGACAAGTTATAAGGAAATGGACTCAATCTTACTGAAGAAATTGGGGCGGATTTCAATCTCGAATTCCGAGGGACGGAGTCGTATCTAAGGCTCGCGGCCGAGCCTATTACGTTTAGAACATGCCTAAGAATGAAGGGGTAGGCTTTACATACCTTGGTTGCGTCCTACGCTCGTCCAAACTCGATTCCTGTTTCGCCCAAAAACTGCAAATGGTCACATTTACCAGTTACTATTCATGAGACTTAAAATTTCTAACCTTAACCGATACTTGTCTATAAGAATTTGGGCAGCACCTCCCCTATACATATAGCCTCCCCGAGATTCAACTCGGCTCCAAACAACCAACAACAACCCAACAACAACATCAACAACATCAACAATTATCATAATTCATAATATACGCAATTAGTCTACTTTACGACATAATGCAGTAATCCTCATTTCGACTTCACACTCCAAAATCAATACCAACATTCTCTCATTTATTCTAATCAAAGTCATTACAATACCATTCGGAATCATATCATAACATTTCTACAATATATACACGAGATATACACAAGATATACAAACATGCAAACTTTCCATCAAAGCCATAATTTATCCAATTCTCCTAATCTTTAACATACAAGTTCATAACACATTTCCATCTTCCAAGTTCATCAACATAAATCATCATTTGCACCTTAACCACTTCATTTTCTTAATTTCATAAGATCATACTAAAACGACATACTTTCCGACAACAACTTAACAACAATTTCTTCATGTTAGTTTAACCCATTATTCTTCCATCTACTTCACAAAACCATAACAACACAATTAACATACCAAACAAAATTAATTCATTTTTCCACCATCAACACAACACCACACGGCTACATTCCATATTTCCAATTTCCGTCGAATTCATTCAACTTTCATTTCTAATACAATTATCACCATAACTACAACTAGAATACAACATAAAAATTCAACACATTACATCAATACATCAACACACACACACGACCACTTTCCAACAACCACACCCACTTTGCAAACTTCCATATTTTCACAAATTCTATTCATTTCTACATATTACAACATAAACCAAACTTCATAACATAAGAAAATGAATTGATTCTTACCTTTCTTCAAGTTCTTCACTTGCCACCAAAGCTACTTTCTTGCCAAAATAATTATACCAACTTGAAGAGCACCTTGAGCTTAGTAGAAATTTCAAAAGAGATGGATTTTTGAACCAAGAATCAAGCTCCAAGAATTTTTTTTCTTTCCTTTTCTTTTCTCTCTCTCTCTCTAGGCCGAATTGCCTCTTTCTTTTTCCTCTCAATTTTTCTTTTGTTTTCTTGATAAGTTTTGAAGCTTCTAGGCTTATATAATAATGATCACATGGAAAATTAATTAAAATTCCATGGGCTTGGGCCATTGTTGGCCGGCCACCTCTCTCAAATTGGGCCTCATTTTTCCTTTTTATTTTTGAGCCCAATTGGTTAGAATTCTTGTTTTGTAATTCCCGAAACTAATATCCAAAATTCCTATTTTTCCCTTGGCCTCCTCTCGTATCTCCACATCAATATTTTCCTGAGTAACATATGCATATTGGCTAGAATCAAAACATAGCCTCATTTCTCCCAAGCCATAAATTATTTCGAATTTTCCGAGTGTTCGAAATTACGGGATATAACATCCTCCCCCCCTTTAGAACATTCGTCCTCGAATGTTAAATTTACCTTATGGGGTCTCGTAACACTTCGGGGGAGGTTCCTTTCTTTCCTTCAAAATTCCTTTCAATGTTACAATTGCCATCAACGTCTTTCACCTCTTGTCACACTCCTCGGTCGTAATACCACGTCATATCAAGCAGATTCATAACTGGGGTCGGACGCATAGAAGCGTATCGGACAGATTCGTAATCGGAGGCAAACGTACGAAACTATGACGGACAGATTCGTAGTCAAAATTAAACATATGGGAGTATGTCAGACAGATTCGTGGTCGGAGTCAGACGTACTAAGATGTATCAAAATGATTTGTAATCAGAATCGGACGTACAAAGGCATATCAGACAGAAACATAATCAGATTCAATAGTACAGAAGCATAATAGATAGAGTCTTGTCAAGATCAGGGGCGTAGAAGTATAGCAGACAGAATTTTTTTGATTAGAATCAGACCGTTTCCACTAATGTTTCAGTAATTTACAAAATTTTCCCTTGTCGACGTTCCACTATTCATTTACCGGTCCGTTCACCAAGTTTTCACACAAATAGTTTTATGTGCCGCTTGTCTGCTCTTTCTAATGTCCGTACTCATTTTCTTTCCTTTAGGTTATCCCAGAGTTCCCACTTACCTCTTATAGCAGTATTTATGAAAATTGGGTATACTTCCCAGGGGGGTCACCCATCCCAGAATTACCCTGGCTCCATCACGCTTAACTTCGAAACTTTCATATATTTTGGTGTGTTATTGCTAGTATAATTGCGTCGACTGCCGCACACGACCTTTGTCACGCCATTTAAGGCAGATTGGGGTCTTAGTAAATTTTCGAAAAATTTACGTAGCGGGTCCACCCTAGTTTAAACCATACAATTATCAGTTTATCCTTCCGAATCCTCAATGTCCATTCCCATATGTATGTCCATAGCTGTCTCAAATGGTTCTATCTGGTTTAAAATTATCTTACTTTTACTAATACCCAGAAGAAGAAGATCACGTAATATAATAGAACATAGATCCAACCATACGCATATATCTCAAGAAAAGATTAATAATATACCTGGGTCTGCGCTTGATGACGCTCCTGGGTCCTGCCGGCCGGTCAAAGCATATACGCGGTTCAAAGGACCGCCAGAACTAGAAGCTCCGCCGCGACCTCTGCCACGACTCCCTAGTGCCGGCATATCTCGCCCCGTGGGGCGCATGGCTACTGAAGGAGAAGATGAGCCAGCAACTGATCCAGTAGGCTGGGCGGAACCTGAACCATCCTTGTACGGGCACTCCCTCATAACGTGGCCCTGACGGCCGCACGAAAAACAGGCTCCGGTGGCGCGACGACATTCTCCCGAGTGGTGCTTGCCGCACTGAGGACACTGAGGCATAGATAGCATCGTCTGACTGAACCCCCCACTTTGTTGCGAATCCAAGGCCCTAGAACTCTGGCCTGCTCCAGACGGACCTGCGCCATCAAAACGCCTGCCGGCGGACTGTGTACCCCGGCCTGACGGAGGGAGGGATCTACCGGACTGCTGCTGTTGAGGCCATCCGCCTCAGGAATCTCCGGAATATCCCGTGAATCTAGCCCTTTTGGGCCGTCTCCTATCATGATCTCTATCTGGCTGTCGCACGCTGCGCCGGTCCTCCATGCCCTGCGCATAAGCTTGTAACCGGGCGATGTCCATATCAGTCTGCGACGCCATCGCCATACAGCCATCAACCAGGTAATCGTCTAGCCCCATCACATACCGGCGCATTCTGTCCTCCATATCGGCTACGATAGTAGGAGCATATCGGGCTAGAGAATCAAACTCTAAATTATACTCCCGAATACTCCTGCCTCTTTGCTTTAGCTGCAAAAACCTATCAACTCTCGCCCGTCGCAGCTCTGGAGGGAGAAAATGGCGAAGAAATGCAGCCACAAACTCATCCCAGGTAGCTCGGGGAGCACCCTCACCCCTGGACAGCTCCCAGGACTCATACCAATTAGCCGCCACATACCGTAGTCTGTGCGAGGCTAGCTCAACGGACTTGGTCCCGAAAAACTCTGGGGGACCGCATGTCAGAAAATCACGGACTCGCAGGCTATCACGCCTGTCATCATCATCCTCACCTCTCCGCCCGCGTCCGGGAGCCTGCCCTGCCACTATCGTCGTCAACAGCTGCACGGCCTCCCTCAAAGTCCTGTTCTCAGTTTCTGGTTAGGGAGCTGGGGCTTCCGGGGCTACTGGTGGAACTGCCTCCGGCCCCTCCGGTAGTGGTACAGTAGAACCCTCTGACTGGGGCACAACGTCGGGCATGGTCTGGGTGCGGGCTCTAGTAACTCTCTGGGCCCGGCTAGTCTCCCCTGTCTCTGGCACCGCTTTGCCCTTCTGGGCGGCCGTCGCCTTCTTTGGAGGCATCGCTGAAAACATAACATATCGTCAGAAAAGAAAACATCCTGATAGTACAGCTCTAACGCACGATCTAAGATCCAAAGAAAGGGTAACATCCTAAATGCCCTGTAGCCTCCTGTTTATAGATGTGGTGCACAACACACCGATAAACAAGACTCTACTAGACACGGCCTGTAGACATTCCGAGGACTAACCGCTCTGATACCACTTTTGTCACGACCTAACCCCGTGGGCCGCGACTGGTACCCTAACTGGGTACCCATACGTACCTACCTAACAGAGTTGGCGAACCAGACCGAGAATTTATGATAGGTGCTCACAGATTCAAACCAATAAAAATACGGCGCGCGCGAAAATATACACATACATAAACATACTGACACTTACACATAAGCCGTTGAGGCTAACATAGAGGACAGAGTCACAAAAGCGTAGGTACCTACCCGAATCGTAGCAACCCGTAACCCACATACATATCTACAGGCCTCTAACAGACTTACAGAATCATATGACGGGACAGGGCGCCGCCGTACCCAGAATTTACCAAACGTACAGAATGTACAGATGTCAGAAGATATATATACCAAAAGTACACGCTCCGGATCAAAGAAGCTCTCCAAAATAGCAGAATCTGTACCCTAGACTGGCGGCGTATCACCGGGTGCGTCTGTACCTGCGGGCATGTAACGCAACCCCCGAAAAACCGGGGGTCAGTACGGAAAATGTACCGAGTATGTAAAGCAGAAATGTAACAAATATGAGCATGATCAAGAACAGGAGTACAAAAACATAGCCGTCAAAACCACAGTCAAAGCCGGAGATGCAAGGGTATAGCTAGCAAAGTCACACTCGGAATCGGAGGTTCAGAAATATAACAGACAGAGCTATAATGAGGGTCCGTAGTACAAAAAGGTGAGTACCTTATTCGAGACCTCAGGAAAAAGAAATAGTACCAAAGTATATGTGATGCATGCCAAATCATATAATCATCATATAAGCATATAACATGTCCCGGCCCTCTGATAAGGGACTCGGTGAGTGAAATCATGCGTGTCATAATCATGTACCATGTATTCATAACGTGTCCCGGCCCTCTACTACGGGTCTCGGTGGAAAATCATCATGTGCCATCCTGGCCACCAACCCCGTATCATCATAACATAAACATATACATATAACTTGTCCCGGCCTGCAAGTACGAGTGACTCGGTGAATAATGCAGAGGAATGGGCACGAGTAACAGAACCTGGCCCGGGCGTAGTGAAGGAAGCGTTGAGGCATCCACGAACAGATTAATGAGAAACCACATACATACAAATCACTATGCAGACTCAATGGAACTGAAATAGACCAAATGGCAGGTCGAATCAAAGTATCCGAACAGTATTCATAATACGCGCCTATATATCATTTGGGAAGGCACGACAGATTATTACCAGAATAAGACTTTCAGATGTCAAAAATCATTTCGTAAGATTTATAGAAAAATATAGTCATATCATGATTAGAATGTTAATCTAGATGTGGTCTGAGAAAATCTGACAAAAACAAAGTAGTTAAAATTATACCGAGAGTATCGGGCCTTGTGGGCCCGCCTCCGACCAACCCGAGGCGACGTTCGTAAATTACAGATAGTAGACCTTATGAGGTCGTCCATAATCATTTGGAAGTATTCCGACTCCGTTTAGGAAAGTTGCATACTTAAAGCTCACTTTGAAGACAAGTTATAAGGAAATGGACTCAATCTTACTGAAGAAATTGGGGCGGATTTCAATCTCGAATTCCGAGGGACGGAGTCGTATCTAAGGCTCGCGGCCGAGCCTATTACGTTTAGAACATGCCTAAGAATGAAGGGGTAGGCTTTACATACCTTGGTTGCGTCCTACGCTCGTCCAAACTCGATTCCTGTTTCGCCCAAAAACTGCAAATGGTCACATTTACCAGTTACTATTCATGAGACTTAAAATTTCTAACCTTAACCGATACTTGTCTATAAGAATTTGGGCAGCACCTCCCCTATACATATAGCCTCCCCGAGATTCAACTCGGCTCCAAACAACCAACAACAACCCAACAACAGCATCAACAACATCAACAATTATCATAATTCATAATATACGCAATTAGTCTACTTTACGACATAATGCAGTAATCCTCATTTCGACTTCACACTCCAAAATCAATACCAACATTCTCTCATTTATTCTAATCAAAGTCATTACAATACCATTCGGAATCATATCATAACATTTCTACAATATATACACGAGATATACACAAGATATACAAACATGCAAACTTTCCATCAAAGCCATAATTTATCCAATTCTCCTAATCTTTAACATACAAGTTCATAACACATTTCCATCTTCCAAGTTCATCAACATAAATCATCATTTGCACCTTAACCACTTCATTTTCTTAATTTCATAAGATCATACTAAAACGACATACTTTCCGACAACAACTTAACAACAATTTCTTCATGTTAGTTTAACCCATTATTCTTCCATCTACTTCACAAAACCATAACAACACAATTAACATACCAAACAAAATTAATTCATTTTTCCACCATCAACACAACACCACACGGCTACATTCCATATTTCCAATTTCCGTCGAATTCATTCAACTTTCATTTCTAATACAATTATCACCATAACTACAACTAGAATACAACATAAAAATTCAACACATTACATCAATACATCAACACACACACACGACCACTTTCCAACAACCACACCCACTTTGCAAACTTCCATATTTTCACAAATTCTATTCATTTCTACATATTACAACATAAACCAAACTTCATAACATAAGAAAATGAATTGATTCTTACCTTTCTTCAAGTTCTTCACTTGCCACCAAAGCTACTTTCTTGCCAAAATAATTATACCAACTTGAAGAGCACCTTGAGCTTAGTAGAAATTTCAAAAGAGATGGATTTTTGAACCAAGAATCAAGCTCCAAGAATTTTTTTTCTTTCCTTTTCTTTTCTCTCTCTCTCTCTAGGCCGAATTGCCTCTTTCTTTTTCCTCTCAATTTTTCTTTTGTTTTCTTGATAAGTTTTGAAGCTTCTAGGCTTATATAATAATGATCACATGGAAAATTAATTAAAATTCCATGGGCTTGGGCCATTGTTGGCCGGCCACCTCTCTCAAATTGGGCCTCATTTTTCCTTTTTATTTTTGAGCCCAATTGGTTAGAATTCTTGTTTTGTAATTCCCGAAACTAATATCCAAAATTCCTATTTTTCCCTTGGCCTCCTCTCGTATCTCCACATCAATATTTTCCTGAGTAACATATGCATATTGGCTAGAATCAAAACATAGCCTCATTTCTCCCAAGCCATAAATTATTTCGAATTTTCCGAGTGTTCGAAATTACGGGATATAACATCCTCCCCCCCTTTAGAACATTCGTCCTCGAATGTTAAATTTACCTTATGGGGTCTCGTAACACTTCGGGGGAGGTTCCTTTCTTTCCTTCAAAATTCCTTTCAATGTTACAATTGCCATCAACGTCTTTCACCTCTTGTCACACTCCTCGGTGTTAATACCACGTCATATCAAGCAGATTCATAACTGGGGTCGGACGCATAGAAGCGTATCGGACAGATTCGTAATCGGAGGCAAACGTACGAAACTATGACGGACAGATTCGTAGTCAAAATTAAACATATGGGAGTATGTCAGACAGATTCGTGGTCGGAGTCAGACGTACTAAGATGTATCAAAATGATTTGTAATCAGAATCGGACGTACAAAGGCATATCAGACAGAAACATAATCAGATTCAATAGTACAGAAGCATAATAGATAGAGTCTTGTCAAGATCAGGGGCGTAGAAGTATAGCAGACAGAATTTTTTTGATTAGAATCAGACCGTTTCCACTAATGTTTCAGTAATTTACAAAATTTTCCCTTGTCGACGTTCCACTATTCATTTACCGGTCCGTTCACCAAGTTTTCACACAAATAGTTTTATGTGCCGCTTGTCTGCTCTTTCTAATGTCCGTACTCATTTTCTTTCCTTTAGGTTATCCCAGAGTTCCCACTTACCTCTTATAGCAGTATTTATGAAAATTGGGTATACTTCCCAGGGGGGTCACCCATCCCAGAATTACCCTGGCTCCATCACGCTTAACTTCGAAACTTTCATATATTTTGGTGTGTTATTGCTAGTATAATTGCGTCGACTGCCGCACACGACCTTTGTCACGCCATTTAAGGCAGATTGGGGTCTTAGTAAATTTTCGAAAAATTTACGTAGCGGGTCCACCCTGGTTTAAACCATACAATTATCAGTTTATCCTTCCGAATCCTCAATGTCCATTCCCATATGTATGTCCATAGCTGTCTCAAATGGTTCTATCTGGTTTAAAATTATCTTACTTTTACTAATACCCAGAAGAAGAAGATCACGTAATATAATAGAACATAGATCCAACCATACGCATATATCTCAAGAAAAGATTAATAATATACCTGGGTCTGCGCTTGATGACGCTCCTGGGTCCTGCCGGCCGGTCAAAGCATATACGCGGTTCAAAGGACCGCCAGAACTAGAAGCTCCGCCGCGACCTCTGCCACGACTCCCTAGTGCCGGCATATCTCGCCCCGTGGGGCGCATGGCTACTGAAGGAGAAGATGAGCCAGCAACTGATCCAGTAGGCTGGGCGGAACCTGAACCATCCTTGTACGGGCACTCCCTCATAACGTGGCCCTGACGGCCGCACGAAAAACAGGCTCCGGTGGCGCGACGACATTCTCCCGAGTGGTGCTTGCCGCACTGAGGACACTGAGGCATAGATAGCATCGTCTGACTGAACCCCCCACTTTGTTGCGAATCCAAGGCCCTAGAACTCTGGCCTGCTCCAGACGGACCTGCGCCATCAAAACGCCTGCCGGCGGACTGTGTACCCCGGCCTGACGGAGGGAGGGATCTACCGGACTGCTGCTGTTGAGGCCATCCGCCTCAGGAATCTCCGGAATATCCCGTGAATCTAGCCCTTTTGGGCCGTCTCCAATCATGATCTCTATCTGGCTGTCGCACGCTGCGCCGGTCCTCCATGCCCTGCGCATAAGCCTGTAACCGGGCGATGTCCATATCAGTCTGCGACGCCATCGCCATACAGCCATCAACCAGGTAATCGTCTAGCCCCATCACATACCGGCGCATTCTGTCCTCCATATCGGCTACGATAGTAGGAGCATATCGGGCTAGAGAATCAAACTCTAAATTATACTCCCGAATACTCTTGCCTCTTTGCTTTAGCTGCAAAAACCTATCAACTCTCGCCCGTCGCAGCTCTGGAGGGAGAAAATGGCGAAGAAATGCAGCCACAAACTCATCCCAGGTAGCTCGGGGAGCACCCTCACCCCTGGACAGCTCCCAGGACTCATACCAATTAGCCGCCACATACCGTAGTCTGTGCGAGGCTAGCTCAACGGACTTGGTCCCGAAAAACTCTGGGGGACCGCATGTCAGAAAATCACGGACTCGCAGGCTATCACGCCTGTCATCATCATCCTCACCTCTCCGCCCGCGTCCGGGAGCCTGCCCTGCCACTATCGTCGTCAACAGCTGCACGGCCTCCCTCAAAGTCCTGTTCTCAGTTTCTGGTTAGGGAGCTGGGGCTTCCGGGGCTACTGGTGGAACTGCCTCCGGCCCCTCCGGTAGTGGTACAGTAGAACCCTCTGACTGGGGCACAACGTCGGGCATGGTCTGGGTGCGGGCTCTAGTAACTCTCTGGGCCCGGCTAGTCTCCCCTGTCTCTGGCACCGCTTTGCCCTTCTGGGCGGCCGTCGCCTTCTTTGGAGGCATCGCTGAAAACATAACATATCGTCAGAAAAGAAAACATCCTGATAGTACAGCTCTAACGCACGATCTAAGATCCAAAGAAAGGGTAACATCCTAAATGCCCTGTAGCCTCCTGTTTATAGATGTGGTGCACAACACACCGATAAACAAGACTCTACTAGACACGGCCTGTAGACATTCGGAGGACTAACCGCTCTGATACCACTTTTGTCACGACCTAACCCCGTGGGCCGCGACTGGTACCCTAACTGGGTACCCATACGTACCTACCTAACAGAGTTGGCGAACCAGACCGAGAATTTATGATCGGCGCTCACAGATTCAAACCAATAAAAATACGGCGTGCGCGAAAATATACACATACATAAACATACTGACACTTACACATAAGCCGTTGAGGCTAACATAGCGGACAGAGTCACAAAAGCGTACGTACCTACCCGAATCGTAGCAACCCGTAACCCACATACATATCTACAGGCCTCTAACATACATACAGAATCATATGACGGGACAGGGCCCCGCCGTACCCAGAATTTACCAAACGTACAGAATGTACAGATGTCAGAAGATATATATACCAAAAGTACACGCTCCGGATCAAAGGAGCTCTCCAAAATAGCAGAATCTGTACCCTAGACTGGCGGCGTATCACCGGGTGCGTCTGTACCTGCGGGCCTGTAACGCAGCCCCCGAAGAACCGGGGGTCAGTACGGAAAATGTACCGAGTATGTAAAGCAGAAATGTAACAAATATGAGCATGATCAAGAACAGGAGTACAAAAACATAGCTGTCAAAACCACAGTCAAAGCCGGAGATGCAAGGGTATAACTAGCAAAGTCACACTCGGAACCGGAGGTTCAGAAATATAACAGACATAGCTATAATGAGGGTCCGTAGTACAAAAAGGTGAGTACCTTATTCGAGACCTCAGGAAAAAGAAATAGTACCAAAGTATAGGTGATGCATGCCAAATCATATAATCATCATATAAGCATATAACATGTCCCGGCCCTCTGATAAGGGACTCGGTGAGTGAAATCATGCGTGTCATAATCATGTACCATGTATTCATAACGTGTCCCGGCCCTCTACTGCGGGTCTCGGTGGAAAATCATCATGTGCCATCCTGGCCACCAACCCCGTATCATCATAACATAAACATATACAGATAACGTGTCCCGACCCGCAAGTACGAGGGACTCGGTGAATAATGCAGAGGAATGGGCACGAGTAACAGAACCTGGCCCGGGCGCAGTGAAGGAAGCGTTGAGGCATCCACGAACAGATTAACGAGAAACCACATACATACAAATCACTATGCAGACTCAATGGAACTGAAATAGACCAAATGGCAGGTCGAATCAAAGTATCCGAACAGTATTCATAATACGCGCCTATATATCATTTGGGAAGGCACGACAGATTATTACCAGAATAAAACTTTCAGATGTCAAAAATCATTTCGTATGATTTATAGAAAAATATAGTCATATCATGATTAGAAGGTTAATCTAGATGTGGTCTGAGAAAATCGGACAAAAACAAAGTAGTTAAAATTATACCGAGAGTATCGGGCCTTGTGGGCCCACCTCGGACCAACCCGAGGTGACGTTCGTAAATTACAGATAGTAGACCTTATGAGGTCGTCCATAATCATTTGGAAGTATTCCGACTCCGTTTAGGAAAGTTGCATACTTAAAGCTCACTTTGAAGACAAGTTATAAGGAAATGGACTCAATCTTACTGAAGAAATTGGGGCGGATTTCAATCTCGAATTCCGAGGGACGGAGTCGTATCTAAGGCTCGCGGCCGAGCCTATTACGTTTAGAACATGCCTAAGAATGAAGGGGTAGGCTTTACATACCTTGGTTGCGTCCTACGCTCGTCCAAACTCGATTCCTGTTTCGCCCAAAAACTGCAAATGGTCACATTTACCAGTTACTATTCATGAGACTTAAAATTTCTAACCTTAACCGATACTTGTCTATAAGAATTTGGGCAGCACCTCCCCTATACATATAGCCTCCCCGAGATTCAACTCGGATCCAAACAAACAACAACAACCCAACAACAACATCAACAACATCAACAATTATCATAATTCATAATATACGCAATTAGTCTACTTTACGACATAATGCAATAATCCTCATTTCAACTTCACACTCCCAAATCAATACCAACATTCTCTCATTTATTCTAATCAAAGTCATTACAATACCATTCGGAATCATATCATAACATTTCTACAATATATACACGAGATATACACAAGATATACAAACATGCAAACTTTCCATCAAAGCCATAATTTATCCAATTCTCCTAATCTTTAACATACAAGTTCATAACACATTTGCATCTTCCAAGTTCATCAACATAAATCATCATTTGCACCTTAACCACTTCATTTTCTTAATTTCATAAGATCATACTAAAACGACATACTTTCCGACAACAACTTAACAACAATTTCTTCATGTTAGTTTAACCCATTATTCTTCCATCTACTTCACAAAACCATAACAACACAATTAACATACCAAACAAAATTAATTCATTTTTCCACCATCAACACAACACCACACGGCTACATTCCATATTTCCAATTTCCGTCGAATTCATTCAACTTTCATTTCTAATACAATTTTCACCAAAACTACAACTAGAATACAACATAAAAATTTAACTCATTACATCAATACATCAACACACACACACGGCCACTTTCCAACAACCACACCCACTTTGCAAACTTCCATATTTTCACAAATTCTATTCATTTCTACATATTACAACATAAACCAAACTTCATAACATAAGAAAATGAATTGATTCTTACCTTTCTTCAAGTTCTGCACTTGCCACCAAAGCTACTTTCTTGCCAAAATAATTATACCAACTTGAAGAGCACCTTGAGCTTAGTAGAAATTTCAAAAGAGATGGATTTCTGAACCAAGAATCAAGCTCCAAGAATTTTTTTTCTTTCCTTTTCTTTTCTCTCACTCTCTCTAGGCCGAATTGCCTCTTTCTTTTTCCTCTCAATTTTTCTTTTGTTTTCTTGATAAGTTTTGAAGCTTCTAGGCTTATATAATAATGATCACATGGAAAATTAATTAAAATTCCATGGGCTTGGGCCATTGTTGGCCGGCCACCTCTCTCAAATTGGGCCTCATTTTTCCTTTTTATTTTTGAGCCCAATTGGTTAGAATTCTTGTTTTGTAATTCCCGAAACTAATTTCCCAAATTCCTATTTTGCCCTTGGCCTCCTCTCGTATCTCCACATCAATATTTTCCTGAGTAACATATGCATATTGGCTAGAATCAAAATATAGCCTCATTTCTCCCAAGCCACAAATTATTTCGAATTTTCCGAGTGTTCGAAATTACGGGATATAACATCCTCCCCCCCTTTAGAACATTCATCCTCGAATGTTATATTTACCTTATGGGGTCTCGTAACACTTCGGGGAGGTTCCTTTCTTTCCTTCAAAATTCCTTTCAATGTTACAATTGCCATCAACGTCTTTCACCTCTTGTCACACTCCTCGGTCGTAATACCACGTCATATCAAACAGATTCATAACTGGGGTCGGACGCATAGAAGCGTATCGGACAGATTCGTAATCGGAGGCAACGTACGAAACTATGACGGACAGATTCGTAGTCAAAATTAGACATATGGGAGTATGTCAGACAGATTCGTGGTCGGAGTCAGACGTACTAAGATGTATCAAACAGATTTGTAATCGGAATCAGACGTACAAAGGCATATCAGACAGAAACATAATCAGATTCAATAGTACAGAAGCATAATAGACAGAGTCTTGTCAAGATCAGGGGCGTAGAAGTATAGCAGACAGAATTTTTTTGATTAGAATCAGACCGTTTCCACTAATGTTTCAGTATTTACAAAAATTTCCCTTGTCGACGTTCCACTATTCATTTACCGGTCCGTTCACCAAGTTTTCAAACAAATAGTTTTATGTGCCGCTTGTCTGCTCTTTCTAATGTTCGTACTCATTTTCTTTCCTTTAGGTTATCCCAGAGTTCCCACTTACCTCTTATAGCAGTATTTATGAAAATTGGGTATACTTCCAAGGGGGGTCAGCCATCCCAGAATTACCCTGGCTCCAGCACGCTTAACTTCGAAACTTTCATATGTTTTGGTGTGTTATTGCTAGTATAATTGCGTCGACTGCCCCACACGACCTTTGTCACGACATTTAAGGCAGATTGGGGTCTTAGTAAATTTTCGAAAAATTTACGTAGCGGGTCCACCCTGGTTTAAACCATACAATTATCAGTTTATCCTTCCGAATCCTCAATGTCCATTCCCATCTGTATGTCCATAGCTGTCTCAAATGGTTCTATCTGGTTTAAAATTATCTTACTTTTACTAATACCCAGAAGAAGAAGATCACGTAATATAATAGAACATAGATCCAACCATACGCATATATCTCAAGAAAAGATTAATAATATACATGGGTCTGCGCTTGATGACGCTCCTGGGTCCTGCTGGCCGGTCAAAGCATATACGCGGTTCAAAGGACCGCCAGAACTAGAAGCTCCGCCGCGACCTCTGCCATGACTCCCTAGTGCCGGCATATCTCGCCCCGTGGGGCGCATGGCTACTGAAGGAGAAGATGAGCCAGCAACTGATCCAGTAGGCTGGGCGGAACCTGAACCACCCTTGTACGGGCACTCCCTCATAACGTGGCCCTGACGGCCGCACGAAAAACAGGCTCCGGTGGCGCGACGACATTCTCCCGAGTGGTGCTTGCCGCATTGAGGACACTGAGGCATAGATAGCCTCATCTGCCTGAACCCCCCACTTTGTTGCGAATCCAAGGCCCTAGAACTCTGGCCTGCTCCATACGGACCTGCGCCATCAAAACGCCTGCCGGCGGACTGTGTACCCCGGCCTGACGGAGGGAGGGATCTACCGGACTGCTGCTGCTAAGGCCATCCGCCTCGGGAATATCCGGAATATCCCGTGAATCTAGCCCTTTTGGGCCGTCTCCTATCATGATCGCTATCTGGCTGTCGCACGCTGCGCCGGTCCTCCATGCCCTGCGCATAAGCCTGTAACCGGGCGATGTCCATATCAGTCTGCGACGCCATCGCCATACAACCATCAACCAGGTAATCGTCTAGCCCCATCACATACCGGTGCATTCTATCCTCCATATCGGCTACGATAGTAGGAGCATATCGGGCTAGGAATCAAACTCTGAATTATACTCTCGAATACTCCTGCCTCTTTTCTTTAGCTACAAAAACCTATCAACTCTCGCCCGTCGCAGCTCTGGAGGGAGAAAATGGCGAAGAAATGCAGCCACAAACTCATCCCAGGTAGCTGGGGGAGCACCCTCACCCCTGGACAGCTCCCAGGACTCATACCAATTAGCCGCCACATCCCGTAGTCTGTGCGAGGCTAGCTCAACAGACTCGGTCTCCGAAGCCCTAACCATTCCCAATGAGCGCCTCATCCCCCGAATGAAGTCATGGGGGTCCTCCTCGGGCTTGGTCCCGAAAAACTCTGGGGGACCGCATGTCATAAAATCACGGACTCGCAGGCTATCACGCCTGTCATCATCATCCTCACCTCTCCGCCCGCGTCCGCGAGCCTGCCCTGCCACTATCGTCGTCAACAGCTGCACGACCTCCCTCAAAGTCCTGTTCTCAGTTTCTGGTTGGGGAGCTGGGGCTTCCGGGGCTACTGGTGGAACTGCCACCGGCCCCTCCGGTAGTGGTACAGTAGAACCCTCTGACTGAGGCACAACTTCGGGCATGCTCTGGGTGCGGGCTCTAGTAACTCTCTGGGCCCGGCTAGTCTCCCCTGTCTCTGGCACCGCTTTGCCCTTCTGGGCGGCCGTCGCCTTCTTTGGAGGCATCGCTGAAAACATAACATCTTGTAAGAAAAGAAAAAATCCTGATAGTACAGCTCTAACGCACGATCTAAGATCCAAAGAAAGGGTAACATCCTAAATGCCCTGTAGCCTCCTATTTATAGATGTGGTGCACAACACACCGATAAACAAGACTCTACTAGACACGGCCTGTAGACATTCCGAGGACTAACCGCTCTGATACCACTTTTGTCATGACCCAACCCCATGGGCCGCGACTGGTACCCTAACTGGGTACCCATACGTACCTACCTAACAGAGTTGGCGAACCAGACCGAGAATTTATGATAGGTGCTCACAGATTCAAACCAATACAAATACGGCGCGCGCGAAAATATACATATACATATACATAAACATACTGACGCTTACACATAAGCCGTTGAGGCTAACATAGCGGACAGAGTCACAAAAGCGTACGTACCTACCCGAATCGTAGCAACCCGTAACCCACATACATATCTACAGGCCTCTAACAGACATACAGAATCATATGACGGGACAGGGCCCCGCCGTACCCAGAATTTACCAAACATACAGAATGTACAGATGTCAGAAGATATGTATACCAAAAGTACACGCTCCGGATCAAAGGAGCTCTCTAAAATAGCAGAATCTGTGCCCTAGACTGGCGGCGTATCACCGCGTGCGTCTGTACCTGCGGGCATGTAACGCAGCCCCTGAAGAACCGGGGGTCAGTACGGAAAATATACCGAGTATGTAAAGCAGAAATGTAACAAATATGAGCATGATCAAGAACAGGAGTACAAAAACATAGCTGTCAAAACCACAGTCAAAGCCGGAGATGCAAGGGTATAACTAGCAAAGTCACACTCGGAACCGGAGGCTCAGAAATATAACAGACAGAGCTATAATGAGGGTCCGTAGTACAAAAAGGTGAGTACCTTATTCGAGACCTCAGGAAAAAAAAATAGTACCAAAGTATAGGTGATGCATGCCAAATCATATAATCATCATATAAGCATATAACATGTCCCGGCCCTCTGATAAGGGACTCGGTGAGTGAAATCATGCGCGTCATAATGATGTACCATGTATTCATAACGTGTCCCGGCCCTCTACTGCGGGTCTCGGTGGAAAATCATCATGTGCCATCCTGGCCACCAACCCCGTATCATCATAACATAAACATATACAGATAACGTGTCCCGGCCCGCAAGTACGAGGGACTCGGTGAATAATGTAGAGGAATGGGCACGAGTAACAGAACCTGGCCCGGGCGCAGTGAAGGAAGCGTTGAGGCATCCACGAACAGATTAATGAGAAACCACATACATACAAATCACTATGCAGACTCAATGGAACTGAAATAGACCAAATGGCAGGTCGAATCAAAGTATCCGAACAGTATTCATAATACGCGCCTATATATCATTTGGGAAGGCACGACAGATTATTACCAGAATAAGGCTTTCAGATGTCAAAAATCATTTCGTAAGATTTGTATAAAAATATAGTCATATCATGATTAGAATGTTAATCTAGATGTGGTCTGAGAAAATCGGACAAAAACAAAGTAGTTAAAATTATACTGAGAGTATCGGGCCTTGTGGGCCCACCTCGGACCAACCCGAGGCGACGTTCGTAAATTACAGATAGTAGACCTTATGAGGTCGTCCATAATCATTTGGAAGTATTCCGACTCCGTTTAGGAAAGTTGCATACTTAAAGCTCACTTTGAAGACAAGTTATAAGGAAATGGACTCAATCTTACTGAAGAAATTGGGGCGGATTTCAATCTCGAATTCCGAGGGACGGAGTCGTATCTAAGGCTCGCGGCCGAGCCTATTACGTTTAGAACATGCCTAAGAATGAAGGGGTAGGCTTTACATACCTTGGTTGCGTCCTACGCTCGTCCAAACTCGATTCCTGTTTCGCCCAAAAACTGCAAATGGTCACATTTACCAGTTACTATTCATGAGACTTAAAATTTCTAACCTTAACCGATACTTGTCTATAAGAATTTGGGCAGCACCTCCCCTATACATATAGCCTCCCCGAGATTCAACTCGGCTCCTAACAACCAACAACAACCCAACAACAACATCAACAATTATCATAATTCATAATATACGCAATTAGTCTACTTTACGACATAATGCAATAATCCTCATTTCGACTTCACACTCCCAAATCAATACCAACATTCTCTCATTTATTCTAATCAAAGTCATTACAATACCATTCGGAATCATATCATAACATTTCTACAATATATACACGAGATATACACAAGATATACAAACATGCAAACTTTCCATCAAAGCCATAATTTATCCAATTCTCCTAATCTTTAACATACAAGTTCATAACACATTTCCATCTTCCAAGTTCATCAACATAAATCATCATTTGCACCTTAACCACTTCATTTTCTTAATTTCATAAGATCATACTAAAACGACATACTTTCCGACAACAACTTAACAACAATTTCTTCATGTTAGTTTAACCCATTATTCTTCCATCTACTTCACAAAACCATAACAACACAATTAACATACCAAACAAAATTAATTCATTTTTCCACCATCAACACAACACCACACGGCTACATTCCATATTTCCAATTTCCGTCGAATTCATTCAACTTTCATTTCTAATACAATTTTCACCATAACTACAACTAGAATACAACATAAAAATTCAACTCATTACATCAATACATCAACACACACACACGGCCACTTTCCAACAACCACACCCACTTTGCAAACTTCCATATTTTCACAAATTCTATTCATTTCTACATATTACAACATAAACCAAACTTCATAACATAAGAAAATGAATTGATTCTTACCTTTCTTCAAGTTCTTCACTTGCCACCAAAGCTACTTTCTTGCCAAAATAATTATACCAACTTGAAGAGCACCTTGAGCTTAGTAGAAATTTCAAAAGAGATGGATTTTTGAACCAAGAATCAAGCTCCAAGAATTTTTTTCTTTCCTTTTCTTTTCTCTCTCTCTCTCTCTAGGCCGAATTGCCTCTTTCTTTTTCCTCTCAATTTTTCTTTTGTTTTCTTGATAAGTCTTGAAGCTTCTAGGCTTAATGATCACATAGAAAATTAATTAAAATTCCATGGGCTTGGGCCATTGTTGGCCGGCCACCTCTCTCAAATTGGGCCTCATTTTTCCTTTTTATTTTTTAGCCCAATTGGTTAGAATTCTTGTTTTGTAATTCTCGAAACTAATTTCCAATATTCCTATTTTGCCCTTGGCCTCCTCTCGTATCTCCACATCAATGTTTTCCTGAGTAACATATGCATATTGGCTAGAATCAAAACATAGCCTCATTTCTCCCAAGCCACAAATTATTTCGAATTTTCCGAGTGTTCGAAATTACGGGATATAACATGTAGCCACCCCGGCCAGGCTGTACACTGCTTCTACTATATGATCCACCTCCTCTAGCAGACAAAATTGGAGCCCAGTGAGTCTGATGCTGAGTACTCTGACCACTCTATCTGAGTCAGGGACAGTTCATCTTGAAATGTCCCGGCTCTCTACACTCATAACATACCCGCTCCAACATAGGTCACTGAACAGAAGCTGAAGAACTCGAATACCCACCACGATCAGAGAAACTAGAATACAAACCCAATTACTGCCCTGAAGAATACTGGCTGGGCTGTGAAGATCCTCCAACAGATGTCTACATAGCCGACTGACTAGTGCGATCGAAATAACTCTGGGAACTCTGCCTATACTAGTCCTGCCCTCTGGAGAATGAACTACTGAAGCTACCGCCCTTACGGGCCCTCTTATCATCACTCTTACCAAAGCTATCCTTTCTCACTAACTCGACTGTAGTGAAATGATCCACAGCATCCTGGAACGAGACCCTATAGATACTAACTGAAGAGTTGACAACTTCAAAGGGGTGTTCAACCCCTTGACGAATCTCGTAACTCTCTCCTCTTCTGAAGGCAACAACTGTAGTGCGTATCTGGACAAGGAGTGAAAATGAGCCTCATACTCAGCAACTGAAGAACACCTGTGCTCAATGTGACTAAACTCGTCACGTCTCCTATCTCTCAAAGTACGCAGAACGTACTTCTCCAAAAAGATCTGATAAACTTGAGTCCATGTCAACGGAGGCAACCGAGCTGGTCTGCACTCCACATACGCTCTCCGCCATAACTTGGCTTCACCCAATAACTGAAAGGTCACAAACTCAACCCCATACCTCTCTACCACCCCGATCTTATGGAGCCTCTCATGAAAATTGATGATAAACTCATAGGCATCCTCCTGCAGAGTGCCATAGAAAACGGTTGGTTGCAACTTGGTGAACCTCCAAAATAGATCATACTCCTCACCGGTCATCACCGGGCCTGCCACTGGGCTAGGGAAGATATCTTGCCCCAGAATTGCATCCATACATGTAGCCACAGCCGCAACAGGCTGTGCCCCTGCAACACATAATCTTTAGGAATCTGCTCACCCAAATCTCACCTCCTGACCATCTGGTGTAGCCAGTAACACACCTGCCTGAGTCCATCCTTCATGAAGGTTCAGCAGACGAACCAAAGCATCGGATAACACCAGAGTAGCTATAATATCAGGCTGAGCTGGTGCTGGTACCAACTCTGCCTCCTCATCATGATGACCTGCCGGTGGCTTGGGAGAGACTGATCTATCATGGGCCTGACCAGTCACGGGTGCCCTGCCTTTAGCCGGTGTTGCCCCTCTGTCCCTGCAGCATCCACGACTCTAGCCTGACCTCTACCACGTGCTACGGCCCATACCGTCGGTTCTAGTACCTCAGCAACCGTTGCTCTAGCACGAGTCCTCACCATCTGTGAGAGAATAGAAGGAGAAATCATATACCAATTTAAACCAACTAGATACTAATTTGAATCAAGTAGCATGAAAGGAAAGAAAGAATTCGAGTTTCCTAGTGTCCCACAGCCTCTTGAAGATAAGTACAGACGTCTCCGTATCGATCCACAAGACTCTACTAGACATGTTCTTGTACAGTGAGATTGACGAACCTAGGGCTCTGATACCAGCTTGTCATGACCGAACTAGCATAGTCGTGATGTCACCCACTCTTTCCCCCCCACAAGATAAACCATAAGGAGTCTAAATCCTGATATAAATAATTAGTGCGGAAATACTAAGTCAAATACAACCCAAGGACGTGAAGTATATAACTACTACAAGAACATCTACTCAAACCATGTCTAGGAATAGTACATTTATCAGAACATAATAAAAAACTATCTAATGAATAGAGTAGTAGACAATAGAAGATAAGAGTTCAGGTCTGCAGGCTAGAAGATGGCTCACCCTTGGAATTTTGGGCAAATAGTCTCAAGGCTAGAAACAGGGTCCCGATGAAGGTCCTGCCTCACAATCTGTACTCAGAAGAAGTGCAACAGGGTAGTATCAGTACACATACAGACTGGTAAGCGTCATAGGTTGACTAAGATTATCTCACGAATATAAAACACAAAATCAAACAAGATAAGCAGACAGGCACAAACATTCACACACAAATCACAAATAATCAATAGTTGAGTCTTAGCCTAAGGTGTAGAACCTAAACACAAGTCTGCCAAGTCTTTCACTATTCTTCAGAATAGCCACAACACAAGTATAACCACAATTCAATCAATAGATGTAAAATGAATGATGAAATATGCAATAAAATGAGATGGATGTCAATGCAATGCAATGGCCAATAACACAACCTGTACACACATGCTCCGGATAGAATCTCGACGTCTGGGCAATCATGACCCGTGGGGGACCCATGGTGTCCAAGTACTAGTCACTCTGCATAAAGCCTAGAGGTGACTTCTATAAAACTAGCCACTCCGCACAAAGCCCGAAGATGACTTTCATATTTCACACTCTATCATATGTTTCCAAAGTCCTTTTCCATCAATTGTTCCATAATTATTTCATCACGCTGTTTTCCACACCTTTCAATCATGCATGAATATATGAATGAAAGAATGAGATATCAATGAAACCAACCCAATGAGTATGATATGGAGATCACAAAGCACCATAAGCCATAACAAGACTAACATAAATCACAACAACCATGCAAAATAGAATCAACATAGAGTTCAATCATCATAGTGAATGTATCTTCTCACTTCACCCAATCACATCAACAAGCACACCACATGACAAAATGCGTAAAATAACGTCGACAAGCCCACATAATTTGGAGTCATACCAACCTAAGAGTATATCTATCCCAACATCATGTCCATAAGCCAAATCAAGCTTTATCCCATCAATTCTACGCATAAATACGTTTCACTAATCAAAGTCTAACTAAAGTAAGCCGTAACCTACCTCAAATGCTGAACATGAGCCACATATTACTCCACCTGAGCCTTCCCCTTCTGAAGTGCTTTAGAACGATCGAAGTCTAATAATATCATTGCTAAGTAAGTAAATAACCATAACAAGCCAACTAATCGGAGAAAGAAACAGGTGGATAACTATTTCAAAATACCCCTATCGACTCATGAGTGTAGAACCAGAACTTAAGGGTGAAATTACACTACCCATAGTCCAATTAGTCATTATCCTTAATTTCGTGGACTTCTAACCACAATTGGTCCTTCAATTTCATCAATTAAGCCAAAAACCCTGAATTAGTAAGAACCATAAATTCATGAATTAATGCTAGAAGCTAAGAGAGATTCAATCCTAGAATCTATTAATCCATAATTTTAGATGATAAAATCAGTAATTAGGACAACAATAATCCATTTGATTAGTGGGTTTAATGATTAATAATCTAGTTTTCATAACCCATCACCCTCAAAAGCCATTTGCCACCATAGATACTAGTAAATGAAAGATAAATGCATGATTAAGGTTAAAGAATCTACCCCAAAATGATTCCATCAAATTTCTATAGAAATCGCCCCCAATGAGTTTAGAGTTAGATTTTTGGTGAATGGAACTAATGATTCAAAATTGAGAACAAAATAAGGATTCTGATTCAGCGATATTTGTTTGGGCGAACCATTCCGTAAATCCGAGTTACGTGTGAATGTTTAAAATTAGTATTAAGATGATAATTTAGCTATATGGATCCATTCGGGATGAATTTGGGTGATAAACAGTCATTTCGAAGTTAAACCCCAAAATTCAAGTTCTTAAGGGTTTCTAAATTCGTCTAAGTCTAGAGGACTTCTTACGATTTGCCCTTTTTCGGATAGTTGCATTGAAAATCTGAGAAAACTCAAAACATAAAATTTGTTGTACTTTGAAATACCTTTCCAACGGTGTGTAGCCTAGCTCCAAATGAGATTTGTACAAACCCTTATGACCGTTTTACTGAGCAATAGTTTGCAGTCGCGTCGCAAGGGTGCCGCGATCAAAACGTGGTTCTGACCAAAATATTGCCTTGTGAGGCACAACTGCATGGAAGAGGTGCCACATGTGGTTTGATCTACGATGGGTCCGTGATACAAGGGTGCCGCGGCCCATTATTTTTCTGGTTCCTAATTTTATATGTTTCCCACTTTGTTATATTCATTCCCACTTCATTTTGGCTGACTTTTTGAAAGGGAACAACCCTAAAATTTCCAAAAACATCTAAGTTATGTTCTTTATCAATTACCATCATTACTTCATCATTATAAAATTAAATTGACACTAGTCATCTTCCCAAACCCTAGATTATTGAAAACTCAATAAAGGAGAAGAAGGGGGCGTGTCGAATTTTGTCTAAAAGATAAGATTTCTGATTTGCTGGGACTATTAATGAGTTTTGGACTAGTGTAGAGAATAATACAAGATTAGAATTCACTAATGATTCACATAAGGATTCAAGAATAAGTTTTAAGGCTACAAAAGGCCTAGTTTTTCGAATAAGGGTAGAAATCCCTAGAATTGGTTTAAGTTCTAAACTTTGTAATTAATAACCTATTGTAGAGTGATTGCTGAACCGTGGAAGTTCTGTTGGAACCTTTTTGGCGGGATTAAGGTATGTCACTTTTCAAACATACTTTTCAACCTTTAAAGGAAATCTTTATTTGCAAGGTTTCATGTGCGTGAGGGACAAGCCCTCATGGAACCTTATGTGTATAATATTATATATATGTGTACGTGATCTCCTTATGAAAGTGTTATTGAAACTGATTTACAAAGCTTGATGTTTGAAAATTAATTACCCCATGAGGGATGCTTAAACTCGATTTTGAAATGCTTGAATGTTTCATGTCTTTTGCCCTATGAACGAATTGTGTTGAAATTGATGCTTAGTAGACTTGAACATGGTTTCTCTACCCGTATGTGATTTGATGAACCCCTACTAACGGGATGATGAACATAATCCATAATGAGTGATTCGGCTTCCATGCTATGATTGTGATTCAGCTATTTTGCCTTGGTTTCCATTGTTTGTGTTTGGCCTAGCTACTTGAGCGGAAAGGCGGTCAATATGGATCCTATTATGGTTTACCTAGACATTCAGGAGGACGAGTGGCCATCGAGGGTTCATAACTCTGATGTGTTTTTTCCTAGCTATTCGGGAGGAAAGATAGCCATCGAGAGTGACAACCCCAATGTCGTGCTTTTATGTTGTTTTAGGGAACCTTAATGGTAATCCCATCATTTCATTGACTTGTCCTGTATTGGCATTATTGTTATTGTTCGTGAGTGACTTGATGTTGATCTTCAGTTCATAAATGGAGGACTTAATCTTGATAAATGGCATAATGAATTGAAAAGTGATTTAAATCTCTTAATGGTTTCTCTAAGTTTGGTGAATGGTTTTATCTCTGAATTTCGAACTTATTTACTTACATTGCTGCACTGTCTTATATTATATTTTTTTATTTTACATTATTTATTATCCCGGAGACACTCACTGAGTACCCAGTACTCAGGCATACCATTGTTGTTTTTATAGTGTATCAGGTAACATAGAAGAGCAGGTTCGTGATACGCCTACGACTTTGGAGAACTTGCTTCTTTCGAGACTATTCGGAGAGCCAACATGATTATTCGTGGGGCACCATTCTATCTTTACTTTTCATGTTTTAGTTTTTGGGCTGCATCTCGATGGTTTAGACATTTACTCATTATCTTAGAAGCCCCATCGATAGTTGTCAGATTGTGGGTAGTGTGTTGGAGTATCATATGAATCGTTGGGGCATTTTACCAAATTTATTAACTAAGTATTTGATTTGAATTCCGCTGAATTATCTCTAAGTATAGTTATTCTTTAATCCAATTTATTAATGACTTGTTTCATATTTATTAAGATAGTTTGTTTAATAGAAAGGATTGGATGTTTATTGATTCATAAGGTGTCACGGCCCATTTTAGTCTAGGTCATGCGGGCGCCTACCCTTCCCACCTCGGTACGCGAACCCTTAACTCAATATTTACAATCTATAAAATAATAGCGGAAGAAGTAAAATGACTTAAGTCTCACAATATGATTAAGTGCAGAAGTAAATGAATCCACTCCAGTATCTGGTCTGGTCATACAAGAGTATCTAAATCCGAATACTAAGGTCTGAATAATAATACATAAAATGACTCAAATCATGTCTTGAGTGAAAAGTAAGACATAAGCAATAGAAGAGTCTTCGAGGTTAGCGGACGCCATGCTCACCATGGAAAACTCAAGTGGAAACTGAAGAGTCGATCAACCATGAGTCAAATAAGTAGATCCGGATTGATACTCTGCATTCATAAAAGAATGCAACAAGAGCAGGTCAGTACAAACAACAGTACTGGTAGGCATCATAGGCCGACTAAGCATAGTTAACACAATTCAAAAAATAACACAGATAAACAAGTAAACCAATCACGTATGAAACAATATAATCGTGACCGAGTATCCGTCAACACCTATATAAGTATCTAACCCCAATATAATAAGTCAGAGTATATCTAATCCTGAAACAATCACCACAATAGAATCATCACAGTCCAATCATCAACAACACAATCGTCACAATACAGTTATCACGACATCTCACTCAAGTCATGATGCAATGCAGTGCAATAATGGTATGAATGGGATGCCATGCCATGATATGCAAATGAGGTGTACACATGCACTCCGGATGGAAATATCGACGTCTCGGTAGCACAACCCAGCGTGACTCGCGAAGGCTAAGTGCCACCCGTCCCGAATCTTTGCCAAATAGACAGACGGGACCCTGGCTAATTACTCACAGGGGGAGTCTCACCGGCACCACCCTGGGGGACCTACGGAGCCCATGCACTAACAACGATTCCGGAATAACATTGGAATCGGCCATGCAATAACGATGCCAGAATATAACCATCGGACATGGGCCTTCTCACAATCATTCAAAAGAGTTGTCAAATATCAGTTTCACAAATCAACGATGAATTGAACCTCGGACATTGGCCTCCTCACAATCACTCAAGTAAAAGAGTTTATCAAGTGTCAATTTCATATAAACAATGATTCCGGAATGGATCTTCAGACATCGACCTTTTTCACAACCACTCAAGTAAAAGAGTTTATCAAATATCAGTTTCGCTCAATCAACGATACCGGATCATCACCGGATGTCGGCCATGCATGATAAATATGAGAGAATGCGTGGAATGCTAATGTCAATCACCAACAGTCGAGTTCAATATCACCAATACCACAATAGTTATGCCAACCACGTATCACATCACAATACCAACAGTGGGTATGCCAACATATATCAATAACTCAAGTACGAATAGTGGGTACGCCAATAATATATCAAGTATAAGTACCAAAAACGGGTATGTCAATCCTATTCCAAATCAGGACAACGAGCAGAATTCTATATCTACCAACTACACATGGCATCAAGCCAACACAATTGAACAATCGACACACATAACGGGGTGGCTAGTCCCAACGCACATCAGGGCCTAACCTAAGGCAATATCTATCCCAACTCCACACCCGAAAGTTCACATGCTGTCTCCGACATTATAATCTAAATATGTGATTCGCTATACGAAGTCTCACCAAAGGTAAACCATAACCTACTGGACTACCGAACCGCAACACCAACAAGTCACTCTATCGCCTTGCCCTTCCTCTGAAGCTGAGAACCAAAGTAGTCTAAGCATAATCAAATTCTAAATTAGAAATCATGAATAATGATACTAATATTGCTATGATATCATTTAGGTCCATTTTAACCCTAAAAATTGGGGAAATGGGCCCACAAGAGCTAAACGGAAAATTCACAGGTAAAATACCAAATTAAATCCTTGGTAATCATAACCGAATCATTAATTGCTGATTTAGCTCAAGAATTATCCCCAAATCTAATTTCTAGTAAAAACTCCCAAATTGGGTATGAAACCTAATTCTCCAAATCCGAAATTCTACGTACAAAGTGGAAGATATGGCTTTACTAAGCTTAGATTCATCATATTTTACCATTAACATCATCAATTTATCAAGTATAATCTTAGATAAAAATCTCCCAAAACCCTCCTTCAAATTCCATTTCTAAGGGATTGAAATGGGAAGGGGAAAATCTAAGATGATTGTGATTAAAGAGGAGTAAAGGATTAGACATAGTTTTACCTCCAAGATTTCCTTCAATTTGTCTCCAAGAACAGCTTTCCCAAGCCCCTATATCGAAATAGGAAATAATGGGGGTCTAAGACTCATTAAATGAACAGTCATTGCCCGTTACCGCTGTAGCAGTAACTGGACCGCTTCAGTGGTCAAGCCAAAATGGCTAAGACTGCTTCCGCAGCAGGGCTACTGCCCCAGCGATGCTGCTGCTGCTGCTGCTGCGGTGCTGGTGCCGCCAAAGCAGGCACTAAACACCAGAAACTTGGCCCAATATTTTCTTTCGATCCATTTTTTTGACTAACTCCCGAGGCCATCTGCTCGCATACCAGATACCTAGTCCCACATAGAAACGCGCTACAAATGCGCTTGTGGCCTCGAAATTCCTAACGGAGGTCTCGTTGACCAAGTTAATCACCGATGCCTTAATTCCCATTTCCCATCCACTGTCCCGAAGTGCATCCGAGTGCATTGGGAACCGAACCAAAGGCACACACAAGTTCTAAAAGACTACCCGAACCTTTCGGAATTGACGGAATTTCGAAAACAGTTCAATTGCCCAAAAGTCCAGTTAGGGTCAACCACTTTCACTTTTAAGCATATATTTTCACCAAAGTTACCCGAATCCATTATAGAAATCTCGATAAGCATGTCAACGGTCCACTTGGGTCAAAAGGGAGCTAATCAATGCTTGGGAGCTAGCGAAAGGGCCAAAAGAACTATAGCGACCAAACATGTTGTTACATCAGATACCAATTGAACCGTTGCTCGTCCTCGAGCAAAGAAAAGAAGGGAAGCAGGAAAATACCTGAATCAGTGAACAACTGGGGATATCGGCTATGCATATTAGACTCAGTCTCCCAAGCAGCCTCTTCCACAGGACAGTGCTTCCATTGCACTTTCACAGAAGCAATATCCTTGGATCTCAACTTTCGAACCTGCCTATCCAAGATCGCGATAGATTCCTCCTCATAAGTCAAATTATCATCAAGGAAGATAGAATCCGAACGGACAATGTAGGTATGATTGGCATGGTATTTCTTCAGCATCGAAACATGAAAGTCCGGTGGAACTCCCGCCAAGCCTGGCAGCAATGCTAACTCATAAGCTACATCGCCTATACAATCCACCATTTTAAACGGGCCAATGTATCTAGGGCTTAACTTGCCCCTCTTACCAAACCTCATAACACCCATCATGGGTGAAACCTTCAATAAAACCCGATCACCAATAGCAAACTTTAAATCCCAAACCTTCCGGTCCGCATACACATTCTGCTGGCTCTGGGCCGCCATGAGTCTGGCCTAAATAACTCTCACTCTATTGAGGGACTCTCTCAATAGATCCGTGCTCCCAGGTCGAGCCTCAAACCCATCGAACCAACCAATCGGATATCTACACCTCCTACCATATAAAGCCTCAAAAGGCGCCATACCAATACTCGAATGATAACTGTTGTTGTATGCAAAACTCCACCAAGGGCAAGTGCTGATCCCAATGACCACTAAAATCAACAACAGACTCTCTCAAAATGTCCTCGAGCACCTGAATTGTCCGCTCGGACTGGCCATCGGTCCGGGAATGAAAAGTTGTACTAAAGTCCAATCGGGTACCCAACTCATCATGAAATGCTCTCCAGAATTGGGAAGTGAAGATAGTAACCCGATCAGATATAACAGAAATAGGGATCCCATGTAATCTCACAATATCCCGAATATACATCTTGGCTAAATTCTCCGCAGTATAAATAACCTGAACCGGAACAAAGTGAGCAGACTTAGTCAATCGATCCACTATCACCCAAATAGAATCAAACTTGCCAAGGGTCATCAAAAGACCCGTGCCAACATCCATGGTAATCCTCTCCCACTTCCACTCGGGAATGGGTATCCTTTGAAACACCCCACCGGGTCGCTGATGCTCATACTTTACCTGTTGACAATTTTCACACTTAGCCATAAAATCAACTACATACCTCTTCATTCGGCGCCACTAATAGTGTTGTCTCAAGTCACGGTACATCTTAGTTACTCTCGGATGAATGGAATAGCGAGAGCTGTGGGCCTCAGATAAGATCGACTGAATCAGGTCACCAACATGAGGAACGCATACTCGTCCTCTAATCCTCAGAATGCCCTCAGAATCAATCACGGCCTATTTGGCCTCACCTCTCGACACCCTATCTCGGATCTTGCTCAACTGAGAATCCTCAAACTGATGAGCCTTGATCCGATCCAATAATGATGATCTCGCCTCTATACAAGCCAAAATCCTACCCGGGGTCGAGATGTCGAGACAGACGAAACTGTTGGCCAGAGTCTGAACCTCCATGGCCAACAGACACTCGAAAACAACTAATCGCGCTAAAATCCCCATACTCACTGCCTTGCGACTCAAGGCATCAGGCACCACATTGGCTTTATCAGGGTGATACAGAATAGAGATGTCATAATACTTCAGGAGCTCCATCCATCGGCACTGCCTAGAAATAAGATCTATCTGGGTAAACATATGTTGTAAGCTACGGTGATCGGTAAAAACCTCACAATGGACATCGTACAAGTAATGCCTCCAAAGCTTCAAGGCGAAGACTACGGCCAATAACTCCAAATCATGGGTAGGGTAATTCTTATCGTGAAGCTTCAACTGACGGGAAGCATAAGCTATCACTCTACCCTCTTGCATTAACACCGCACCCAAACCCATACGGGAAGCATCACAATAGACCGCGAAGTCCTTGCCCTCCACAGGTAAGGCTAGGATCGGGGATGTGGTCAAAAGAAGCTTGAACTTTTGAAAGCTCTCCTCACAATATTCCGTCCACTGGAAGGGAACATCCTTTTGAGTCAATCAGGTCAAGAATGAATCAATGGTAGCAAAATCCTTCACAAAGCGACAGTAATAACTGGCCAAACCCACAAAACTACGAATCTCGGTAACAGTAGTGGGCCTCGCCCAACCCCTCACAGCCTCAATCTTTTGTTGGTTAACCATAATTCCCTCTTTGGACACCACATGACCCAAGAATGCCTATGAATCCCACAAACTCTAACCAACACTCACATTTAGAAAATTTCGCAAATAGGCTATGTTTCTTCAACAACTCAAGGACGGTACAAAGATAGCTTTCATGTTCCACTCTACTCTTGGAATACACTAAGATGTCATCAATAAACACAATCACAAAAGAATCAAAGAACGACCTAAAGATGACATTCATCAAGGTCATAAATGCAGCTGGGGCAATGGTAAGCCCGAAAGACATCACTAGAAACTCATAGTGGCCATATCTCGTCCGAAAAGTTGTCTTCGGATTTATCCTCCACCCTAATCTTCAACTGATGATAGCCGAAACGCAAATCAATCTTAGAAAACACCGTAGCACCCTGAAGCTGGTCAAATAGATCATTAATACGAGGCATAGGGCAACTGTTCCGGATAGTGACCTTGTTCAACTGGCGGTAATCAATGCACATCCTCATGGTCCCATCTTTCTTCTTCACAAATAATACTAGAGCACCCCAAGGGGAGATGCTCGGTCTAATGAACCCCTAGCTCAATAAATCCTGCAATTGTTCCTTAAGCTCTCTCAACTTGGCAGGTGCCATCCAATATGGTGGGATGAAAATAGGACGAGTACCCGAGTCCATGTCGATACAGAAATCAATGTCACAATCGAGTGGCATACCCGGTAAATCTGACGAAAATACCTCTGCGAACTCGCTAAAATATAAAGATAGACTCAAGGGATGGAGATGCAACAGTCGTATTACGAATATGCGCCAAATACGCTAAGCACCCCTTACTTACTAATTTCTTCGCCTGAAAGAAGGAAATAATCTTCTTCGGAGCGGGACTAGGAGTACCTCTCCACTCAAGCCTAGGGATGCCTGGCATGGCTAAAGTGACTATCTTGGCGTGATAGTCCAAGATAGCATGATAAGGAGAAACCCAGGACATACCCAATATAATATCAAAGTCCACCATATCAAAAATCATCAAATCTACCCAGGTGTCATACCCCATAAAAGTAAATAAACAAGACCGGTAGATTCGATCAACAACCACAAAATCTCCGACTAGAGTAGACACATGAACAGGTATATCTATGCTATCACAGGGTAAATCCCTACCAACAACATGAAATGCAGATACATACGAATAAGTGGATCTAGGATCAAATAACACATATGTTGCTCTATGACGGACAAAAATGGTACCTGAGATCACAGCATCTGAGGCCACTGCCCCGGGCCTATCAGGAAATGAGTAATCATGGGAACCACCACGCCCAGTCTGGGACCCCCCTCTCGCACTCTGAGTACCACCTCTAGCTGGCTGGGACCCACCTCTAGAACCGCGGGAAGTACCGCGGCCTGATTGAGCACCGCCTCTATGAGAAGTCCCTCCTCGACTACCGGATGATACAGGAGTCCTCGGCGGCTGATAATATCGCTTAGGTCGGGGACATATCTTGGAAATATTCCCAACCTTCCTATAAGAGAAACAGGTAAGAGGAGTCGAGTGTTGAAACATGGAAACTAAAGACCCGGATGAAGCAGTCCTGTCCACTGGTCTAGACAACGAGCTCTCTGTCTAGGTGGCTCACTAGAGGAAGCCGGTAATGCTGAATGCATGAGATGACTGAAATAGGGCTGAGGTGGCCTCAAAAACTGATCGGCGCCCCTCATACCAGAACCCCCAAAGTTGCTAGTCTGACGTGGCCTCTTATCACCACCACTAAAAGCACAGGTCTTGGCACTCTCAACCATCGAAGCAGGCTTAATAATGGACTGGAAGGAAGCCCCCATAGACTCTATCTGAAGGCAAGGAATCTGTAAAGAGCCACTAGTCCTCCAATAAAGCGCCTGATCCTATCAACCTCGGTAGGAATCAACGAAGTAGAGTATCGCGCCAAATAGAGGAAACGGGTCACATAAGACTCTAAGGACATTCCCCTCTGCCTACGGTGTAGAAACCGCTCCCTAAAAGCCTCTCTCAAAGACCGAGGCACATACTTCTCAAAGAAGGCCCGGTATAACTGAGTCCAAGCCAAAGGGGGAGAACCCTCTGGTTTGTACGCCACGAAATACCTCCACCACGTCTTCGCATCGCCACCAAATTGGTAGGACACATAATCAACACCGTGGGTCTACACTATCCCCATACGGTGCAACAACTCATGCATATCAAGAATAAACTCATAGTCATCCTAAGATGAAGTACCAGAGAACCTCGGTGGCTCTAACTTTCAGAACCTATCTACCAGGTCCTCATTAGCAGCAGTCATAACAGCGTCATCCCTGGGCCTAATATCCTCACCAGGGGCAGGTATAGCATCAATGCGGGGATCCATAGCTGCTTCGGGATGTGCTATGTCATGACCCAACAAAAGGGCCATGACAGGTACCCAGTATTAGCTACCGAGCAGTCCTTATCATACTATCTATCGCTCAACCTTTGCAATTATGATTCCCAACATACTTGCGGTGAAAGGGCCGCTAAATATTCACCAAAACATGCATATGTGCATAAGCTCTCAAAGTGTCAAAAGTGATATACAAAAATATACACTGAGGTGATCATGAGACGTCTATTACCCACACATATGTTTCTACGAGCCTCTATCTGGAATACTGAACATTAGGACGGGACGGGACAGGACCCCGCCATGCCCCAAAACATGTACACAAAGGATGTACCAATACGCGGCAGCTTCGGAGTAGTGGAGTGCTTCTGCAAAGATGCTGACAAAGCTCCTAGTGATCTGTACCGCCTCCTTGTCTACCTGTGGGCATGAACACAGCGTCCGCAAGAAGGGACTTCAGTACGAGTAATGTACCGAGTATGTAAGGCATATATGATAACATATAAAGAAGTCTAAAAATCATAGGAATGGAGTATGATTGTATCTACTTGCCCCTTAGGGCGGAATCATGCATGCTCATCCTTATCGTTTCACATATTACATATTCATACATAACTATCTGAATCGAATAACATCATTAGCCCGCGTCCGGCCCTCCCGCGTCCGGGGTAATCATCTCACGCCGCCCACTAGTGGTGCTGCTCGTGCCATATAGACATGGTGTTATTATCCATAAGCTGCCCGCCTTAGCGGTGCTTCACGGCCGTATAGGCGCGGTGTAATCATCCATAAGCCGCCCGCCTTAGCGGTGCTGCCCGGCCATATAGGTGCGGTGTAATCTTACATATACATAAACCAAAGCATGCATGGGAGCTCAATTAAAAGCTATCAATCTATCGGAGTGACATAAGGTCGGTAACCACCGATCGTGGAATAGTCACGATCGTCATGTCTCACCTTGAAGGAACAATTATTCTAAGGTGAGACTATCAATGAAGAATAACATCAAGAGGAAACATAGAATAAGGTCATAAATCTCATAAGGCGTCAATGCATATACTTTGAAGTCTTCGGAAAATAATGTCATTATCAAGGAATAAAATTGAGGATCAAGAAATAGCTCAATATTCTCATATTCGTATTGAATCCACAGCTTGAGACTTTAAAACATGAAATCGTTCTCATCATAATCATCATAGACATATTCTCATCTTGACATCATCATTGTCATTACAAAAACATGTCCGTCATTGTAGTCATAAAGCTTACAAAATCATAAACCTTTGTTTTGGAAAAATACGGACATTTTGAAAACATTTATAGGTTATCAGGAAGGAAATCATGCATTGGAATCATAGACTTTTAACTTTTAATAACAAGGAAGATATGGAAACGTTTATGAAGTCATAACATAGGAATCATACCTTTGAAAGAAAGGGACGAGCCTTAACATACCTGTCTTTCGGAGCTAGCAGTGAGTATAGAAGAGGGCAGACACAGAAGTATTCCAGGTATTCAGGCCAATCAGTGGCTAGTGTACCACCTCGATTTGCGGGCAAAGGATTTGACCGTCCTATTTATTCAAGACAGGGCCAAAGCTCGAGAGTTTTGGGTTCTCAATAACAACAATACCAAGCTCAATAATATCATATCCCATACCAAAGTATTCCATAAAATAGCTCACACGCTGTTTTCCAACTTCCATAACTAATCAATTCATAATAAAACCATTTAATCGTTCTATTTTTGTAAATAAGCCAATATCAACATAAATTGGACGAAATCCATACCTTTCTCCCTTTAATATTGTTGAATCTTCACTTTTCCATGCTAAGTTTTGGCCACAACACGCCGCTATATGATTCTGCAACAACAACTATACGCTATCTGGACCGGAATTTGGAAATTATACCTGGTTTGGGCTAAAACGTGGGTGTGGGAAGGTTGGAGAATTTTCAAGAGAAATTGGGATGTTTTTGGGTGCTTTTGGCTGAAAAATAGGGGGCCTCCCCCTTTTATAGAACGGTCCAGGTTCTACCTGGACCGACCTATTTTTCCTTCAGCGCGTTCGCGCTGGCTTATTTTTCCTGACTGCACCTTCGTTCAGTTGAAAGATCATAACTCTTTATCCCGATATCATGTGAGGGCCCACGACCTACGTTTGGAATTCTCTTTCAATTATCTACAACTTTCATTCTTTATGTTTTTCCAAATTCCAAACTTATAATATCGTTTTAGCCCCTCCAAGTCAGATTTTCCAAAACTGTTTCGTTTAATCGCCCTTTTGGAGGGCTTATGCCCATTTTTGGCTTAAGGGTCCTTTTTAGGACTTGCTCAACTTTCGGTATTCTACTCGTATGTATCTTCATATGTCCTTTATAAAACCCCGATGTGTGGGCCCCACATAGCTTATAGTGACGAAGGCTTTTCATCAAGCGCCATATGAACCAATTCACCCCATATGGTCTCCAAATGTCATATATAGGTTATTATTACATTCTTATCATATAACCTTCATCCCAAATCTGGGTATCAAAATTGTTCAGCGTGTTCGCGCCTCATGGTGGCGATTTCGCGCTGTGTTGGCCCTTGGCCTTCTGCGCGTTCGCGCCACTCCCTGGCACGTTCGCGCAGACCATTTTCCTGGTCTGCCAGCCCAACTTGTAATGTCCATATCTCCTTACCCTGATGTCCTATCGAGGAGCGGTTTTTTGTGTTGGAAACTAGACTTCCTGAACTCCACTTTAGACTTTTATTCCACTTCAAAACTCTTAATGTACTAAAGGATATTCTTTCTCCTATTTAGACCAAAATTTCCGTACCGAACCTTACCCATCTTTTCTTCAAAGCCTCGGAAGCTTGATCTCCTTAGTTTACTTGTTTTCCAATCCTTCTATGACCTGTTACGTGAACTCGAACTCTTATAATTGTAACACGAGCACCTATGATCTTGCTTCTTCTCGACAATAACTCCAATATCTGCAATTGAATCGTTAATACCTAACAAATTTCTACGTACAGAAACTACGGGGTGTAACACCCTTCCCCCCTTAGAAACATTCGTCGTCGAATGTTGCAGTATTGCTAACCCACAACACGGCTTTAACTCCTTAGAACCGTTATTCATCCATTAGGGTCCGATTACCATTTTCTTGGACTACAACTTAGGTCAGTCTCTTCTCATCTTCCCTTAACTTCTTCATTGCTTCAGTTAGCTTCTTTCACTTCTTTGTCTTCATGTACATAGTCAGAAAGTAACTGGCATCTCGCTCTCATTTTGTCTCCATTATTATAGTCCTGACTTATCGTGTCATAACTATTCATCGGCCCGTAAGTATTTCTCTTTTTCTCGTTCCTTGTTTCCTTGTTAGTGACCCACTACCTTTCTAATATACGGTGCTCTTTCTGCGTTTATCCCTTCGGTACCATCTCGGGCTACTCTTTTGATGTCTGTTGGTCTTGGATATACACTATACTGACACCTCGTAGTTCATTGTTCAGCTTCATTAGTCCTTATGTCCTTGTCACCATATCTCTTACCCTTACATTCCGAGTGTCCTTTAGGTTCGCCGTCCTCTCTATCACCCTTTGTGAATTTAGCTTAAAGACCTTTCTTGCTCCCTTTATTACCTTTTAAGACATGTCGCTGCATACTTAAGTACGGCGCAAATTTTCCCGATACGAGGGATTCAAATCATGGTCTAAAAATATCGTAGTTCATCTTGACGTAAAGTGCTCTCTTGAGTTATCTTCCATACTTTCTCCCTATGTCTACCTCATGGTACACTTATCGTCAATTCATTTCTACTTATTTTCGTTACCTTCCCGATATGCCATTACGCCTCTGGCCCCGAGCTCATAAATCTCTTTTTCTGGAGCTTGAAACGTCATAGCTCCTTTCAAATCTAATATGTTATTCCACCCTTATTAAGAAGGTCCTTATACGCTCATAGCCTTCGAGTAACCGTCGCCTTCGATAATTATCTGCCACCTTTCACGATCTTCTTAAAATTGAAGTTCCTTCATCGCATGGTCTGACATATCTATCTACTTGCTAGTTACACTCTCGTATTTAATTGGAATACTTATAAGGGTATCCAATTCCAATGCCTTCTTTTTCATCTTTTCATACCTCTATCTTTTATAACTAACGGTGCCCTGAACCCACAAGTAAAGGGGCCATCGAGATTCACCACGTCCTTTTTATGAAGTCTTCGATTATACCTTACTCCTTGTTTTCCTGTTCCCGACTTTGCTTATAACATATCTAGGATTCTTCTTTTCTTGAGTCCTTCCTCCATTTATGTTTATGTCGTCATTCTTGTCAAATATTCCATACCTTTCCATCCACTACTAGTCCTTTCGCCCATTTAGCTCGCTTACTCATAATCTTTCTTAACCACGCGTTTTGTGTTGCAGCTGCGCATCCAAGTTTTTCGAACATCCTGCTACTTTTTGATCTTAGCACGGGATTCTTAGAGTTTACACTCTCTCCATTCTCGTGCCTCGAGCCTTTATCTATCTTTCTGATGCTACGATCGGGTGGTCGTCCATGCACGTTCCTTACATTTCCTTCCATTTCCTCTATGTTTGAATCTCTCGGTCTTCACATGAATTCCTATTCTATGTCATTAATTTTCTAATCACACGGTTTACCCTATCATCCTCGTTCTTATCTCGATGATTGATCAGCTTCCTACCGCTAACTCTTTAAGGAATCCTTCTTACTCTTATAGTTAAGATTTCCAGTTACTTTGCTGTTGAATGCTTTTTTTTTTTTTTTTGAATCAGCCCATTAGTATACCTTCCCTATATTCATCCTTAACCTTCCTTGAGCGCCCTTCTTCTCTTGTTATGTATAGTATTGGTTCTGAAGTTCGTGAGACATCCCTTGAAACGTGCAAATCCGTTCTATTCTTAGGTCACTTCTTAGGAGAGCTTCTCCACGTCCGAGGCAACCATATCAATATGGCTACACATTTATCCCTTCATAAATATACCCTTCGAGAGTTGAAAATCCCTTAGCATCGTTGCAAAGCGTTATCATTCTTTCTCTTACTTCACATTCCTCGTTATGGTCACTATCCTTTTAGTCCCGTTTATCGAATTCGGTTCTCGAATCCCACCATTCCTCTTTTGTTCTATACTGTGATACACCATATTTTCATACATTGGGACGTTTTAAACTAAACGCGACAAGTTAAAGACAAGACTATTTTAAGATACGAAGTAGAGACTTTAACTTCCGGTTTCGTTTCAAGTCACAAGTTACCTACAAATTTCGTTTGGTATAGAAGCATTAACGGATAATTGGGATTAAATTAACCATGATTAGATTATTAAGTGGGATTGGAAAACTAAATCAGTCCATTAAAAATAGCCATAGTTGGCCGTGTAGTTTAGTGGGATGGTCAAGAAATATTTGACCCAAATATTCAGTGGGACACTTGTCCAACTCTTGCAACTCATATATAAGGCAAAATTCTGATACATTATCAACTAACTACATCATTTTCAACATTACAAAGTTTAGAAAGTATAGTGATAGAGAGAGAGGCTCTCGGCTACAAGCTGGCCGAGAACACCCTCCTCTAAATTGCTCCAAAAAAATTAGTTTCATGGACAATTTAACTCCCCTAAAGGTGTATTAACGTGTATCATTCATTGGAATAGCAAGAGCAAGTGTTAAAATTAAAGAAGTGAAAGTGAAGGGCTAGCCGATTGAAGTGTTTAGTTACAAGGTAAGAATGATCATTTTTCTTGTGTTGTATGATGATTTGAAGGTATAATTCGTGCATGTTGTTGTTGTTTTGTTGTTGCGATTGAAGTTGAGGTGAGCCGTGAGCTTGGGTGAAGCCATGTTGGTCTCATTTTGCATGTATTGTTGATGGGTTGAATGTGTGTCAACATATGTAAATGAACAAAGATTGTAGAAGTATGTTTATGATGTTGCATGTTGGTATTGGACTGTTTTTCTTGAAGTTAAAGTGGGCCGTGTGTTGTAGACTTAAATGGAATCATGCTTAATCTTCTTGTACATGTATTGGGAAGGAATTGAATGTGTTGTAGTGTGGATAAATGGATGAAAATCATGAAGTTGTTGTAGTTATGTTGAAGCCGTGTAGGGGGCTGTTTTAGAGGAATTTATGGACTGTTTTGTGTCATGTTTTGATTGTTGTTGTTATGGACATTGTGGTGTATTGTATGCATTATGAATATACGAATTGAGGTGTTAAAGAATTGAATCATGTTGAAGGGGGAAAACAGTCCAAACCGTGGACTGTTTTAATATTAGGAGCGAATTAGTGTATGTTGAATGTTGGTTATTGTAATGAACGTATAGTGAAAGTGAAGTTTAATGATTCAAGTTGAAATTGAAATGGTTTGTGGGCTGTTGTAAGAGTTAATATGATGCTGAAACAGTTCCAATAATCGTATAAGTAATGTTGTAAACGTGTTGTTGTCGTTGTAGTTGAAGTTGGAAAATTGCGAAGCGAAAATGGTAATGTTGTGTGTGCTGTTTGGCCGTGGATAAGGGCCTATTTTAAATGATGTACGGACTGTCCAAAATTCCCTTAATTCATGTTTAAACAAGTTCAGATTGATACATGAAAGAATGACTAACAATATTAGCTTGTAGTACTTGTTGGTTTGAATGCGAACGAAATGTCGTCTAAATGTTGGAAAGGGATTGTTAACGTTAAAATACATATTGAATTCCCTCGTAGACTAATCGTAGCTCTTGATATTTTGATATAGGATAAGTACTATCAGGCAACAACTACAAGTTATAATACGACTAAACGCTAAAGGTATGTAAAGCCTATTCCTTCTTTCTTTTGGCATGTCCTAGACGTAAGTAAGAAATGATATGAACCTTGGGGTAAATTCTACTCTCTTGTTCCAAGAATGACTTATGATTCTATTCATTCCGTAATGTTATGGTCACGAGCCTACTATATGATTGACTAATGAATGATGTATAGAAGTTCCTACTCTTAAAGAATTGCATAATTAGAGGCATACTTGACTATCAAAAGTTACACCATGTCAAATTGATAAATGTACATGAAATCTGAAACGTTCCTTGCTATAACTTGTAATGAGATTTAAAAAGAACTGAATATGATTATTATCCTGACACTTTAGAGCTGGTTAGTTACATATCTATTGAGTCTCAAAAGATGAATTGCATATATGTGGTTGCTTATTATTCTGCTCGTGCTTACCGCTATATCCTTCACTGAGTCCCGGGCCAGGACACGTTTTCGTGCGCATATTTACTATATTACTCACCGAGCCCCTCACTAGAGGGTCGGGACACGTTATATATATATGATGATATGATGATGATATGATGATATGATGACATGATGATATGGAGATGGCGGCCAGGAGGGCATATATTCCTTATTACCGAGTCCCTCACTAGAGGGCCGGGACACGTAGATGTTTATGTTATGATGATATGATTATAATTACCGAGTCCCTCACTAAAGGGCCGGGACACGTTATATATGTTATATACAGAATGATTATTCAGCCTTGGTTACAAAACTCTATATTGATATTGATATGAGAACGATACAGATGAAATATGTTCAAAGGCAAGTTTTATGAAATTCTGTTTGTTGCATTGGGTCCTACACACCTTGTCTCAGTTTGAGTCTATCACTATATTTCATGCCTTACATGCTCAGTACATATTCCGTACTGACCCCCTTTTCTTCGGGGGGCTGCGTTCATGCCCGTAGGTACAGACGCTCGTTTCGGAGATCCGCCAGCCTAGGATATCTATTCAGCTACTTTGAAGTGCTCCTTTGTTCCGGAGCCTAGCTTGTGGTATAACTCCCTTTTGTTGTATATGTATGTGTTTATTTCGGGTACGGCGGGGCCCTGTCCCGTCATATGATACGGTCAGTACTCTTAGAGGTCTGTGGACACATGTGTGGGTCTGTATATAGTTGCTGTTGCGTTGTATGAATATGACTTATGTTTGGGGCGTACCCATTCGTAATGGCAGCCTTGTCGGCTTGCATATATATATATATATGTTTGGGATGTTGCGGGTAGTGGCAGCCTTGTCGGCTTGCGTAAATATATATATGTTGTTGTTGAAGATCGTAACTCCTCAGGAGACAGGTGCCTACGACATACAGAATTGTGACAGCTTTAGAATAACGTCCTGTTTTTTTATACAAATAAGTTCTTAATATGCTGGTTATAAAAGATTATAGTTAATAGGTGATATGAGTGTCCAATTCAGACACTAGTCACGGCCTACGGGGTTGGGTCGTGACAAAAGTGGTATCAGAGCGGTTCAATCCTTGGAGTGTCTACAGACCGTGTCGAGTAGAGTCTTGTTTATCGATGTGTTGTGCACCACATTTATAAACAGGAAGCTACAGGACATTTAGGATGTCATCTTTCCTTCTCATTCTAGATCGTGCGATAGAGTTGTATTATCAGGATCATCTTTCCCTAACAGATTGTTATGTTTACAGCGATGCCTCCAAAGAAGGCGACAGCCGCCCAGAAGGGCAAGTCGTTAGTTGGAGAGACCAGTCAGACTCGGAGGGTTACTAGGGCTTATTCCCAATATGAGCCTGAGATTAGGCTTCAGTCAGCGAGCTCCGCTACACCACCATTATCAGAGGAGCCTAGGGCAGCAGCAGCTGCAGGTCAGGAGACAGATTTACCACCAGCTCCTGAGGTTCCAGCACCTGAGCCTCCAGCTCCCCAGCCAGGGGCGGAGAATAGGGCTATGCGTGACGCAGTACAGTTATTGACCAGGTTGGTATCGGGACAGGCTCGTAGACGCAGGTTAGGAGGTGATTATGCGGACATACACGATAGTTTCAGGGTCCGTGATTTCTTGACTTGTAACCCCCCAGAATTTTATGGGTCGAAGCCCGCGGAGGATCCACAAGAGTTTATTCGATAGATGCTGCGTACGTAGCTGTTGACTAAAGCTTCCGAGACTGAGTCGGTTGAATTGGCTTCATATCAGTTGCGTGATGTAGCGATTAATTGGTATGAGTCCTGGGAGTTGTCCAGGGGTGAGGATGCTCCACCAGCAGTATGGGATGAGTTCGTGGAGGCTTTTCTGGGTCACTTTCTGCCTCCGGAGATGAGGCGAGCCAGAGTTGACAGATTTCTACACCTGAGGCAGAATGGTAGAAGTGTTCGAGATTATAGCCTCGAGTTTGATTCACTGGCTAGGTAGGCGCCCACTATTGTAGCTGACATGGCAGATAGGGTGCATCGTTACGTAATGGGGCTGGATAATTACTTGATTGATAGCTGTATGGCAATGGCTTCTCAACCCGGTATGGATGTCGCTCGAGTGCAGGCATATGCACAAGGGGTTGAGGAACGACAGAGAGGGCGTCGATTTGATAGGGAGCAGGACAGGGGTCAGCGTAAGAGAGTTAGATCAGCTGGGTACTTTTCTGGTGACTTTCGGGGCAGGCAGCCCCAACAGTAGTATAGTAGATATCCTTCCCAGTCGGCACGGAGTGCACCTCCACAATTTAGTGGTAGGATGTTTGATAGCACGGGGTATTCGGGAGCTGGTCAAAGCTCCATGACTTCAGGTTCCCAGATGCACAGGAATACAGGCCAGATGAGACCACCTATACCTCCGTGTCCTCGATGTGGCAGACGCCATCCAGGGGAATGCCGTTTCATTACTGGTGCTTGTTTCTTTTGCGGCCGTCAGGGCCATACTATGAGGGAGTGTCAATTTGGGGGTGGTGCAGGTGGCGCAGCTCAGCCTACGGGATCAGTTGCTGGTTCTTCCTCTTCGGTGGCTATGCACCCTATGGGGCAAGGTATTCCGACACTAGTAGGTCGTGGCAGAGGCCGTGGAGGGGCTTCCAGTTCTGACGGTCCTTCAAACCGCATATATGCTTTAGCCAGCAGACAGGATCAGGAGGCGTCGCCAAATGTGGTTACAGGTATACTATCGATTTTCTCCCGAGATGTATATGCATTGATAGACCCAGGCTCCACATTATCATATATTTCCCCTTTTGTTGCTAGTAAAATTGGGATAAAATCTGAATCTATAAAACCATTCGAGGTAGCTACACCAGTAGGGGATTTTGTTTTAGCAAGACTAGTGTATAAAGACTGTTCGGTGGTCATATGTAATCGCTGCACCAAGGCATATTTGATAGAACTAGACATGACTGAGTTCGATGTTATTATGGGGATGGACTGGTTGGCTTCTTGTTATGCTAATGTTGACTGCAGAGGCAAAGTAGTTCGATTTCAGTTCCCAGGGGAACCAATTATAGAATGGAGGGGGAATACAACATCGCCGAGAGGTAAGTTTATTTCATACCTCAAGGCAAGGAAAATGGTTAGGAAGGGCTATATTTACCATCTGGTTCGTGTGCATGACTTGAAAGCAGAAGTACCGACTCTTCAGTCAGTCCCAGTGGTTAATGAATTTCCAGATGTATTCCCAGATGAACTTCCAGGCCTTCCTCCTGAACGTGAGATAGAGTTCACTATAGATGTATTGCCAGATACTCAGCCCATATCTATTCCTCCTTACAGAATGACACCTGCAGAATTGAAAGAGTTGAAGGGGCAACTGAGAGATCTATTAGAGAAGGGCTTCATTAGGCCCAGTACATCACCTTGGGGCGCACCGATATTATTTGTAAGAAAGAAGGATGGGTTGCTGCGGATGTGTATTGATTATAGGCAGCTGAACAAAGTAACAATAAAGAACAGATATCCCCTCCCCAGGATTGATGATTTATTTGACCAGTTGCAGGGTGCTAAATTTTTTTCAAAGATAGACTTGCGGTCAGGTTATCACCAGGTGCGGGTAAAGGAAGCAGACATTCCGAAGACTGCATTCAGGACCCGATACAGACATTATGAGTTTAAAGTAATGTCTTTTGTGCTGACCAATGCTCCAGCAGTGTTTATGGACTTGATGAATAGGGTGTTTAAGCCATTCCTTGACTTGTTCGTGATTGTATTTATTGATGATATTCTGGTCTATTCACGATCGGGAGAAGAGCATGCAGATCATTTGAGGACTGTACTTAAGGTCCTCCAGAATCAGAAATTATATGCTAAGTTCTCTAAATGTGAATTTTGGTTGACTTCAGTAGCATTTCTGGGGCATATTGTTGGAGCAGACGGTATTCGGGTAGACTCCCAAAAGATTGAGGTAGTCAAGACTTGGCCTAGACCTACGACGCCTACTGAGGTACGTAGCTTTCTGAGGCTAGCAGGATATTATAGGAGATTTGTAGAAAAGTTTGCTTCGATTTCAGCGCCTTTAACAAGGTTAACACAGAAGGCAGCTAAGTTCCAGTGGACCGATGCTTGTGAACGAAGCTTCCAATTATTGAAGGACAAGTTGACTACAGCTCCAGTTCTAACTCTTCCTGAGGGGCCAGATTGCTATGTTGTTTATTGTGACGCTTCAGGTGGTGGGCTAGGTTGTGTATTAATGCAGCATGGCAAAGTTATAGCCTATGCCTCCCGGCAACTCAGGAAGCACGAAAGAAATTATCCTACCCATGACCTGGAGTTGGCGGCGGTGATACATGGCTTGAAGATATGGAGACATTATCTATATGGCGTGCATGTTGATATTTATACAGATCATAAGAGTCTCCAGTATATCTTTAAGCAGAAAGAGATGAATTTGCGGCAAAGGAGGTGGCTAGAGTTGCTGAAAGATTATGATGTTGATATTCTGTATTACCCAGGAAAGGCTAACGTTGTAGCAGATGCACTCAGCCGTAAATCTATGGGTAGTTTGGCAGGTGTACAGCCAGGAAGGAAAGAAATAGTCCATGAGATTCATCAGCTAGCTAGCCTTGGAGTTCGTTTGGCTGATTCTGATGATGGCAGAATTTTTATGCGAGGTGTTGCTGAGTCCTCTATTGTAGAAGAAGTGAAGAGACGTCAATATGAGGATCCTATTCTTGTACATTACAGAGACACAACACTTCAGAAGGACGAGACCCCATTCAAGATGTCATCTGATGGAGTACTACAATACAGAAACAGATTATGTGTACCTGAGGTTGCAGGATTAAGGCAACAGGTTATGGGGGAGGCACACTATGCTCGTTATTCTGTTCACCCAGGATCAACAAAAATGTATCATGACCTTAGGTGTTTGTATTGGTGGAATGGTATGAAAAAGGACATAGCAGAATTCGTGGCCCGGTGTCCGAATTGCCAACAGGTCATGATAGAGCACCAGAAGCCTGGAGGACTACTGCAGGAGATGGAGATTCCGACCTGAAAATGGGAGGTAATTAACATGGATTTCGTCACAGGTCTACCTCGCACTCCACGGAAATATGACTCTGTCTGGGTTATTGTTGATAGACTGACAAAATCGGCCCACTTTCTTCCAGTCAGGACTACGTATTCAGCTGAAGATTATGCCAGATTGTATCTTAAGGAGATAGTGAGACTTCATGGGGTTCCCACAACTATTATCTCTGATAGAGGGGCCTAGTTTACAACTAATTTCTGGAGATTCTTCGAGTGATTGGGGACACAGGTGAGTCTCAGCACAGCATTTCACCCTCAGACTGACGGACAGGCCGAGCGTACCATTCAGACGCTACAAGATATGTTACGGGCCTGTGTCATTGATTTTAGGGGCAGCTGGGATGATCACTTGCCGCTGATCGAGTTTGCTTATAACAATAGCTACCATTCTAGCATTTAGATGGCACCATACGAAGCTCTATATGGCAGGAAGTGTAGATCCCCTATAGGCTGGTTTGAAGTTGGTGAGACTAAGCTAATAGGCCCAGATATGGTTCAGCAGGCTGTCGATAAGGTGAAGCTTATTCAGGAAAGGTTACTGGCAGCCCAGAGTCGGCAGAAGTCATATGCAGATAATCGACGTCGACACTTGGAATTTCAGGTTGGCGATTGGGTGTTCTTGAAGGTGTCACCCATGAAGGGTGTTATGAGATTCGGCAAGAAAGGGAAGTTGAGCCCGAGATACATTGGACCTTACCAGATTATCCGTAAGGTAGGCCAAGTTGCCTACAAGTTAGATCTACCAGCGGATTTAGAAGCAGTACATCCGGTCTTCCATGTGTCAATGCTTCGGAAGTATATAGGCGATCCTTCCAGGGTGTTTCCGGCAGATGATATCCAGGTAACAGAGGATCTATCATATGAAGAGCAGCCTATAGCCATACTTGATCGACAAATCAGAAGGTTGCGAACAAAAGATGTGGCGTCGGTTAAAGTGTTGTGGCGGAATAATAATAGGGAGGAGATGACTTGGGAGGCTGAAGAGAAGATGGAAAAGAAATATCCTCACTTGTTTTCCACGCCTACAGGTAATCTAAACCCCCTTGTTTGATAGTGTTAATTGTCTGCTCAATCTATATGTTAGCGATAAGGAAAACCCTTCCCAAGAGTCTTATAGAACCCGACGGGATAAAATCGACATTCAAGGACGAATGTTCTAAAGGGGGGGAGGATGTTATACCCCATATTTTCATACATTGGGACATTTTAAACTAAACGCGACAAGTTAAAGACAAGACTATTTTAAGATACGAAGTAGAGACTTTAACTTCCGGTTTCGTTTCAAGTCACAAGTTACCTACAAATTTCGTTTGGTATAGAAGCATTAATGGATAATTGGGATTAAATTAACCATGATTAGATTATTAAGTGGGATTGGAAAACTAAATCAGTCCATTAAAAGTAGCCATAGTTGGCCGTGTAGTTTAGTGGGATGGTCAAGGAATATTTGACCCAAATATTGAGTGGGACACTTGTCCAACTCTTGCAACTCATATATAAGGCAAAATTCTGATTCATTATCAACTAACTACATCATTTTCAACATTACAAAGTTTAAAAAGTATAGTGATAGAGAGAGAGGCTCTCGGCTACAAGCTGGCCGAGAACACCCTCCTCTAAATTACTCCAAAAAAATTAGTTTCATGGATAATTTAACTCCCCTAAAGGTGTATTAACGTGTATCATTCATTGGAATAGCAAGAGCAAGTGTTAAAATTCAAGAAGTGAAAGTGAAGGGCTAGCCGATTGAAGTGTTTAGTTACAAGGTAAGAATGATCATTTTTCTTGTGTTGTATGATGATTTGAAGGTATAATTCGTGCATGTTGTTGTTGTTTTGTTGTTGGGATTGAAGTTGAGGTGAGCCGTGAGCTTGGGTGAAGCCATGTTGGTCTCATTTTGCATGTATTGTTGATGGGTTGAATGTGTGTCAACATATGTAAATGAACAAAGATTGTAGAAGTATGTTTATGATGTTGCATGTTGGTATTGGACTGTTTTTCTTGAAGTTAAAGTGGGCCGTGTGTTGTAGACTTAAATGGAATCATGCTTAATCTTCTTGTACATGTATTGGGAAGGAATTGAATGTGTTGTAGTGTGGATAAATGGATGAAAATCATGAAGTTGTTGTAGTTATGTTGAAGCCGTGTAGGGGGCTGTTTTAGAGGAATTTATGGACTGTTTTGTGTCATGTTTTGATTGTTGTTGTTATGGACATTGTGGTGTATTATATGCATTATGAATATACGAATTAAATTCCCTCATAGACTAATGGTAGCTCTTGATATTTTGGTATAGGATAAGTACTATCGGGCCGCAAGTACAAGTTATAATACGACTAAACGCTAAAGGTATGTAAAGCCTATTCCTTCTTTCTTTTGGCATGTCCTAGACGTAAGTAAGAAATGATATGAACCTTGGGGTAAATTCTACTCTCTAATTCCAAGCATGACTTATGATTCTATTCATTCCGTAATGTTATGGTCACGAGCCTACTATATGATTGACTAATGAATGATGTATAGAAGTTCCTACTCTTAAAGAATTGCATAATTAGAGGCATACTTGACTATCAAAAGTTACACCATGTCAAATTGATACATGTACATGAAATCTGAAACGTTCCTTGCTATAACTTGTAATGAGATTTAAAAAGAACTGCATATGATTATTATCCTGACACTTTAGAGCTGGTTAGTTACTTATCTATTGAGTCTCAAAAGATGAATTGCATATATGTGGTTGCTTATTATTCTGCTCGTGCTTACCGTTATATCCTTCACTGAGTCCCGGGCCACGACATGTTTTCGTGCTCATATTTACTATATTACTCACCGAGCCCCTCACTAGAGGGCGGGGACACGTTTTATATATATGATTATATGATGATATGATGATGATATGATGACATGATGATATGGAGATGGCGGCCAGGAGGGCATATATTCCTTATTACCGAGTCCCTCACTAGAGGGCCGGGACACGTATATGTTTATGTTATGATGCTATGATTATAATTATCGAGTCCCTCACTAAAGGGCCGGGACACGTTATATTTGTTATATACAGAATGATTATTCAGCCTTGGTTACAAAACTCTATATTGATATTGATATGAGAACGATACAGATGAAATATGTTCAAAGGCAAGTTTTATGAAATTCTGTTTGTTTCATTGGGTCCTACACACCTTGTCTCAGTATGAGTCTATCACTATATTTCATGCCTTACATGCTCAGTACATATTCCGTACTGACCCCCTTTTCTTCGGGGGGCTGCGTTCATGCCCGCAGGTACAGACGCTCGTTTCGGAGATCCGCCAGCCTAGGATATCTATTCAGCTACTTTGAAGTGCTCCTTTGTTCCGGAGCCTAGCTTGTGGTATAACTCCCTTTTGTTGTATATGTATGTGTTTATTTCGGGTACGGCGGGGCCCTGTCCCGTCATATGATACGGTCAGTACTCTTAGAGGTCTGTGGACACATGTGTGGATCTGTATATAGTTGCTGTTGCGTTGTATGAATATGACTTATGTTTGGGGCGTGCCCATTCGTAATGGCAGCCTTGTCGGCTTGCATATATATATATATATATATATATGTTTTGGATGTTGCGTGTAGTGGCAGCCTTGCCGGCTTGCGTAAATATATATATGTTGTTGTTGAAGATCGTAACTCCTCAGGAGACAGGTGCCTATGACATACATAATTGTGACAGCTTTAGAATAACGTCCTATTTTTTTATACAAATAAGTTCCTAATATGCTGGTTATAAAAGATTATAGTTAACAGGTGATATGAGTGTCCAATTCGGACACTAGTCACGGCCTACGGGGTTGGGTCGTGACATATACTACCACACTTTATCCCTTTCGCATGCCTACCTTTGAATATTCACCCAAATAGTCTCGCGTTTTGCCCGTCGTCTCTCACGGAGGCTTCGCTCACTCATGTTTCTTACTTTTTACTTTTTCAACACTTTGATCTCCTTACCTTCCATATTTTCACTTTCTTTCTTTGCATTAGAACTCTCCAAACCTAGCCGGTAGTGAAAGTAACATCGGCTTACCTGGTTACGTTCTTGTGTCACTTGGACTTTATTACCCTGTTCGATTATTGCCTTCAAGATACCGCAACGCCGGTTACTGGGATACACATACCCGCTGATACCACCATAAATGGGATATCATATGCATACATATGTACATTTTCTACGCCTCGTTTGCCAGGTATTTCCAAACGCTACTTATACTCATCCTAATTCTAGAGCTGTAATGCACATTCTTTCTCTTCACCGGTCTGGTCTGCCTCGTCCTACGCGACTTCTTAAGGTTTCCAACTATTCCGCACACTCTAATTTCCCTTAGGCTACTTTAGCTTCTTATTCATGTCTTATGTCTAAATTTATAGGGCTTTTAGCACACTTCCCAGGGGGTCACCCATCCTACCATTTCTCTCACCTCAGCACGCTTAACCTTGAAACTCTGGTGAAATCCGGTGCGTTAATGCTGGCATGATCATATCTATCTCACTGCGTGACCTTCGCCGCATAATCTAGAGCACGCTGAAGTCTTGACAGATTCCAAAATATTCTTGTACTTTCTCTCCCTCCGAATTAAAAAGGATCTCTTACTCTTCCGATTACGTAATTACTATTTTTCCCTTTTGATCCTTAATATTCACCTCTCACCTATATGTACAACTACCTTTCATTCTGGATTTCTAGATTCCCAATGGTGGCGAAAACACCTTGATCGCCAACAGGCATAGACATCTCAAATCGTTTGATTTGGCTCGGATTTCAACCCAATACGTTCAGCAATATAAGGAGCGATATATGATAGAGTAGAACCTAGATCAATCAACGCATACACATCATAGGGGAGTACCGATAGTGCACCTGTAATCACGGCTGGCGAAGGTTCAAGATCCTGCCGTCCCGCTAGTGCATATATACTATTCTGAGGGCCGCTTGTACTGGATGCTCCTTTTTTGCCTCTGCCGCGACCCGCTGGTGCTTGTGAGCTTTGCCCTAGAGGGCGCACAGATGAAGAAGAACCCGCCATCGACCCTGCGGGCTGGCCCCTACCGCTACCAACCATTGATGGACATTCACGCATCATATGCCCAATTTGTCCGCAAGTATAACAAGCATCTGAGCCTTGATGACACGGACCCGAATGTAATCTTCTGCACTGGCTGCATCGTGGAATTGGTGGTCTCCTCTGACTGGGAGCTCCTCCAAACCGAGAACCCAAAACACTCGAGCTTTGGCCCTGTCTTGAATAAATTGGACGGTCAAATCCTTTGCCCGCAAATCGAGGAGGTGCGCTGGCCACTGATTGGCCTGAATACCTGGAATACTGCTGTGTCTGCCCTCCTCTATACTCACTGCTAGCTCCGAAAGATCTGGCCTTTTTTCTGCGCCCCCTATCAGAATAACGTTAACCTCTCTGCAGCTGCTGCTGTTTCTCTAGATTTTGGGCGTGGGCCTCGATACGGGCGATATCCATCCCATCCTGGAGTGAAGCCGTCAAGCAATCCTTAACTAGATGTGGCCCCAACCCACTCACGAATCGATGCACACGATCCCCCATGTCTGCCACCACGGCTGGGGCATACCTAGCTAAAGAATTAAAACAGAGACTATATTCTCGGGCGCTCATATTCCCCTGTCTGAGATTCAGAAACATATCGGCTCGGGCCCGTCGAACCTCCGGTGGTAAGTAATGTCGTAGGAATGCTTCAGTGAACTCTTGCCAAACTGGGGGAGGCGCATTTGCTCCCTTCGAAGATATCCAAGCTTTATACCACTGAACAGTTACATCTCGCAATCTATACGAAGCTAACTCTACAGACTCTGTATCTGAAGCATGTATTATCTGCAGCGTTCTCAACAGCTCGTCTATGAAGCCTTGCGGGTCTTCATCGGGTTTTGCCCCATAAATCTCCGGGGGATCCAGGTTGATAAAATCACAGGCTCTTGCACTCACCGCCCTGTCACCTTGGCCTGCACCTTGCCGCTGGCCCTGCACGGCAACAAACTGGGTCAGCAACTGAATAGCTTCTGTTATCTGCTGGCCCGAAGCTACTGGCGGTGGAACTGGAGGTACTGGGGCTGGAGCTGAAACTCCTTCCTGCTCTGCTGACACGGGTGGAGCATGAGAAGTCCAAGGAGGGACTTCGTTATGAGACTCGCCTTCTTCTACCTCCGTATGTGACTCCCGTTCAACTCTTCTTCCAGCCACCGTCTTGCCCTTTTGGGCCGCCGTAGCTTTTCCCTTCACAGGCATTGCTGAAACTATAACACACGATTAAGAAAAAAAGGAAATCCTCTTATGATAGCTCTATCGCACGATCTATGAACAAGAAAGACAGTCATGGTTCCTAAATGCCCCGCAGCCTCTTGTGTATAAGTGTGGCGCGCTTCACACCCATAGACAAGACTCTACTGGACACGGCTCGTAGCACACCCTAGGACAGAACTGCTCTGATACAACTTTTGTCACGACCCAACAAGAGGGCCATGACAGGTACCCAGTATTAGTTACCGAGCAACCCTTATCATACTATCTATCGCTCAACCTGTGCAATTATGATTCCCAATATACTTGCGGTGAAAGGGTCGCTAAATATTCACCAAAACATGCATATGTGCATAAGCTCTCGAACTGTCAAAAGTGATATTCAAAAATATACACTGAGGTGATCGTGAGACGTCTATTACCCACACATATGTATCTACGAGCCTCTATCTGGAATACTGAATATTAGGACGGGACAGGACCCCGCCATGCCCCAAAACAAGTACACAAAGGATGTACCAATACGCGGCAGCTCCGGAGTAGTGGAGTGCTTCTGCAAAGCTGCTGACAAAGCTCCTAGGGATATGTACCGTCTCCCTGTCTACCTGTGGGCATGAACACAGCGTCCGCAAGAAGGGACGTCAGTACGAGTAATGTACCGAGTATGTAAGGCATATATGATAACATATAAAGAAGTATAAAAATCATAGGAATAGAGTATGACTGTATCTATTTGCCCCTTAAGGCGGAATCATGCATGCTCATCCTTATCGTTTCATATATTACATATTCATACATAATTGTCTGAATCAAATAAAATCATTAGCCCGCGTCTGGGCCTGCAGCGTCCGGGGTAATCATCTCACGCCGCCCACTAGTGGTGCTGCCCGTGCCATATAGACACGGTGTTATTATCCATAAGCCGCCCGCCTTAGCGGTGCTGCCCGACCGTATAGGCGCGGTGTAATCATCCATAAGCCGCCCGCCTTAGCGGTGCTGCCCGGCCATATAGGCGCGGTGTAATCTTACGTATACATAAACCAAAGCATGCATGGGAGCTCAATTAAAAGCTATCAATATATCGGAGTGACATAAGGTCGGTAACCTCCGATTACATTATGGAATAGTCTCGATCGTCATGTCTCATCTTGAAGGAACAATTATTCTAAGGTGAGACTATCAATGAAGAATAACATCAAGAGGAAACATAGAATAAGGTCATAAATCTCATAAGGCGTCAATGCATATACTTTGAAGTCTTTGGAAAATAATGTCATTATCAAGGAATAAAATTGAGGATCAAGAAATAGCTCAATATTCTCATATTCGTATTGAATCCACAGCCTGAGACTTTCAAACATGAAATCTTTCTCATCATAATCATCATAGACATATTCTCATCTTGACATCATCATTGTCATTACAAAAACATGTCCGTCGTTGTAGTCATAAAGCTTACAAAATCATAAACTTTTGTTTTGGAAAAATACGGACATTTTGAAAACATTTACGGGTTATCAGGATGGAAATCATGCATTGGAATCATAGACTTTTAACTTTTAATAACAAGGAAGATATGGAAACATTTATGAAGTCATAACATAGGAATCATGCCTTTGAAAGAAAGGGACGAGCCTTAACATACCTGTTCAACCTTCTATTAGCTACGCTTATTCGTTCGAGCTCGTAAATCTACATTCGAGAGGATTTACACTGACGTTAGACTCATTATCACACACTGATCCTAGTGTTCAAGCTAAACTATTTTATATTCTGCCAAAAATCGGGCTGCATCTCCCCTGTTTATATGCCTAGCCCGAATTCTTAATCCAACAACAACAATACCAAGCTCAATAATATCATATCCCATACCAAAGTATTACATAAAACATCTCACACGCTGTTTTCCAACTTCCATAACTAATCAATTCACTATACAACCATTTAATCGTTCTATTTTTGTAAATAAGCCAATATCAACATAAATAGGATGAAATCCATACCTTTCTCCCATTAATATTGCTGAATCTTCACTTTTCCACGCTAAGTTTTGGCCACAACACGCCGCTATATGATTCTAAAACAACAACTATACGCTATCCGGACCGGAATTTGGAAATTATACCTGGTTTGGGCTAAAAAGTGGGTGTGGGAAGGTTGGAGAATTTTCTAGAGAAATTGGGATGTTTTTGGGTGCTTTTGGCTGAAAAATAGGGGGCCTCCCCCTTTTATAGAACGGTCCAGGTTCTGCATGGACCGACCTATTTTTCCTTCAGCGCGTTCGCGCTGGCTTATTTTTCCTGACTGCACCTTCGTTCAGTAAAACGATCATAACTCTTTATACCGATATTGTGTGAGGACCCACAACCTACGGTTGGAAATATCTTTCAATTATCTACAACTTTCATTCTTTGTGTTTTTCCAAATTCCAAACTTATAATATCGTTTTGGCCCCTCCAATTCAGATTATCCAAAAATGTTTCCTTAAATCGCCCTTTTGGAGGGCTTATGCCCATTTTTGGCTTAAGGGTCCTTCTTAGGACTTGCTCAACTTTCCATATTCTACTCGTATGTCTCTTCATATGTCCTTTATAAAACCCCGACATGTGGGCCCCACTTAGCTTTTAGTGACGAAGGCTTTTCATCAAGCGCCATATGAACCAATTCACCCCATATGGTCTCCAAATGTCATATATAGGTTATTATTACATTCTTATCATATAACCTTCATCCCAAATCTGGGTCTCAAAATTGTTCAGCACGTTCGCGCCTCATGGTGGCGCGTTTGCGCTGTGTTGGCCCTTGGCCTTCTGCGCGTTCGCGCAGACCGTTTTCCTGGTCTGCCAGGCCAACTTGTAATGTCCATATCTCCTTACCCCGATGTCCTATCGAGGAGCGGTTTGTTGCGTTGGAAAATAGACTTCCCGAACTCCACTTTAGACTTTTGTTCCACTTTAAAACTCTTAATGTACTAAAGGATATTCTTTCTCCCATTTAGACCAAAATTTCCATACCGAACCTTGCCCAACTTTCCTTCAAAGCTTCGGAAGCTTGATCTCCTTAGTTTACTTGTTTTCCAATCCTTCTATGACCTGTTACGTGAACTCGAACTCTTATAATTGTAACACGAGCACCTATGATCTTGCATCTTCTCGACAATAACTCCAATGTCTGCAATTGAATCGCTAATACCTAACGAATCTCAATGTATAGAAACTACGGGGTGTAACGTGGTACCCGCGTGGGTTCCTGCTCAAGGGTTTGTGAACCCCCGCCGGGAATAGTAACACCAGCGACCGCCTGCTGGGTATCAAGATGAAGTAGGATCCTGGCAATAGTGTCATGCACGGCCTGGTCAGAAGTAACCTCATGTTGTGTCCGTGCTGGGGTCACACCATGCTCTATCTCGTCTCTACCCGGCAGGTACTCGAGCTCGGGAGATGGAGACCTCTCTCGTCGCTGGCCCACCATCGGAGCTCTACCTTTGGCTGGGGCATCCCTGCGGCCTCTCGCTCTGCCGTGCCCTTTGACTGTTGCGCACCCTCAGGTGCCAGCCGTAGTTACACGCTCCGGCACCTGACCTCGGGCCATAAAAGCTCGAGTCCTCACCATCTGTGAGAGAAGAGATAAGAGTCAGATACCAATCTGGTCTTTTCAAATACCAATTCGAATAAAGTAGCACGATGGAAAGAAAGAAGGTGAGATTTCAAAAATGTCCCATAGCCTCCCGCAGATAAGCACGGAGCTCATCGTACCATTCCACGAGACTCTACTAGACACGCTCTTGTATTAAGGAACGAGTAACCTAGGGTTCTGATACAAATTTGTTACGACCCATTTTAGTCTAGGTCATGCGAGCACCTACCCTTCCTACCTCGGTAGGCAAACCCTTAACTCAACATTTATAGTCAATAAAATAATATCGGAAGAAATAAAATGACGTAAGTCTCACAATATGATTAAGTGCAGAAGTAAATGATTCCACCCTAGTATCTGGTCTGGTCATACAAGAGCATCTAAATCCGAATACTGAGGTCTGAATAATAATACATAAAATGTCTCAAATCATGTCTTGAGTGAAAAGTAAGACATAAGCAATAGAAGAGTCTTCGAGGTCAGCGGATGCCATGCTCACCCAGGAAAACTCAAGTGGAAACTGAAGAGTCGATCAGCCATGAGTCAGAGAAGTAGAGCTAGCCTGATACTCTGCATTCATTAAAGAATGCAGCAAGTACAGGTCAGTACAAACAACAGTACTGGTAGGCATCATAGGCCGACTAAGCATAGTTAACACAATTGAAAAAATAACACAGATAAACAAGTAAACCAATCACGCATGAAACAATATAATCGTGACCGAGTATCCGTCAACACCTATGTAAGTATCTAACCCCAATATAATAAGTCAGAGTATATCTAATCCTGAAACAATCACCACAATAGAATCATCACAATCCAATCATCAACACAATCGTCACAATACAGTCATCACGACATCTCACTCAAGTCACAATGCAATGTAGTGCAATAATGGTATGAATAGGATGCCATGCCATGCTATGCAAGTGAGGTGTACACATGCACTCCGGACGGAAATATCGCCGTCTCGGTAGCACAACCCAGCGTGACTCGCGAAGTCTAAGTGCCACCCTTCCCGGATCTTTGCCAATCAGACAGACCGAACCCTGGCTAATTGCTCACAGGGGGAGTCTCACCGGCAACACCCTGACGGACCCGCGGAGCCCTTGCACTATCAACGATTCCGGAATAATATTTGAATCAGCCATGCAACAACGATGCCCGAATATAACCATTGGACATCGACCTCCTCACAATCACTCAAAAGAGTTGTCAAATATCTGTTTCATAAATCAACGATGAATTGAACCTCGAACATCGGCCTCCTCACAATCACTCAAGTAAAAGAGTTTATCAAGTGTCAATTTCATATAAACAATGATTTCGGAATGGATCATCGGACATCAGCCTTTTCCACAACCACTTAAGTAAAAGAGTTTATCAATTATCAGTTTTGCTCAATCAACGATACTGGATCATCACCGGATATCGGCCATGCATGATAAATATGAGAGAATGTGTGCAATGCATATGTCAATCACCAACAGTAGAGTTCAATATCACCAATACCACAATAGTTATGCCAACCAGGTATCACATCACAATACCAACAATGGATATGTGTCACGACCCAACCGGAGGGTTGCGACGGGCACCCGGTGCTAGCCCACCCGGTCACCTCTTAACATACATTTACATTTACATCTAGGTGAGCCACATATTAAATCATACTTTCTTTCCATTAATCCTACTATTTTCATTGGGAAACTATACATATATACATATCACCATTAATAGCAATGGCCATAGCAATGTACATAAGCAGACAAGGCTAACAAAATGACATCCAAAATATAGGCCGACAAGGCCAAACACATCTAACCATATACACATGTCTACAAGCCTCTAAGGAGAGTGTATCATATCATACAGGCTGGACAGGACCCCACTATGCCCATAATTATGTACACAAAAGAATCAATATCAAAAGTTATAGCTCCGAATGAAATGGAGCTCCGCTATGTAGTCCCTGAGAAATATAGCTATGGATCAAGCCTGTCTCCATGGTCACCTGCGGGCATGACGCAGCGTCCACAAACAAAAGGACGTCAGTACGAAGAATGTATTGAGTATGTAAAGCATGATCAACATCAATATAGAAGCATAATAAGCAACATAAGATATAGCATAAGATGGGAGATAGTAGTATCGTCGCCATAAGCAATTACTTGCTTTTCATAGGGACTTTCCATTTCTAATGCGAGGTTGTGTACATTAATCCGTATTTGTATCCGTACTCATATCCGTACTCACTTACATTTCGTATCCATAGTCGTATTCGTATACATATTCATGCTCATATTCATGCTTATATTCGTATTCATACTCATATCTGTATCGCATACATATCCATATCATATACATACTCTTATTCGTATTCGTATCATATTTGTATTCATACTCATATCTATACTATAGACATATCCATACCATATACATAGCATTTACATAGCATACCTGACCACGAAGGTTCAGTGTTTCACGTACCCGACCATGGCTAGGCTCGGTTATCATACATACCTGGCCAACCAAGGCTCAAGGTTACACATACCTGGCCCTACCAAGGCTTCAGGGTTATCCATACCCAACTGCAGTGGTGCGCGCGCATCTGTCACGACTCGACTAGGGCCGCGACGAGCACCCGGCGCTACCCCACCCGGGCACCCCTTTAACATACCTTCACATAACGTCTAGGTGAGCCATAAATCAAATCATGCATTCTAGCCATCAATCATACCAGTCCCAATTGGACGACAACAATTGCTTATACATAGCCTTTGCACAACATTTACATATCCTTAGCATATTCGTACTCATATTGATGTCATATATATGTGTATATACTCATAGCCTTTATATAGCTTTTGTATAGCGTACCCGACCATAAAGGATCGGTGTTTCATACATACTTGGCCAACCAAGGCTCAAGGTCATACATACCTGGCCCTACCAAGGCTTCACGGTTATCCGTACCTTCTGTAGAGTGCGCGCGCGTTACGTAGTCATATACATACTCTATACATATTCATATACATACATTCTATACATACATTCTACCCGGCATCATAAGCTCGGGGTTTTATCATAGCCCTTCATAGGCACACATACATAAAACAACCCATAGGCATCTTAATCATCACATTATCCTCATCATTATTACTATCATTATCACTATCTTCGTTGTTATCATTACCTCTATCTTATAGGCCTACTCGTCGTACGAGGAACTTAGAACTACCGTAGCATATCAAGCATCATGCGATTATTAGCTCGGAAGGTCAATCATTTGCAGAAATCATAGACTTATAGAAGATTTAGACGTTAGGCCAAAGAACCATGCCTTATAAAAGAAGGGTTAGCCTTACATACCTTTTCGTTTGACTATATAGCTCTTGCACGTTCTCTTTCAATACTTGCGTTTGTACCTTCATTAGGGTCATACTATCGTTAGAATCGACAACTAGCATAAATGGCTAAAGCTAGGAAAAATCTGACAGCATTTTCTTTATTTATACAACATTCCTCCATATCGTAATTCAACTCCCAAATGTCAACAATACATCTACAATATCATAACAATACCCTTTAGTCATCTACATTATCCATATTCTCAATTCACTTCCCATTTTCCATATTCAAGACCATAACACACGATTTCGTCCATTCACGTATAATGCCTATTTCATGATCTTAACGTCATTTATAACCCATTCGTGTCATAACACAACAACAATCATGATTCAATTCAAACTATTTCTTAAAACGTCACTATTCATCTTTGATGACCCATTTTGATATACTCTTCTAAAATCCAAGCATTTTAACTTCCAAAGACCTTAAAAAACATATAAATACCATAAATCTTACTTTAGATGTTGTAGGAACAAGCCTTAGTCAAATACTCCTCTTGAGCAAAAACCCTAGTTTTCCTCCATTTGAAATCTTGACTTGAATGATCTTTAATGGGTTGGCTTACACTTGATTCACTTGTTTTATGTTGTTGATGGCTTAAAATCCTTGAAAACTTGTGTAATAAATGTAGAGAGATGTTTTAGAGAGAAGGGATGAAATATGGAAATGATTTTATGAACTTGGTCCCTTATTTAATAACCCATCACTGATCTGTCGGGGGCCATTATACGGTCCGTATAATTGATCGTAAAACGTGCCTTTCCTTCACCCTTCACTGTGACCATTATACGGTCCATATAAATTTATACGGTCCGTATAACTGACCGTCAAATTCCACCAGTGAGCACCCCTTTCTGTGATGGTTCTACGGTCCATTATACGGTCCGTAAAACATTATACGGTCCATATAATGAGCCGTATAACCCACCAGTCCACTGAACTTGTTCTCGTCACTTCGTTTGGTCTCCAATCCTCATGGAGCCTTCTTAACACTTGTTTAATACTTCATTAACAATCTAAGGGACATTATAACTCTTTCCCAAAACGTCGTTAAGTCGCCATTAACTCGTTGCTCGTATTTCTTCACTAGTTCATTCACTTGCGTATTAGCGGAAGATTTTCCGAGGTGTAACATTCTTCCCCCCTTAAGAACATTCGTCCTCGAATGTTAAGTACTCGGAGATTCAACAAAAATTTCGCCAGAGTTTCCTCCGTAATATGGCACTACCATCCTGTCACAACAGCCCATAGTAACAATGCCTCACAGGGCAACAACATAATAACAATATAATTTGGCCACTAACGACCCAAAAGCATAAAAGCAAAACATACATACCTTATGATCTTGACGTCTCAACTTGGCCCTCTTCCAAGGGCTGAAATAAATGTTGGTATTTGGATCGCATACTTTCTTCCGCTTCCCACGTCATTTCTTTTCGTTTACTGCTTCTCCATAAAACCTTAACTGAGGCTACTTCTTTGTTTCTAAGCCTCCGTACTTGCCTATCTAATATGGCAATGAGTATTTCTTCATAAGTTAGCTTTTTGGTCACTTGAACATCATTTTCTGGGACAATCCTCGTAGGATCTCCAACGCATTTACGAAGCATCGAGACATGGAAAACTGGATGAACTGACTCCAAATCTGGAGGTAAATCTAACTCATAGGCCACCTTGCCTATCTTGCGCACAATCTCATAAGGCCCTATATATCGGTGACTAAGCTTCCCCTTTTTGGCAAATCTCATCACGCCCTTCATTGGCGACACATTCAAGAATACCCAATCCTTAACTTGGAACTCTAAGTCTCTTCGACGATTATCTGCATAGGACTTCTAACGACTTTGAGCCGCTAACAACCGATCTTGTATGAGCTTGACTTTCTCTATGGCTTGCTGGACTAAGTATGGCCCTATCAACTGAGCCTCTCCTATTTCAAACCACCCAATTGGGGACCTACATTTTCGCCCATATAAAGCCTCATACGGTGCCATTTGAATGCTAGAATGATAACTATTATTGTAAGCAAATTCAATGAGTGGCAAATGATCATCCCAACTACCTCCAAAATCTATCATACATGCCCGTAACATATCTTCAAGAGTCTAAATAGTACGTTCAGCTTGTCCATCGGTCTGTGGATGAAATGTCGTCCTAAGGCTCACTTGGGTCCCTAAACCCGCTTGGAAAGACTCCCAAAATTTGGTTGTAAACTGAGTTCATCTCTCTGAGATAATCGATACTGGAACACCATGGAGTCTTACTATCTCTTTAACATACAGTTTTGCATAATCTTCAGCCGCATACGTCGTCCTGACCGGTAAGAAATGAGCTGACTTTGTGAGCCTATCAACAATCACCCATATGGAATCATACTTACGTCAAGAATGTGGTAAGCCTGTAATGAAATCTATGTTAATCACTTCCCACTTCCAAGTTGGGATTTCTATAGCTTGCAACAATCCGCCCGGCTTTTGGTGCTCGATTTTCACTTGTTGGCAATTAGGACATTGAGCCACAAATTCCGCGACATCTCTCTTCATCCCATTCCACCAATATACAGACTTGAGATCATGATAAATTTCGTCGCTCCGGGGTGGACAGAATAACGAGAACAGTGAGCTTCTCTCAAAATCTAGTGGCGTAAGCTTGCCACATCAGGGACACATAATCTGCCTCGGCATCGGAGAACTCCGTCTCCTGAAATATCAAATGATGACTCCTATTTCTGAGGGAGTGTATCTCTGTACTGCATTAGCATGGGATCCTCATATTGTCGCTCCTTCACCTCTGCTACTGGCAACGAGACTGCAGAATTCTGAATAGTAGCTCCGCTGCTACCTGAGTCCACTACTCGGGCTCCTAGGCTAGCTAACTGTTGGAGCTCACGGGCCATTTCTCTCTTCTCTGGTCGTACATCACTTAGACTTCCCATCGATCTACGGCTAAGAGCATCAGCTACAACATTTGCCTTTTCGGGGTGATACAAAATATCAACATCATAGTCTTTTAGCAATTCTAACCATCGTCGTTGCCGCAGATTCAACTCTTTCTGCTTGAAGATATACTGAAGGCTCTTATGATCTGTATAAATATCCACATGGACACCATATAAATAATGTCTCCATATCTTTAAAGCATGAACCACTGCGGCCAATTCTAGATCGTGGGTTGGATAATTCTTCTCATGGTTCTGCAGTTGCCTTGAAGCATATGCGACCACTTTGCCGTGCTGCATCAATACACAGCCCAGCCCAACACCTGAAGCATCACAATAAACAACATATCCTTCCAATCCCTCTGGAAGTGTCAAGACTGGTGCAGAAGTCAATCTATCTTTCAACTCTTGGAAGCTACGTTCACAAGCATCTGTCCATTAAAACTTAGTTGACTTCTGGGTCAACTTTGTGAGTGGTGCTGAAATCGAAGAGAAACCTTCAACAACTCTCTTGTAATAACCTGCTAAGCCCAGAAAGCTACAAACCTCTGTAGGAGTTGTGGGCCTTGGCCAAGTTTTCACGGCCTCAATCTTTTGACTATCCACTCGAATCCCATCAACTGCAACAATATGCCCCAGAAATGTCACTGAGTTCAACCAAAACTCACATTTGGAAAACTTTGCAAACAATTCTCAAGTTCGAAGAACTCCAAGGAAAACACGCAAATGATCCGCATGCTCTCCCTCGGATCTAGAATACACCAAGATATCGTTGATGAATACAATCACGAACAAATCCAGAAAAGGCCTGAATACATTGTTCATCAAATCCATAAATACGACCGGCGCATTCGTTAGCCCAAACGACATTACCCGGAACTCAAAATGACCATATCTTGTTCTGAAGGTTGTCTTAGGGATATCTTTCTCCCTAACTCTCACCTGATGATACCCGGATCTCAAATCAATCTTTGAAAACCATTTGGCACCTTGTAATTGATCAAATAAGTCATTAATCCTCGGAAGAGGATATTTGTTCTTGATCGTCACTTTATTCAATTGCCGATAATCAATGCACATTCTCAAAGCGTCATCTTTCTTTCTGAGAAATAATACGGGTGCTCCCCACGGGGATGAACTAGGCCTAACGAAGCCTTTATCAAGCAAATCTTTCAACTGCTCCTTCAACTCTTTCAATTCTGCGGGTGTCATTCGATAAGGAGGAATAGATATGGGCTTAGTGTCTTGCAACACATCAATTGCAAAATCAATCTCCCGCTCGGGAGGAAGGCCTGGAAGCTCCTCCGGGAACACATCCGGGAATTCATTCACCACTGGAACTGACTGTAGAGTCGGCGACTCAGCTTCTACATCTCGAACTCGTACTAGATGATAAATACACCCTTTTGTGATCATTTTCCTTGCCTTTAGATAGGAAATAAACCTACCTTTTGGGGATGCCATATTTCCTTTCCATTCTAAAACTGGTTCTCCTGAAAACTAGAAACGAACCATCTTCATCCTACAATCAACATTGGCATAACAAGAAGCCAACCAATCCATGCCCATAATGACATCAAAATCCACCATCTTTATCTCATGCAAGTCAACTATAGTACGGCGGTCACCTATCACAACTACACAATCTCTATATACTCGGCTAGTTATTACCGATTCACCCACGGGTGTAGACACCTCGAAAGGTTTGATCGACTCCGGCTCGAGTTCAAATCGACCCGCAATATATGGAGTAACATAGGATAATGTGGAGCCCAGATCAATCAAAGCATATACATCATGAGAGAGTACCGATAATATACCTGTGACCACGTCAGGAGAAGACTCAAGATCATGGCGTCTAACAAAACCATAAATACGGTGTTGATGACCGCTAGAAGTGGGAGCTCTCCCTCTGCCTCTACCATGGCTGACTAGCGCATGTGAACCTGGCCCCATAGGGCGTGCAGATGCTGAAGATCCGGCTGCCGACCCTGATGGCTGGGTCCTACCTCTACCATGTACTGAGGGGCAATCACGCATGATATGGCCTGGTCGACCACATGAATAGCAACCATTTGAGCCCAATCGGCATCGACCCCAATGCAACTTCCCACACTGGGAACATCGTGGTACAGGTGGCCTTGACTGGCCTGAATCATCTCTGAACTAAGGTCCTGAATAACTCGGGCTCGGCCCTGAACAAGCAGATCTATCAAGGCTCTGGCCTGAAAACCGTGGAGATGCACTGGTCATAGAATAGCCTGAATGTCTAGGGAACTACTTCCTGTGTCCGCCTCTGGACTCACTCATCGGGCCTGAAGATCTGGACCTCTTGCTATGACCCCTATCCTGCTCGCGTTCACTTCTCCGCTGCTGTAGGCTTTCTTCTAACATCTGAGCATGTGCCTGAATGCGTGCAATATCCATACCGTCCTGAAGGGTCGCAGTCAAGCATCTATCCATCAAGTGTGGTCCTAAGCCCTTCACAAATCGGTATACCCGGTCACCCATATCCGCTACCATGGCCGAAGCATACCTGGCCAAGGAATTGAAGTAGAGACTGCACTCTAGAGCACTCATGCTACCCTGCCTCAAATTTAAGAATTTATCGGCCCTAGCTCGCCGAACTTCTGGAGGCATATAGTGTCAGAGAAAAACATCAACAAACTCTTGCCATACCGGGGGAGGTGCATTGGCTCCCCGTGAATCCATCCAGACTGTATACCACTGGACCGAGACATCTCTCAATCTATATCATGCTAACTCCACCGACTCGGTGTCTGAAGCATGTATCAATCGAAGCGTCCTCAACATACCATCAATAAAGTCCTGGGGGTCCTCCTCCGGCTTTGACCCAAATAATTTCGGAGGGTTTAAAGTAATGAAGTCACGGGCCCTTGCACTAATAGCCCTGTCACCCTGCCCTGTAATTTACCGCTGAGTCTGAGCAGCAACCAACTGTGTAAGCAAATGTATGGCCTCTTTCACATCTTGGCCCGACGCATCCGGTGGAGGAGCTTGAGTTCCCTCACGCTCCTTAGTAATAGGCACTGTCTGAGAGGGCTGGGATTGAGCCGCACTCTGGGCTTCACTTTCATCTACTACCGGTGGCGGTGCTTTTCTGGCCCACTTTTCTGCCACCATTTTGCCCTTTTGGGCTGCTGTAGCCCTTCTCTTTGGCGGCATTCTGAAATATTCAACACACGATTTAGGAACGAGAATCTCTTATATCATAGCTCTATCGCACGATTCTTATAAAGAAAGAAGGTCATTCATTCCTAAAATGTCCGCAACTTCCTGGTTATAAGTGTGGCGCGCAACACACCCATAACCAAGACTCCACTAGACACGGCTCGTAGACATACCCTAGGACTGAACTGCTCTGATACCACTTTTGTCACGACCCGACTAGGGCCGCGACGAGCACCCGGCGCTACCCCACCCGGGCACCCCTTTAACATACCTTCACATAACTTCTAGGTGAGCCATAAATCAAACCATGCATTCTAGCCATCAATCATACTAGTCCTAATTGGACGACAACAATTGCTTATACATAGCCTTTGCACAACATTTACATATCCTTAGCATATTCGTACTCATATTGATGTCATATATATGTGTATATACTCATAGCCTTTATATAGCTTTTGTATAGCGTACCCGACCATAAAGGATCGGTGTTTCATACATACTTGGCCAACCAAGGCTCTAGGTCATGCATACCTGGCCCTACCAAGGCTTCACGGTTATCCGTACCTTCTGCAGAAGTGCGCGCGCGTTACGTAGTCATATACATACTCTATACATATTCATATACATACATTCTATACATACATTCTACCCGGCATCATAAGCTCGGGGTTTTATCATAGCCCTTCATAGGCACATATACATACAATAGCCTATAGGCATCTTAATCATCACATTATCCTCATCATTATTACTATCATTATCACTATCTTCGTTGTTATCATTACCTCTATCTTATAGGCCTACTCATCGTACGAGGAACTTAGTACTACCGTAGCACATCAAGCATCGTGAGCTTATTAGCTCGGAAGGTCAATCATTTGCAGAAATCATATACTTATAGAAGATTTAGACGTTAGGCCAAAGAACAATGCCTTATGAAAGAAGGGTTAGCCTTACATACCTTTTCGTTCGACTATATAGCACTTGCACGTTCTCTTTCAATACTTGCGTTTATACCTTCATTAAGGTCATACTATCGTTAGAATCGACAACTAGCATAAATGGCTAAAGCTAGGAAAATTCGAAAAGCATTTCCTTTATTTATACAACATTCCTCCATATCGTAATTCAACTCCCAAACGTCAAGAATACATCTACAATATCATAACAATAGCCTTTAGTCATCTACATTATCGATATTCTCAATTCACTTCCCATTTTCCATATTCAAGACCATAACACACGATTTCGTCCATTCACGTACAATCCCTATTTCATGATCTTAACGTCATTTATAACCCATTCATGTCACAACACAACAACAATCATGATTCAATTCAAACTATTTCTCAAAACGTCACTATTCACCTTTCATGACCCATGTTGCTATACTCTTCTAAAATCTAAGCATTTTAACTTCCAAAGACCTTAAACAATATATAAATACCATAAATCTTACCTTAGATGTTGTAGGAACAAGCCTTAGTCGAAATACTCCTCTTGAGAAAAAACCCTAGTTTTCCTCCATTTGGATTTCTTGACTTGAATGATCTTTAATGGGTTGGCTTACACTTGATTCACTTGTTTTATGTTGTTGATGGCTTAAAATCCTTGAAATATTATGTTATAAATGTAGAGAGATGTTTTAGAGAGAAGGGATGAAATGTGGAAATGATTTCATGAACTTGGTCCCTTATTTAATAACCCATCACTGATCTGTCGGGGTCCATTATACGGTCCGTATAATCATTATACGGTCCGTATAATTGATCGTAAAATGTGCCTTTCCTTCACCCTTCACTGTGACCATTATACGGTCCATTATACGGGCCGTATAAATTTATACGGTCCGTATAACTGACCGTCAAATTCCACCAGTGAGCACCCCTTTCTGTGATGGTTCTACGGTGCATTATACGGTCCGTAAAACATTATACGGTCCGTACAATGAGCCGTATAACCCATCAGTCCACTGAACTTGCTCTCGTCACTTCGTTTGGTCTCCAATCCTCATGGAATCTTCTTAACACTTGTTTAATACTTCATTAACAATCTAAGGGACGTTATAACTCTTTCCCAAAACGTCCTTAAGTCGCCATTAACTCGTTGCTCGTATTTCTTCACTAGTTCATTCACTTGCGTATTAGCGGAATATTTTTCGAGGTGTAACAGCATCGTTATATATATATATATATATATTCTACCCGGCCATATAATCTCGGGGTTTTATAATAGCCATACATAGGCACACATACATATAATCTCATAGGCATCTCTAGCATTATCACTATTATCATCGTCATCATTATCGTTATCGCTACTATCGTCGTCATCATTATCATCATCACCATTATCGTCGTTCATTACATCTATCCTTATAGGGTTATTCGTCATATGAGGAATCTTGTACAATCGAAATACATATCAAGAATTATAAGCTTTGTAGCTTTTTGAAGATAGAATCATTTGGAGAGCATCATAGGCTCATAGAAGAATAGATATTTGGCCAAAGAACCATGCCTTATGAAAGAAGGGTTAGCCTTACATACCTTCCCGTTCAACTATTCTACACTTGCACGTTCTCCTTCAATGCTCATGTTTCTACCTTCATTAGAGTTGTACTATCATTAGAAAATCGATAGCCAGCATACACGACTAACACTAGAGAAAATTGGACAGCATCTCCTTTATTTATACGACTTCCTTCATAACATATATCAACTCCCAAACGTCAATAATACATTCACAATATCATAACAACAGTTACATTCACATTATCCATATCTCTCACTTCACTTCCAATTATCCATATCCATGATCATAACACACAATTACATTCATTCATATACAATGTCTATCCCATGTTCTTAACATCATTTATAACATATCCATATCACAACACATCAAGAATCATGACTCAATTCAAGTTATTACTCAAAATGGCACTATTTCCACATTTATGACCCATTTTTTCAATATCATTCTACAATCCAAGTGTTTCAACTTTCAAATACCTTAAACAACATGGAAATACCATAAATCTTACCTTAGATGGTTTAGGGATGAACCTTGGGTGACAACACATCACTTGAGCAAAACCCTAGTTTCACTTTCACTTGGATTCCTTGCCTTGGATGAACTTTAATGGGTTTCTTACACTTGATTCACTTAGTTTGATGTTGTTGATCACTAATATCTCTTGAATTCTTATGGAAGAAGTGTATAGAGATGTTTTAGAGAGAAGGGGTGTGAAAAGGAAATGAAATAAAATCAAACTTGGTCCCTTATTAATACACCAAATCTGTCCCGACCAATTTCTACGGACCAACATATGATCCGTATAAATTATACTGACCGTATGTCTGGCCGTAGATTTGGTCCAGAGAGGGGGGCTATTTTGGGTTGATTATACGGTGAAACATACGGTCCATATGTTTTATACGGCCAGTATGTTTGGCCGTATAATCCCCAGTTTCCCGAAGTTCGTTCTCGTCGACTCGTTTGATCTCCAATACTTATGGAACCTTCTTAGCACTTGTTTATCACCTCATTAACAATCTAAGGGATGTTATAACTCTCCTCCAAAGCATTATTAAATCCTCGTTAAATTGTTACTCGTAATTACTTTTCGATACCTATCGTACGCCTTGCCTTCTCTTGGCAAACTTTCTTCCCCTATCTCGAACGTCTTTGAAATCTTAATTAGGTTATCGAATGTCATTTATTACTTATTAAAATACCGTATACTTGTGCTCTTGATTAGTCTATTCACTGTGCATCAACGGAAAATTTTCCGAGGTGTAACATTCTTCCCCCCTTAAGAACATTCGTCCTCGAATGTTAAGTCCTCGGGGATTATATAAAAATTTTGCCAGAGTTTCTCCTGTAATATGGAACTATCATCCTGTCACAACAGCCCATAACAACAATGCCTTACAGGGCCACAACATAATAGCAATAGAATTTGTCCACACACGACCCAAATGCATAAAAAGAAAGCGTACATACCTTATGATCTTGATGTCTCATCTTGGATTTCTTCTAGGGGATGAAACTAATGTGGGTACTTGGATCTCATAATTTATTCCGCTTCCCATGTCATTTCTTCCCGTTTATTGTTTCCCCATAAAGCCTTAACTGAGGCCACTTCTTTGTTTCTAAGCCTCCGTACTCGCCTATCTAGTATGACAATGGGTACCTCTTCATGAGTAAGCTTTTCCGTCACTTGAACATCATTTACTGGCACGATCCTAGTAGGATCTCCAACACATTTACGAAGTATCGAGACATGGAAAACTGGGTGAACTGACTCTAAATCAGGAGGTAGGTCTAACTCATAGGCCACTTTTCCCACTTTGCGCACAATCTCATAAGGCCCAATGTACCGGGGACGGAGCTTCCCTTTTTTTCCAAATCTCATTACACCCTTCATTGGTGACACTTTTAAGAATACCCAATCTTTCACTTGGAACTCTATGTCCCTTCGACGATTATCCGCATAGGACTTTTGGCGACTTTGGGCTGCTAATAACCGATCTTGTGTAAGCTTAACTTTCTCTATGGATTGTTAGACCAAGTCTGGCCCTGTCAATTTAGTCTCTCCTACCTCGAACCACCCAATTGGGGATCTACACTTTCGCCCATATAAAGCCTCATACGGTGCCATTTGAATGCTAGAATGATAACTGTTGTTATAAGCAAATTCAATGAGGGGTAAGTGATCATCCCAATTACCTCCAAAATCTATCATACATGCCCGCAATATATCCTCAAGAGTCTGAATGGTACGTTCATCTTGTCCATCAGTCTGCGGGTGAAATGCCATGCTAAGGCTCACTTGGATCCCTAAACCCTCTTGGAAGGACTTCCAAAAATTACCTATAAACTGAGTTCCTCTATCTGAGATAATAGATGCTGGGACACCATGGAGTCGCACTATTTCTTTAACATAAAGCTTCGCATAATCTTCTACCACATATGTCATTCTGACTGGTAAGAAATGAGCCGACTTCGTGAGTCTATCCACAATCACCCATATAGAATCATACTTACGTCGAGAATGGGGTAAGCCTGTAATAAAGTCCATGTTAATTACTTCCCACTTCCAAATTGGAATTTCTATAGCTTGTAACAATCCGCCCGACTTTTGGTGCTTGATTTTCACTTGTTGACAGTTGGGACATTGAGCTACGAATTCCGCTATATCTTTCTTCATCCCATTCCCCCAATATATAGATTTAAGATCATGGTACATTTTCGTTGCTCCGGGGTGGACAGAATAACGGGAATAATGAGCTTCTCTCAATATTTGGTGGCGTAAACCTGCCACGTCAGGAACACATAATATGCCTCGGCATTGGAGAACTCCGTCTCCTGCAATCTCAAATGATGACTTCTCCTCCTGAGGCAGTGTATCTTTGTAATGCATTAGCACGGAATCTTCGTATTGTCGCTCTTTCACTTCCGCTACTAGCGACGAGACTGCTGAATTCTAAATGGTAGTTCCCCTGCTACCTGAGTCCACTACTCGAACTCCTAAGTTAGCTAACTGCTGGAGCTCACGAGCCATTTCTCTCTTCTCTGGTCATACATCACATAAACTTCCCATAGATCTACGGCTAAGAGCATCAGCTACAACATTTGCCTTTCCGGGGTGATATAGGATATCAACATCGTAATCTTTTAGCAACTCCAACTCTTTTTGCTTGAAGATATACTGAAGGGTCTTATAATCTATGTAAACATCCATACGGACACCATATATGTCAAGACCCAACTAGGGGCCGCGACGGGTACCCAGAGCTAGATACCGAGCACCGCTCACTCTACTACTCATTTTACTCATTTAATGATCTTTTGCCAGTTTTACGCATGAAAGTATAGGAAACATAATTTGTATCAAAACATATGTACTTTATATACATATGTCTCTCGGCCATCAAAATAATATATACATAATAATAGCATCTTTTGAGACCACCTGACCCACACTACTTATCTACGAGCCTCTACTGTCACAATGAATACATAGACGGAATAAGACTCTGTCGTGCCCAAAATATATATACATATATACCAAAGAGAAATAATAAGCACCTCTGAACAATGGAGTGCTCTCCCCCGCTGACAGCTCCTAAGTATCTGGATCAAGCTCGCCTCCCTGGCTACCTGTGGGCATGAACACAGCGTCCAAAGAAGGGACATCAGTACGAATATTGTACTGAGTATGAGAGGGATGAACAATAAAGAAAGGCATCAATAATATAATGAGAGCATCAATATAAAGCATATGGATCTGACCGATAATCATAAATGGAATAATGCATGCTGTCTTACTCATACTTACCATCGTAACATGTATGCATCATATGCAAGGTGCCCGCCCATGTCGGAACGGTGTGATAATCAATAATATAAGCCCGCATCCAGGCCTCCCGCGTTCGGGGTACCATCTCATGCCACCCACTAGTGGTGTCTGCCCACGCCTGAAGGTCGTGGTGTATCCGTATCGCCGCCCGCCGAAGCGGTGTCTGCCCGGCCAACTAGGCCCGGTATGCAATGCTCATGCCATGCTTATCATAAAATAATCATAATAATTTACTCATCGTAAAATACTTATCTTATCATAGCACATGCGTAAGGTTTGAGAACAACTTTACTCTATCGGGGTGACGTAAGGTCGTGAGCCCCCCGATTACTTTATGGAGAAATTACAGACATTCTTCCTCACGTTGAAAGGACTAGTACATAAGGTGAGTGTAGGCAAGGACTAACATCATCATCATCCTAGCATCATCATATCATATAACTTATCTCATATAGGCATTTAACTTTTTGGAATGTAGGAGCTCATGGAAAGATGGTAATTCGGACTATAAGATTCATGCCATTGGAAAGAAAGGACTAGCCTCACATACCTTGCCATTTAGCTAAGTTGTTGTCCACTTATTCTTCTTCGATACCACGTCGTCACCTTCATGAGAGAATTCGTATTACATTAGTTAATTAACTACAAGAACGGATCGCTAGTTCTAGGAAAAGTTGGGAAGTACTTCTTTCGTTTATACTACTTTTCCCATGTTCTATATCTACTCCCAACATTCACAATGCTATTCGCAATATCGCAATCAAAATCATGCTCGAGAGTTTGATGATGATGACGACAGGCGTGACAGCCTGAGGGTTCGAGAGTTCCTATTATGTGGCCCTCCAGAGTTTTTCGGGTCTAAGCCCGACGAGGACCCCCATGACTTTATTCGGGGGATGCGGCGCTCACTAGATTTGGTCAGGGCTTCAGCGACTGAGTCTGTTGAGTTGGCTACGCATAGGCTACGGGATGTTGCCGCTCACTGGTATGAGTCCTGGGAGTTATCCAGGGGTGAGAGTGCTCCCCCAGCTACTTGGGACGAGTTCGTGGCTACTTTTACTCGTCACTTTTTTCCCCCAGAGTTACGGCGAGCGCGGGTTGACCGATTTTTTCATCTGCAGCAGAGAGGTCGGAGCGTTCGGGACTATAATATGGAGTTTAATTCTTTGGCCCGGTATGCTCCTGCCGTAGTAACAGATATGGCCGATCGGATACACAGATATGTGATGGGGTTAGACCGCTACCTGATTGATGGCTGTATGGCGGTGGCATTGCAGACAGACATGGATATCGCCCGGCTACAGGCCTATGCTCAGGGTATGGAGGACAGACACAGGGCTGATTATCCTAGTAGGGATCGAGATAGGAGGCCGCCCAAGAGGGCCAGGTCTATGGGATACTCTGGGGAGTTTCGAGGCAGACAACCTCAACATTACGTTAGACAGTCTTCCCAGCCAGCGCAAAGTGCACCCCCACGGCCTACAGGTGAGAGATTTGATAGGGTCGGGTATTCAGGAGCGGGCCAGAGCTCCAGGGCCCCAGATTCGCAGCAGAGCAGAGAGTTTGGTCAGACGGGGCTGTCTATGCCGTAGTGTCCTCGGTGCGGCAAGCGTCACCCGGGGGAGTGTCGTCTCGTCACTGGTGCCTGTTTTTCATGTGGCCGCCAGGGCCATATTATGAGGGAGTGCCCATTTAGAGGTGGTCCAGGTGGTTCAGCCCAGATCACCGGATCAGTAGCTGGATCATCTTCTCCTTCTGTAGCTATGCGGCCGGCACCGGCAGGTCGCAGTAGAGGTCGAGGTGGAGCTCCTAGTTCCAGCGGTCCTTCGAACCGCTTGTATACGTTGGCCAACCGACAGGATCAGAAGGCGCCACCAGATGCAGTTACAGGTATATTACTTGCTTTCTTATGAAATGTTTATGCACGGATAGACTGTCTGAGGTAGTCGTATATGCAGGAAAAAAGTGAATGTTGAGAATTTGAAAAGACTAACTCGGTAATTACATGATTAGAAAAATAAAAAGGGCCCCCTTTTTTCCCGCTCTCTAGATCGGGGTGGGACCCACTACGAGAACCTTCCGGAAAGTGTTAAGACACCGACCTGCCTTAAAGTGCGTGACAAAGGTCGTGTGAGGCATTCGACGCGATTATACCAGCACTAATGCATCAAAATGCACGGAAGTTTCGGGGTTAAGCGTGCTAAGGGCAGAGCAATTTTGGGATGGGTGACCCCCTGGGAAGTACACAGAAATTTTTATAAATGTAAATATAAAAGACAGATGGGGAATCAGGGGTAACCTAAAGGGAGTCCGAATGTACCGGACGGTTAGGAACCCTAAATAGGTCGGGTAGGCTAAGGCATACTCGGCCGGCGTAGGAAAAAGGAAACGCAATACAGTTCTGGAATCAGAGTAAGTTTGAATAAGTGATCGGAAATGTTTTGAGAACAAAATGGTAGTAAATGTATAAGTATGTATATGATATCCTGTTTATGACTGTACTGATCCGCGGTGGGCCCCAGCGGCCAGTGTTGCGACATATGAAAGACGTTAGCTAAACGAAATTCAGGAGACAAGTAAGAGGTGTGAAATAGAGAGGTTATGAAATAAACGAGCACTGATCTCACTACAATAAGGGGAGAAGGTTCTGGTATAACAATAGTTGGAAAGAAAAGAAAAGTAAGTGAATGGAAGACAAAGAGGTAGCAATCGTAACGTTTGAAAATTTTTGAAGGAAAGACAGAGACCTCCCCGGAGTATCAGGAGACCCCCTAAGGTCAGTTGAACATTCGAGGACGAATGTTCTAAAGGGGGGGGAGGATGTTATATCCCGTAATTTCGCACATTCGGAAATTTTGTAATAATTTTGACTTGTGAGAAATAAGGCCATATTTTGATTTTATTAATATATATATATGTGTGTTGTTCGTGAAAATATTGATGCGAAAATATGGAGGAAGGCTAAGGGTAAAATTGGGATTTCGGAAATTAGTTTCGTGAATTACAAAATAAGATTTATAATGAATTGGGCTAAAAAAAATGAATGAAAACAAAGGCCAAGAGTTTAGGGGTGGCCGGTTATGGCCCAAAGGAAAATAATAACCCAAGCCCATGATTTTATAATTAAAGCCTAGCAAATAAATAAAGGGATTAGTTGTTCATTTCTAGAGTTTTCAAGAACAAACAAGAAAAATAAGGAAAGAGAGAGCAAGAAGGAGAGGCCTACGGCCAAAGAAGAGAAAAAGGAAAAAAAAAATTGGAGCTCAAATTCCTAGTTCAAAAAAATTCATCTTTGGTGGAATTACTACTAAGCTCAAGGTTTCTTCATTGTGATAAAAATTTGGGAGCAAGAGAGTATCTTTTTTTATCAAGTGAAGAGTTTGGAAAAAGGTAGGAATTCTACTTCTTTTATCTTGGGAGAATTCTATATATATGTTGTAGTATGTGTAAATGAATGAAAAGTATGAAACTTTGTGTGTTGTGGGTGTTGTGTGTGGTGGCCGTGTGGGTCACATTAGTGAAGGAGCAAGAATTAAATTATTTAGTATGCTAATTGTGTTGTTGTGACCTTGTGATGTAAATGGAAGGCTTATGATTTTAGTTGGTGCGGAAATTTGTAGTAAGGTTGTTGTAGGAAAGTAATGTGATTTTAATATGATTTTATCTAATTGCGGGAGTGAAGTTGTTACGTGTAAAGTATTGTTTTAGTGGTGAAATTGAAAGAAGGAAATGTATCGTCCTTGTTTTATCGCACTGGTGGGAAATTTGGGTGAAGTATGTGTTGGTGGAATAGTTTGAATATTTTGTGGATTGAATGAAATGCTTATGAATTGTGTTTGGTTGATCTTGGATTAGTAATGAATATGTGAGCGTTGGAATTGGCTTGAAAATGTGTAGTGAATTGAATGTTAATGGATTATGTAGCAATGAAGACTACTAATGTTAGAATATGTCTTAAATTGATTGTTGGTATTATTGGTATACTCGTTGGTATTGTTGTTGATATTGTGGCCGAGTTAAATTCTCGGATTTGTTGTTGTATTTCTGGCCGAGTTGAATTCTCGGGGATGGCGCATTTACAGGGGGAATGCTGCCGAAATTTCTGTAGAAATAAGGTGTTGGATTGGAATTGAATCCTTAAGTGTTTGTACCTAATGTTGGCGCACCTTAATGTGGTTGTAGATTTTGTGGAGCCAAGGGCTTGAATTCGGATTTGCGTAGAGAGCGGGCAAGGTATGTAAGGCTTACCTTTCTTTCCTTTGGCATGATCTTCGAAATGAACAAATAACGTATATGTATGTCCCTAAAGAGAAATTCTATTCTTAGAGCCACTAGGATGGCCATCGTCCTTGACTTCCATAAGTATTCCATATGGTTTGATATGCATATGTATATATGATGACGTTCGAAGAATTTAGTTGGTATATTTCCGAACGTGGGTCGAAAGCAAATCGATATGACTTGAGTCCTTGGTAAATAATTCGATATGTATACATGGTTCTAGAGTCTCTATTCGGTTTGGTCCATAATGATATTGGAAAGTTACTTAATATGTTTGTTACTTGAATCTCCAAATACGGCTTACGAAATGTCGTTAGTAGGCCCCGTACTTCAAAGGCTCTAATTAACAAGTTCCGAGTCTGTCTACGATCCCTATTGGTCTATCGATACGGGTAAACGTAGAATGGTTAAGATTATTGCATAATTGGGTATTAAGCTAAGTATAAGAATTCATGACCTTAAAATAATTCTATAAGTATTAATGTTCTTAACTTTTGTATACAATCTCGGATCGGGCCGAACGTTCTTCGGCACTAATACGTTATATCCGTGGATCGGGCAGTACGTTCCGCAGCAACACACTGTATGATATTCTATGAGTATGCGTGTATGAATCTGTTACATATGTATATGATATATGATGTCGGTACCTTGATATGACTAAAGTTTGATTATTAAATGCTAGCACGTCGATTATTTTACCGAGTCCTTGACAGTCCTTGATACGTGTGAATGATTCCAAGAGTTCTATTTGGTTTGATCCATAACCATGTCTAAAAGGTAGTTAACCTGATTACAGCTTTGACTTTCCAGAAAGAGCTTTTGAAACGATTGTAGAGCGTTCTGTACTTCAAACGCTCGTAACTTTTGTATACTAATTCCGATTGACCCGAAACTTGTTCTGAACCCTCATATGTCGATAAGCATGTTGTATATAAGTATGTTGTATCTCGGGTCTTGATTTACGAGTATTTGGTTTCGTACTATTCTGTTCGTGCAAGCTTGATATGTCTATTCACTGAGCCCGGGCCAGGACATGTTATCGTGCGTACTTCTCTGCATTATTCACCGAGTCCCTCTCACTTGCGGGCCGGGACACGTTATATGTATATGCATGCGATGATATGATGATACAGGGGTGGTGGCCAGGATGGCACGTGATGACTTTATCCACCGAGACCCGCAATAGAGGGCCGGGACACGTTATGTATATATATGACATATGATTCTACCATGCATGATTCTATCTACCGAGTCCCTCAGAAAAGGGCCGGGACACGTTATGTATACATATGATATATGACTCTGCCATACATGATCCTATTCACCGAGTCCCTCACAAAAGGGCCGGGACACGTTATATGTATATATGGTATGTGATGTTGATATGTCTGACCTTATTCACCGAGTCCCTTACTATAGGGCCGGGACACGTCGTATATATGCAGGTATGTATATGTATATGTATATGATGCGAGACTTGAGAGATATTACTCCGTTACATAAGAGAAAACGTGATGATGATCTTATACAGTTTTACTGGTTCTGTAAAGTTTCCATTTCTGACTATGTTTCCTCGTTCTGTAATTCATGCCTTACATACTCGGTACATTTTCCGTACTGACCCCCTCTTCTTCGGGGGTTGCGTTTCATGCCCGCAGGTACAGACGTTTATAGAGGTGATCCGCCAGCCTAGAGTGTACATTCTGCTGTTTGAAGTGCTCCTTTGATCCGGAGCCCACACTTTCGGTACAGATCTTTCTGTTGTACATATCTTTGTATTTGCGACTATTTTGGGTACGACGGGGCCCTGTCCCGTCATATGATTCTGTTGTCTGTATGTGTATTAGAGGCCTGTAGACATGTATGTGGGTCATGGGTCGTGTATGTTCAGCGATGGTTATTCGGTTCGTATCGAGTTTTCCCTGTGCTACGTTAGCCTGATTGATTTACGTGCTATTATATAAGTAATGATCTAAGTAATACGTATATGATTTTGTATGCACAGGTTTCATGGTATGTAAACGTAAATGAATTTTGGTTAGTAAGTACGTACGGGTGTCCATGTCGGACACTAGTCGCGGCCTACGGGGTTGGGTCGTGACACTTCCCTAGCACCAAAACCCTAATTCACCTTTCTTGGAAATTCTTGAAGGGAATGACTTCCAACTAGGTTTCATACACTTTGTTGCTTAGATTTGGTGTTGATGATCTTAGTTTTCCTTTAATTCTCTTGGATCCTTATGGAAGAAATATTTGGAATGTTCTAGAGGTCTCTTGAGGTGTGGATGAAAAATGAAGTGAAATGAGGCTTAAGTCCCTTTTAATATTCACAAAATCTGATTTTTAATGAACTTTCGTCTTGGTGAACAGTGGTCGTAAACCACAGTTTATGGACCATATTGTGGTTTACGATCCGTCCTCCATGATCATTTTTAATCATCCCAGAAACAGAAAGTTTGGTTGAGGATTATGGCAGTTTACGACCGAGGTTTACGGTCCATAAACCAGTTTACGGGCCGTCCTCCAAGTCGTATTTAGCCATTTCAACACTTGGCAGAAACTTTGAGATTTTGGAAGGCTGGAGGACGATTGCACCATACGGTCCGTAAATCACTTTACGGGCCGTATAGTGTGCCCTTTACAACCACTGAGCTGAAAATTTTCCGCAACCTTCTTGTTTCCAAAAATTCATAATTAGCCATTCCCGACTTAGTAAAACATCATACACTCAAGCCCTTCATTATTCTACTCATCACCCAAGTATGGAAAAATTTCCGAGGTGTAACAATTTAAATAATGTCTCCACATCTTTAATGCATGAATCACTGCAGCCAATTCTAGATCATGGGTTTGATAATTTTCCTCATGTTTCCGTAATTGCCTTGAAGCATACGCAATCACCTTACCATCAACACACAGCCTAGCCCAATGCCTGAAGCATCGCAATAAATAACATATCCTTCCAATCCCTCTGGAAGTGTCAGGACTGGGGCAGAAGTCAACCTCTCTTTTAGCTCTTGAAAACTACGTTCACAAGCATCTGTCAATTGAAACTTAGCTGATTTCTGGGTCAGCTTTGTGAGTGGTGCAGAAATGGAAGAAAAACCTTCAACAAATCTCCTGTAATAACCTGCTAAGCCCAGAAAGCTACGAACCTCCGTAGGAGTTGTGGGCCTGGGCCAAGTCTTCAAGGCCTCAATATTTTGGCTATCTACCCGAATACCATCGGCTGCAACAATGTGCCCCAAAAATGTCACTGAATTCAACCAAAACTCACACTTAGAAAATTTTGCAAACAACTCTCGAGTTTGAAGAACTCTAAGGACGGCACGTAAATGACCCGCATGATCTGCCTCGGATCTAGAATACACCAACATATCGTCGATGAATACAATCACAAATAGATCTAAGAAAGGCCTGAACACATTGTTCATCAAATCCATAAATACTGCCGGTGCATTACTTAGCCCAAATGACATTACCCGGAACTCAAAATGGCCATATCTTGGTATGTAAGGCTAGTCCCCTTCTTTCAAAGGAATGACTCATATGTTATGATTTCTTTTCTATATTTCCGTGATCTTCTTACATCCCAAAAGATAAAAGTTAAATATTCTTAAGAGCTTCTTATGACATAGAGATGAGATATGTTCCATGATAATGATGACGATAATGATGCTATGATGAGCTTGATATTCTTATCTTTATGATTTCATTAATGTTACTTCTTGTTATTGTTCACCTCATGATATTAGTTCCTTCAAGGTGAGACATGGTGATGAGGATTATTCTATAATGTGATCGAAGGTTCCTGACCTTACGTCACTCCGATGGAGTTATAGTTTTACTTGGTATCTCTTGTATGCTATAGATTATGTATATCTAAGACTACACCGTGCCTAGTTGGCCGGGCAAACACCACTACGATAGGCTTAGTGGGCAGCTATGAGGATGGTTACACCATGTCTAGATGGCATGGGCAGACACCACTAGTGGGCGGCATGAGATGTTTACCTCGGACGCAGGAGGCCCGGACGTGGGCTAATGATGATCACACCATACCTATATGGTCGGGCAGTTATATATATATATGATTATATGATATGATGTTGTTTATTATATAAGTTAGCATGCAGGATACCGCCTTAAGAGGCAATCAGTTACAGGTTATCCCTTTATCTTATATTCTTTCATCTCTTTATCATGTTATTAAGTATGCCTTATATACTCAGTACATTGTTCGTACTGACATCCTTTCTTTCTATGGATGTTATGTTCATGCCCACAGGTAGACAGGCAAGCGGTACAGATTCATAGGAGTCTATCAGAAGCTACACAGGAGCACTCCACTACTCCGGAGGTGCCAATTATTGATGCATTCTTTTGCGTACATATTTGGGTATGACGGGGTCCTGTCCCGTCCTTATGTCTTAGTGCTCCAGTAGAGGCTCGTAGATGCATATGCGTGGGTAGTAGGTGTTTCATGAATACACCAGGGTATCTTTTGTATATCATTTTTGGTAGCTTCGCTGGCTAATGTGTATATATTTATATATATATTTTGGGAGTGTTAATGACCATCTTATGAAGTGTTTTGTCTTGAGAATGATATATGGCCAGGTTGGGTATGATAGATAGCATTGTGAGTGGTGCTCGGTGGCCAGCTTCGGGTACCCGTCATGGCCCACTTGTTGGGTCGTGAATAAAATGGTATCAGAGCAGTTCCATCATAGGGTGTGTCTACGAGCCGTGTCTAGCAGAGTCTCATTTATGGTTGTGAACTGCGCCACACTTATAAATATGAGGCTGTGGGGCATTTAGGAAAAATAACTGTCTTTCTTCTTCTTAGATCGTGCGATAGAGTTATGTTATAAGATTTCATTTTTCCTAATTGTGCGTTATGATTTCAGCGATGCCGGTAAAGAGAAAAGCCACAATCGCCCAGAAGGGCAAGGTGACGACATAAAAGCGGATGGAAAGGGAGGCACCAGCAAATATAGAAGAGGGTGAGTCCCATAATGAGGCTCTATCTCATACCTCTCACACTCTGCCTATTCTAGAAGAAAAATGAGGGGTCTCTACTCCAGCTCCTGTGCCTCTAATTCCTCCACCGGGTGCTTCGGGTCAACAAATGATCGAGGCTATTCAACTATTGACTCAGTTGGTTGCCGATCAGGCTCAACGGCAGAGTATGGGTCTAGGTGATCGGCGGTTAGTGCAAGGGCCCGTGATTTTATGAGCTTAATTCCTCCAGAATTGTTCGAGTCAAAGTTGGATGAAGACCCGCAAGGCTTTATAAATGAGATATTGAGAACGTAGGGGATCATCCATGCTTCGGATATCGAGTCAGTAGAGATGGCATTCTTATAGGTTGCGGGATGTGGCAGTTCTATGGTATAACAATTGGATTTCTGCAAGAGGGAAAAATGTGCCTCCCCTGGTTTGGCAAAAGTTCGTGAATACTTTTATCCATCATTATTTACCACCCGAGGTCCGTCAGGCCAGAGCTGATAAATTCTTAAATCTCAAGCAAGGGAATATGAGTGCCCGAGAGTACAACCTTCATTTTAATTCATTGGCTTGGTATGCCCTGACAATGGTAGCGGATATGGGAGATAGAGTACATCGATATGTGAGTGGCTTAGGGCCACAGTTGTTCAAGGATTGTTTGACAGCTTTACTACAGAAGGGGATGGATATCTCCCGTATTCAGGCACAAACCTAGAATTTAGAAGAGCAGCAACAGTCGCAAAGGGGTGAGCGCGATATTGATAGGGGGCAGAGCAAGAGGGATAGATCTGCTGGTGCTAGTAGTGAGTATAGAGGGGGTCAGCGGCAACAGGATTCCAGATATTCGGGCCAGTCCGCGACTAGTGCACCTCCTCGGTTTGCGGGCAGGATATTTTATCGCCCTATTTATTCCAGTCTAGGTCAGAGTTCGAGGGTCTCAGGTCCTCAGTTTGGAGGTGATCCTAGTCAGAGGAGACCACCGGTGCCGCGATGTAGTCAGTGAGGTAGATTACATTCAAGGTAGTGTCGCCGAGGTTCAGATGCTTGCTATGCTTGTGGTCAGGTTGGGCATATGATGCGTGATTGTCCATCGATGGGTGGTAGAGTTGGGACACAGCCCACGGGATCAGTCGTTGGTTCTTCCTCGTCCGTCTGCCAGGTAGGACAGACTCCCCAGACTTCAGCAGGCTATGGTAGGGGCAGAAGAGGAGCATCCAGTTCAGCTGGCACCCAGCCCCGTATTTATGCTTTAGTCGGACGTCAGGATCTTGAGTCCTCCCCAGATGTGGTTACAGTTAGACTATCCATATTCTCCCATGATGTTTATGCATTGATTGATCTGGGTTCTACCTTATCATATATTTCTCCGTATATCGTTGATCGTATTAGGGTGAAACCCAAGCCAATAAAGCCTTTTGAGGTGTCCCCTCCTGTTAGTGACCCAGCAATAGCTAGGCAAGTATATAGAAATTGTGTGATTGTGGTATGTAATCGTCAGACTATAGCTGATTTGATTGAGCTAGAAATGCTAGATTTTAATGTGATCACGGGCGTGGATTGGTTGGCCTTTTGCTATGCTAATGTGGATTGCAGAACAAAGATGGTTTGATTCCAATTTCTAGGAGAACCAGTACTTGAATGGAAAGGTAACACAGCATCTCCAAGGGGTAGGTTTATTTCCTACCTCAAAGCGAGGAAAATGATCGCTAAAGGCTATATTTATCATTTAGTCCGAGTTCATGACACCGAAGCAAAGCCACTAACTTTTCAATCCATCCCGGTAGTAAATGAGTTTCAGGACGTATTTTTATATGAACTTCTAGGTCTTCCACCGGAACGGGAGATTGATTTCACTATCGATGTGCTGCCGGATACCAAACTTATATCTATTCCTTCCTACAGAATGGCTTCTGCAGAATTGAAAGAGCTAAAGGTGAAATTGAAAGACTTGCTCGAGAAGGGATTCATTAGACCCAGTTCATCGTCATGGGGAGCACCAGTCTTATTCGTAAGAAAGAAAGATGGCTCTTTACGAATGTGCATTAACTATAGGCAGCTGAGCAAGGTGACAATAAAGAACAAATATATGCTTCCAAGAATCGATGATTTGTTTGATCAATTACAGGGTGCGAAGTGGTTTTCCAAAATAGATCTGAGGTCAGGTTATCATCAAGTGAGAGTTAGAGAAAAAGACATTCCGAAGACATCTTTCAGAACCAGATATGCTCATTATGAATTTTGAGAATGTTATTCGGGTTGACAAATGCCCCAGCTCTGTTCATGAATTTGATGAATAACGTGTTCAGGCCTTTCTTAGAACTAATTGTGATAGTGTTCATTAATGACATTCTAGTATATTCTCGGACTGAAGCAGAACATGCAGATTATTTGCGTACTGTCCTCGGAATTCTTCAGGCTCGTGAATTATATGCTAAATTTTTTAAATGCGAATTATGGATGAATTTGGTAACTTTTCTAGGCCATATCATTTCAGCGAACGGCATTCGAGTTGATACTCAGAAAATTGAGGCTGTGAAGACTTGGCCAAGGCCTACAATGCCTAAAGAAGTCCGTAGCTTTTTGGGTTTGGCAGGCTATTATAGAAGATTTGTGGAAGGATTTTCTTCTATTTTTGCACCACTGACGAAGCTAACTCAGAAGTCAGCAAAATTTCTGTGGACTGATGCTTGTGAACGCAGTTTCTAGGAATTGAAGGATAGGTTGACTTCAGATCCAGTTTTAACCCTTCCAGAAAGGGCCGATGGTTATGTTGTGTATTGTGATTCCTCCAGTGTTGGACTGGGTTGTGTGTTGATGCAGCACGGTAAGGTTGTCGCCTATGCTTCTAGGCAGTTGCAGAAGCATGAGAAGAATTATCCAACTCACGATCTTGAATTAGCTGCGGTTATTCATGCACTAAAGATATGGAGACATTATTTGTATGGTGTGCATGTTAATATTTATACAGATCATAAGAGCCTCCAGTATATCATCAAACAGAAGGAGTTGAATCTTCGGCAGAGGCGATGGTTAGAGTTATTTAAAGATTATAATGTGAGCATACTATACCATACTGGTAAGGCGAATGTGGTGGTTGATGCTCTTAGCCGCAAATCTATGGGCAGCCTATGTGAAGTTCAGGCGGAGAAGAAATAATTAGTCCATGAGCTCCACCAGCTAGCTAGCCTAGGAGTTCATCTAATTTATTCAGGCAATACGGGAGTTGGTATCCACAACCCAGCTGTTTCATCCTTAGATATGGAGGTGAGAGAGTGCTAATATGAAGACCCCCAGTTGAGTCATTATGGAGATACATTTCCCGGGATAGAGAAGTCACCATTTGAGGTTTCTACAGATGAAGTTCTTAGGTATCGAGGCAGGCTGTGTGTGCCAGATGTGGTGGGACTACGTCGTCAGATTCTGAAAGAAGCTCATTACTCCCGTTATTCTATTCATCTAGGAGAGACAAAGATGTACCATGATCTTAAGTCAATATATTGGTGGAATGGAATAAAGAAGGATACAGGGAAATTTGTAGCTCAGTGTCCAAATTGCAAACAAGTGAAAATTGAGCATCAAAAGTCAGGAGGATTGTTGCAAGCTATGGAAATTCCAACCTGGAAATGGGAAGTGACCAACATGGATTTCATTGTAGGTTTGCCTTGTTCCCGGTGCAAGTATGACTCCATATGGGTGATTGTTGACAGACTCACGAAATCAGCTCATTTTCTTCCGGTCAAAACCATATATTCAGCAGAAGATTATGCAAGGTTATATCTTAAGGAGATAGTCCGACTTCATGGTGTACCAGTATCTATTATCACAGATAGAGGAGCACAAGTTACAGCTAAATTCTGCAAGTCTTTCCAAGAAGGTCTGAGAACTCAAGTGAGAATTAGCACAACATTTCATCCACAAACTGATGGGCAAGCTGAACGCACTATTCAGACCTTAGAAGATATGTTGCGGGCATGTGTATTGGATTTCGGAGCCAATTGGGATGATCACTTGCCACTTATTGAGTTTGCCTACAACAATAGTTATCATTTTAGCATCTAGATAGCTCTGTATGAAGCTTTGTATAGAAGGAAATGTAGGTCGCCAATTGGGTGGTTCGAAATCGAAGAGACACAATTGATAGGTCAAGAATTAATCCAGCAAGCAGTTGAAAAGATTAGGCTTATTCAAGATCGGTTGTTGACATCCCAGAGCCGCCAGAAGTCTTATGCGGACAACCGTCGACGAAACTTAAAATTCCAAGTCAATGACTGGGTATTTCTAAAAGTGTCACCAATGAAGGGTGTGATGAGGTTTGGCAAGAAGGGCAAGCTCATCCCCCGATACATTGGGCCTTATAATATTGTACGCAAAGTGGGCCAAGTAGCTTATGAATTGGACTTACCTGCAGAACTCGAGTCAGTTCATCCAGTTTTCCATGTATCGATGCTCCATAAATATGTTGGAAATCCTTCCAGAATCGTACCTGTAGAGGATGTTCAAATCACTGCGAAGTTTGCTTATGAAGAGGTACCTATTGCCATACTAGACAGGCAGGTACGGAAACTCAGAACTAAAGATGTAGCTTCGGTAAAGGTTCTGTGGAGGAAAAATAATAGAGAAGAAATTACTTGGGAAGCGGAAGAAGATATGAAGTCCAAATATCCGCATTTGTTTCCACCCCCAGAAGAGGCTCAAGATGAGCCACCATTGTTCCCAGGTATGAGATGCTTTCTTTATTCATTTTCGGGTCGTGTGTGGCCATGTTTCTTGCTGTCATATTGTAGCCCTGTGTGGCAATGTTATTTTGGGTTGCTGTGACAGGATGGTAGTACTATATAACAAGGGACACTCAGGCGAAATTTTTGTAGGATTCCCGAGAACTTAACATTCGAGGACAAATATTCCTAAGGGGGGTAGAGTGTTACACCTCGAAAGTTCGGGTTGCTGAGCGGTGAATAGACTAACGTAAGTTAAGGTGTATATGATGTCCCTACAAGTAAGAAGGGATACTTAATTGTTACACCCCGTAAGAGTCTGTGCTATTTTAATTAAGACAAGAAAAAAATGAGTTAAGAAAGTTCAAGGAAAGTTAATCGAGTTAGTAAGAATATCGTTATATATGTATGGTTGCCTTAAGTATCCCGAGGTGACATCGTAACCTAAAGGATTTGAAATCGCGTTATGAGCGTATATGAGGTAATGTGAGTGCCCTTTTAAAGTATTTGAGATTATTAGTAATGTTATAGAAGATGGATAAAAGATATGAATATATTTTTGCGATTGGAGTTTCGTCGAAGCTTCGTAAGTTCTCCAGTTTCGTTTAAGGTTATTGTGATTCTCCGGACCCTTCGAGATGTGTATGGATTGTTATGTATGTATATGACTATGTATATTCATGTATAAGAGGTTACACGAGGTTCGGAAGAGGATTAGAAGTTAAACGAATCTGAACGAAATGAATCCGAACAACTTCAGAAAAATCTCGGACCAGATTTTTAGCCCATATTGTTAGAGGCATATCTCCTAGTATATGAGGAGTTTTAAGGTGTTTCAAAAGCCTAAAATTAATTTCATCGAGTCTAGTTTCCAACTCAACAAACCTCTCGTCAAAATGATATTTGGATAAGGAAATATGGACGATGCAATTTGGGCTGGCAGGGCAGCAAGTTTGGACACGACCCAAACACTAATTTTTCGGCCCATGAGGCCCATTAACGTTAATATATATGGCAAATTCACTTTAGGGCTGATCATTTTCAGATAAGATCTTCCAAGAACATTAGAGAGATAGAGAGAGAAAACTTCAAGGCTAAGGAAGACATTTTGATCAAAATCCGAGCTCGAATCCCGAAGCTCATGAAGAGAAAAACGTTGTACGTTGCGTTGCCTTCAATTTGAGATAAATATTGGTCTTGGGGGATGAAATTTTCGTGGTGGAGCTTCTGATAAGGTATTTATAAAATTCCTTTTATGTTATTAAAGTGTTTATTTAGAGTTTTAACGAATTAGAACGGAGAAAACAGCATTATAAACTCGTTTGTTGTTTTGTTGAAATTTATGGGTGAGGGGCTGTTTTAATTGAAATTGATGGACTGATTTGAATTAATATTTTGGTTGTTTTAATCATGGATTATGTGAGGAGAGTGAAGGAACCTAATGGTTATTAAGTTGTTGTAGGAAAACATACAACTTTGTTATGGTTTATGTAAAAATGGAAATGAAAGTATCAAGAGGCAAATTATGATTATTGTGGATGAATTTGGAAGATGGAAATGTATAATGAACTTGTATGTTGAAGGTTAGGAAAAATTGGAAAAGTAGTGGCTTAATGGAAAGTTTGAATGTTTGCATACCTTATGAATATTGTGTGAAAATGGTATGGATGCTTCCGACGTATGTTGTAATGATTTTGATGGATGATGAATATGAGAATAATAAGTTTGGGTTGGAAATGTAAGGTTGAAACGCAAAATGTTTCGTTATGTCGAAAGGATGGCTAGTGATGCCATATCGTATGTTTAATGCATATTGTTGTTATTGATGCTATTTCTGGGTTGTTGTGATGACGAATTGAGCCGAGCTAAGTCTCGGGGATGTCTTATATACAGAGGAAATGCTGCCGAAATTTCGGTAGGCAAGTCAGTGTTAAGTTGGATTATTGAAAAGTTTGAAACTAACAAATGGTAAACTTGACCATTTCTAGATTTTGGACGAAATTGAAGTCGACGCCAAGCGAGCGTAAGGCGCTATCGAGGTATGTGAAGCACTTCCCTTTGTTCCTAGGCATGTTCTGGATGTGATAGGCTCGGCCGCGAGCCTTAAGTACGACTCCGTTCCCCGGAATTCGAGACGGAAAACCGCTCCAATTCCTTCAATTCAACTGAAGCTATTTTCTTACAAATTGCCTTTAAAGTGAATTTTTGTACAAAACTTCCCTAAACGGAGTCGGAACACTTCCAAACGATTATGGATGACCTCATAAGGTCTATTAGCGATAATTTACATATGTTGCCTCGAGTTGGTCCGAGGCGGGCCCGCAAGGCCCGATATCTTCTGTAATATTTAAATACTTCTGTTTTGTCCGATTTTCTCAGAAACCATCTGAACTATTATTTTGATCATGATACAACTATTTTTATGAAATTCTTACAAAATGATTTCTGAACATCTGAGAATCTGATTCTGATAATAATCTGTCGTGCCTTCCCAAATAGGATATAGGCGCGTACTATGCATACTATCCGTATACTCTGATTATGACTTGCCGGTTGGCACCCTTCAGTCTGATTGAGTCCGTATGTGAGTCTGTATGTATGTGGTTTCCCATGGATCTGTTCGTGGCTGTCTCAATGCATTCCTTCACTGCGTCCCGGGCCAGGTTCTGTTATCGTGCATATTTCTCTGCATTGTTCACCGCGTCCCTCGGCGTACGGGCCGGGATCTGTTATATCTGTATGATTTTGATATATTGATCTGTGTATGGGGATGGCGGCCAGGATGGCATCTGATATGATCTGATCTGATCTGATCTGATTCTGTCTGTCCACCGCGTCCCGTACTAAGAGGGCCGGGTTCTGTTACCGCGCCCCCAGACAGGGCCGAAATCTGTATGTCTGTATGCATGTGCCATCAGTATTTATATAAGCACATGCCTCTGTATGATTCTGTATGATTCTGTATGGTTCAGTATGACTCTGCACTACTCTGCATGCATAATTTTGTCTGTCCGTCTGAATTACGACTATGTCTGTATGTCCGTATGGCTTCTGATTCTATATGTCCGCATGGATTCTGATTCTGTATGTCCGTATGGATTCTGATTCTGCTCGTCTGTCCGGATTATGATTCCGTCGGTTCGTCCGAACCATGATTCTGTTTATCTGTGTGGACCACGATTCTGTATGTCGGTCTGGATCATGACTCTGTCCGTCCGTCTGATGTATGGTTTTGTCCGTTATATTTCTGTGACTCCGGTTCGGACTATGATTGTATCTGTTATGTTTCTGCTTTACATACTCGGTACATTTTCGTACTGACCCCCGTTCTTCGGGGGCTGCGTTACATGCCCGCAGGTACAGGCGCACTCGGTGACACGCCGCCAGTCTAGGGCACAGGTTCTGCTATCTTGAAGAGCTCCTTTTGCTTCGGGGCATGTACTTTGGTATATATATCTTCTGTTTTCCGTATGTATGGAAGTTCTGGGTACGGCGAGGCCCTGTCCTGTCATATGATTCTGTATGTCTGTAGAGGCCTGTAGATAGATGTGTGGGTTACGGGTTTCGTCTGTATGTTAGCCTTATCGGCTTATCTGTAAATGTCTGCATGTTCAGGTATATACATATATATGTTTGCGCGCGTGCCGTATCGGTATCGGCGTACTTCTGTAACATCTGTTTTAAAAAAAAAAATCTGTATGGTACGAAATTCGGTCAGGTAGGTATGTACGGGTACCCAGTTAGGGTACCAGTCGCGGCCCACGGGGTTGGGTCGTGACAGAAGTGGTATCAGAGCGGTTAGTCCTCGGAAAGTCTACAGGCCGTGTCTAGTAGAGTCTTGTTTATCGATGTGTTGTGCACCACATCTATAAACAGGAAGCTACAGGGCATCTAGGATGTTACCCTTCTTCGAATCTTAGATCATGCGATAGAGCCAGCTATAGGATATGAATTCCTTTCGACTAACTTTTAATTTCAGCCAAAGGACGGCATCAACAGAAGGCAATGGCTGATGATATTGGAGGCCGCACAGTACTCAGGTAAGCAATAATATGAAAGTTGTGTGTCGGAGAAGTTGTTTGAAGTGTGGTAGAAATATAAGGTTGAAGATTGAACAGAAAACTGAACAGGAAGGAGCCTCCGATGTTGTTCGAGTTGGGCATGTGAGGTAAGCCTCGACATCTGTATAATTTTATCTGTAATTGTTAGCCCCGTGTGGCTACGAGACGACATGATATGATGTATATATATGCGTATATGTGTTGGCCCTGTGAGGCATGGTTGGTATTTCTTGTGTACAGGTTTCGGATAGTAAGAAATACAGAGGAACCTCTGCCCAAATTTTTTTTTTTCCAGAGATATGGAAGTAAATATATATAAAGTAAGTACAAACAGGTTCCGCGATACTTGTCGGAATTTAGTTTTCTTCTGTCGGTGGTTGGAGAGCACCTTATGGTGATATTTTATCAGATTTCACCGACTATTTGGAGACGGAATTCGTGGGACGAAGACTTAAATCTGTGGCCTGTCTGTAATTGTATGTATATGTGTATGAAAGTGAATATCGGAGATTCAGAAAGGCAATATGGTAATTATGCAACTTAGCCGGGGGTGGGACCCGCTACAAAAATTTTCCAAAAATTTGCTAAGACCCCGATTTGCCCTAAAATTATGTGACAAAGGTCCTGCAGGGCAATTGACGAAATTATATCAGCCCTAACGCGTCAAAATGCATGAAAGTTTCGGGGTTAAGCGTGCTCAAGCCAGAGCAATTCTGGGATGGGTGACCCCCCTGGGAAGTAATGCAAAATTTTGCACAAGAGTAAGTATGATAGATATAAATGGAAATTTGGGGTAACCAAAAGACAAATAGAAAGTGTGGTGTAATTTAGTGCCCTTACAGGAGTTGCGCAGAACGAGGCGGACTAAATGGGCAAAAAGAAAAGGTGCAACACCGCTCGGGAAATTGAGCGGATTTGAATAACAGTCAGAAACGTTCGCCAGTAAGATACTAGTAAATATATCTGTATGTGTGTATGTGTGTGTATGATTTTCGTTTGGTGCCAATATGGATCAAGAGCCGAGTCCCGGCAACTAAGGTTGTGACAGATGAAGAATAGTCGGAAAGGTGAAAAATAAGAAGTGTGAATAAGGGGAAATCTCGGAAAGAGTCGATAAGCGACACGCAAGACGATTTGTATGATAACTTGGCAAACAAGTTCACCAATAATGAATTTTTTTTTTATAAATCACTGGAGCCTTAATAGGAGTGATCTGACTCTAATTCGGATTCTATCAGTTATACTTCTGCACTTCCGATTCTGATAAGGCTCTTCCTATTACGCCTCTGTACGTCTGATCTTGATCACGCGTCTGTCTGATACATCTCCGTATGTCTGATTTTAATTACGACTCTGTCTGATACATTTCTGTCTGTCTGACTTTGATCACGACTCTGTATGATACATTTCTGTACGTCTGATTCTGATTTCGAATCTGTCTGATACCTCTCTGTACGTCTGACTCCGATCTCAGATTTGTCTGACATACTTTCGTACCTCTGATTTTGACTATGAATCTGTCCGCCATAGTTTAATACGTCTGCCTCCAATTACGAATCCGTCCGATATGCTTCTACGCGTCCGGTCCTAGTTCTGAATCTGTTTGGTATGAGGTGTCTGGTATGAAGTGGGATTACGATAATGTGGTAAGAAACTCTGAAGTGTACCAAGAAGTGACGATTACTTATAATGTCTGAAAAGCATTCGTCTGCTACGAGAATATAGTTTATGGTCCGATAATTATGTGGGGTATGAGAAAATATATTATGAAGGCGTTTGAATCAGTGATGTGAAGAATTACCCCATCATGCTGGTAAAGAAGCCATGTCGGAAAGTCCACGAAGGACGATTATGAAAGGAACCCTCCCGAAATGGTATGACGCCCCATGAGGTCAATTTAACATTCGAGGACGAATGTTTTAAAGGGGGGGAGGATGTTACACCCCGTAAGAGTCTGTGCTATTTTAATTAAGACAAGAAAAAAATGAGTTAAGAAAGTTCAAGGAAAGTTAATCGAGTTAGTAAGAATATCGTTATATATGTATGGTTGCCTTAAGTATCCCGAGGTGACATCGTAACCTAAAGGATTTGAAATCGCGTTATGAGCGTATATGAGGTAATGTGAGTGCCCTTTTAAAGTATTTGAGATTATTAGTAATGTTATAGAAGATGGATAAAAGATATGAATATATTTTTGCGATTGGAGTTTCGTCGAAGCTTCGTAAGTTCTCCAGTTACGTTTAAGGTTATTGTGATTCTCCGGACCCTTCGAGATGTGTATGGATTGTTATGTATGTATATGACTATGTATATTCATGTATAAGAGGTTACACGAGGTTCGGAAGAGGATTAGAAGTTAAACGAATCTGAACGAAATGAATCCGAACAACTTCAGAAAAATCTCGGACCAGATTTTTAGCCCATATTGTTAGAGGCATATCTCCTAGTATATGAGGAGTTTTAAGGTGTTTCAAAAGCCTAAAATTAATTTCATCGAGTCTAGTTTCCAACGCAACAAACCTCTCGTCAAAATGATCTTTGGATAAGGAAATATGGACGATGCAATTTGGGCTGGCAGGGCAGCAAGTTTGGACCCGACCCAAACACTAATGTTTCGGCCCATGAGGCCCATTAATGTTAATATATATGGCAAATTCACTTTAGGGCTGATCATTTTCAGATAAGATCTTCCAAGAACATTAGAGAGAGAGAGAGAAAACTTCAAGGCTAAGGAAGCCATTTTGATCAAAATCCGAGCTCGAATCCCGAAGCTCATGAAGAGAAAAACGTTGTACGTTGCGTTGCCTTCAATTTGAGATAAATATTGGTCTTGGGGGATGAAATTTTCGTGGTGGAGCTTCTGATAAGGTATTTATAAAATTCCTTTTATGTTATTAAAGTGTTTATTTAGAGTTTTAACGAATTAGAACGGAGAAAACAGCATTATAAACTCGTTTGTTGTTTTGTTGAAATTTATGGGTGAGGGGCTGTTTTAATTGAAATTGATGGACTGATTTGAATTAATATTTTGGTTGTTTTAATCATGGATTATGTGAGGAGAGTGAAGGAACCTAATGGTTATTAAGTTGTTGTAGGAAAACATACAACTTTGTTATGGTTTATGTAAAAATGGAAATGAAAGTATCAAGAGGCAAATTATGATTATTGTGGATGAATTTGGAAGATGGAAATGTATAATGAACTTGTATGTTGAAGGTTAGGAAAAATTGGAAAAGTAGTGGCTTAATGGAAAGTTTGAATGTTTGCATACCTTATGAATATTGTGTGAAAATGGTATGGATGCTTCCGACGTATGTTGTAATGATTTTGATGGATGATGAATATGAGAATAATAAGTTTGGGTTGGAAATGTAAGGTTGAAACGCAAAATGTTTCGTTATGTCGAAAGGATGGCTAGTGATGCCATATCGTATGTTTAATGCATATTGTTGTTATTGATGCTATTTCTGGGTTGTTGTGATGACGAATTGAGCCGAGCTAAGTCTCGGGGATGTCTTATATACAGAGGAAATGCTGCCGAAATTTCGGTAGGCAAGTCAGTGTTAAGTTGGATTATTGAAAAGTTTGAAACTAACAAATGGTAAACTTGACCATTTCTAGATTTTGGACGAAATTGAAGTCGACGCCAAGCGAGCGTAAGGCGCTATCGAGGTATGTGAAGCACTTCCCTTTGTTCCTAGGCATGTTCTGGATGTGATAGGCTCGGCCGCGAGCCTTAAGTACGACTCCGTTCCCCGGAATTCGAGACGGAAAACCGCTCCAATTCCTTCAATTCAACTGAAGCTATTTTCTTACAAATTGCCTTTAAAGTGAATTTTTGTACAAAACTTCCCTAAACGGAGTCGGAACACTTCCAAACGATTATGGATGACCTCATAAGGTCTATTAGCGATAATTTACATATGTTGCCTCGAGTTGGTCCGAGGCGGGCCCGCAAGGCCCGATATCTTCTGTAATATTTAAATACTTCTGTTTTGTCCGATTTTCTCAGAAACCATCTGAACTATTATTTTGATCATGATACAACTATTTTTATGAAATTCTTACAAAATGATTTCTGAACATCTGAGAATCTGATTCTGATAATAATCTGTCGTGCCTTCCCAAATAGGATATAGGCGCGTACTATGCATACTATCCGTATACTCTGATTATGACTTGCCGGTTGGCACCCTTCAGTCTGATTGAGTCCGTATGTGAGTCTGTATGTATGTGGTTTCCCATGGATCTGTTCGTGGCTGTCTCAATGCATTCCTTCACTGCGTCCCGGGCCAGGTTCTGTTATCGTGCATATTTCTCTGCATTGTTCACCGCGTCCCTCGGCGTACGGGCCGGGATCTGTTATATCTGTATGATTTTGATATATTGATCTGTGTATGGGGATGGCGGCCAGGATGGCATCTGATATGATCTGATCTGATCTGATTCTGTCTGTCCACCGCGTCCCGTACTAAGAGGGCCGGGTTCTGTTACCGCGCCCCCAGACAGGGCCGAAATCTGTATGTCTGTATGCATGTGCCATCAGTATTTATATAAGCACATGCCTCTGTATGATTCTGTATGATTCTGTATGGTTCAGTATGACTCTGCACTACTCTGCATGCATAATTCTGTCTGTCCGTCTGAATTACGACTATGTCTGTATGTCCGTATGGCTTCTGATTCTATATGTCCGCATGGATTCTGATTCTGTATGTCCGTATGGATTCTGATTCTGCTCGTCTGTCCGGATTATGATTCCGTCGGTTCGTCCGAACCATGATTCTGTTTATCTGTGTGGACCACGATTCTGTATGTCGGTCTGGATCATGACTCTGTCCGTCCGTCTGATGTATGGTTTTGTCCGTTATATTTCTGTGACTCCGGTTCGAACTATGATTGTATCTGTTATGTTTCTGCTTTACATACTCGGTACATTTTCGTACTGACCCCCGTTCTTCGGGGGCTGCGTTACATGCCCGCAGGTACAGGCGCACTCGGTGACACGCCGCCAGTCTAGGGCACAGGTTCTGCTATCTTGAAGAGCTCCTTTTGCTTCGGGGCATGTACTTTGGTATATATATCTTCTGTTTTCCGTATGTTCTGTATGTATGGAAGTTCTGGGTACGGCGAGGCCCTGTCCCGTCATATGATTCTGTATGTCTGTAGAGGCCTGTAGATAGATGTGTGGGTTACGGGTTTCGTCTGTATGTTAGCCTTATCGGCTTATCTGTAAATGTCTGCATGTTCAGGTATATACATATATATGTTTGCGCGCGTGCCGTATCGGTATCGGCGTACTTCTGTAACATCTGTTTTAAAAAAAAAATCTGTATGGTACGAAATTCGGTCAGGTAGGTATGTACGGGTACCCAGTTAGGGTACCAGTCGCGGCCCACGGGGTTGGGTCGTGACATTAATGGTTCTAATTAAGATTCCAAAGACATTTAAGGCAAGAGAGGAAAGTTCGTCAAAATGAAACTTTGGTGCAATTCTGCGAAAGAGGGGTTCAGCGGTCGTTCTTTGTACCGTCGGATGGGTCGACGCTTCGTCAATGGTGCCATAGAATTGATTTAGCGCAAAGACCATTCGATGGAGCAGATCGACGCTCTGTCGATCAGTTTGATGGACCGTCCTTCTCACAGTAGAATGAAAGGAAACGAAAGTTGCTCACTGGAAATTCTATGACTTCGACGGCCAGATCGATGCCTCGTCGATCTGATCGACCCTTCGTCGTTCGTACTGTATAACACCTGACGGGCAACTTTTAAATTTTATATAAGGGGACCCCAAATTCATTTCTTTACTTTCTCACCTTCTCCAACTCTCTCAAAACCTCTAGAATCTTCTCCAAACCATATCAAAACATACCTAAGGAAAATTCAAAAATAAAATACCAAGGATCAAGAGAACTAAGTGTGTGGATGCTCACTAGGGCAAACACAAGCCAAGAATCCCTTTGGTGTTGAAGTTGGGTTTTTTTCCAAGTAAAGTATTTTCATCCAAAGCCCATTCCTACATAATAAAAGGTGAGTTTTATGTTCATTCCATGCCATTAATAATATTCAGTGGTTGAAAGACTTGAATTATGGAAGAAGGTAGAGTATAGAGCTTAAATGTAAAAATAATGGTTTTTTTGAATAGTGATGTTGCACCTCGAAAAATTTCATGTCGTCATGTGGTAGATAGACTAACGCAGGGTGAGATGAATATGATGTCCCTATAAGTAAGAAAGGTTACTTGGCGATTCTAATTAAGATTCCAAAGACATTTGAGGCAGGAGAAGAAAGTTTGCTCGGGAAGGCAAGGTATAACTCGTGTTTTGGAAGGATTTTTCAAAGTACCGAGCTAATGTTGATTTAATGATGTCTTGAGGAAGAGTTATAACACCCCTGAGATTGTTAATAAAGTGTTAAACAAGTGCTAAGAAGGTTCTATTAGGATTGGAGATCAAACGAAACGACGAGAACAAGTTCGGAGAGAAGGTGGATTATACAACCATTTATACGGTCCGTATAATGGTCCGTATAACCGTTACAGTGAAGGTCCATCATTGATGGAGTTATACGATCACTTATACGGACCGTATAAGGGTTCGTATAATTCTCGTCGGGCAGCTTTTAATTTTTATATAAAGATGACCCCAAGGTTTTATTTCTCATTTCCTCCACTTCTATCAAAACCTCTAGAATATTCCACACTTCATTTACATAAATTCAAGGGAAATCAAAGATCAAATGCCAAAAACTAGTAGAATCAAGTGCAAGAATGCTAACTAGGGTTGATGGAAGCTAGAAGTCTCTTTGGAATTGAAGTTAGGGTTTTCTCCAAGTGAAGCATTTCCATCCAAAACCCATTCCTACACTACAGGTGAGTTTTTTGTTCATTTTTTGCTATTAAGAGTATTGAATAGTTGAGAGACTTGGATTATGGAAGAACGTAGAAAATGGAGTACAAATATGAGAATAGTGAAATTCTTAAATGGTAATTTGATTTTAATCATAGTTCTTGACATGCTATGGATTATGGAAGAACGTAGAAAATGGAGTACAAATATGAGAATAGTGAAATTCTTAAATGGTAATTTGATTTTAATCATAGTTCTTGACATGCTATGGGTATAATTTTATTATGAATGATATTAAATTTGTTCAAAAAGCGTTATATGCGAATGAATACGACGTTGGGTGATGACCATGGTTAGGAGTGACTTGAAGAGGGAATTGTGAGAATTGAATAATATCTAGCTTAACAAGTTTATTGATCATGATATTGTGGATGTTGTTGTTGTTGTTGTTGATGTTGGGAGTTTTTATATGGAGAAAGTTGTAGAAACAAAGGAAATGCTGCCCAATTTTTATTAGCTTTTTGTCACTTTATCTTAAGCATAAGTATATTATCGATTATCTAATTTTAGTACGAATTCTCTTGAATGTAGAATTGTGAGTCTCGGAGGGGAGCACTTAGTCGCAAAGTTAGAGAGGAAAAAAGGTATGTAAGGCTAGCTCCTTCTTTTCTAAGGCATGACTTCCCTCATCTTTCTATAACTCTTTTATATTCTGAAAACTATAGGTCTATGATTATTAAGAGCTTCTCATGAAATAAAGATAAGAGATGCGTTGTGAATATGACAATGATGATGATTGTCTCATAAAGCTAATAATTCCTATATGATTCCTTGATGTTATTCATTGTTGTTAGGCTCACCTTATAATGCTAGTTCCTTCAAGGTGAGACATGATGATCATGACTATTCCATAAAGTTATCGGGGGTTCTCGACCTTACGTCACCCCAATAGAGTTATAGTTTATACTTGAGTTCTTATGCATGCTTTATAAGTATAAAATAATGAGAATACACTGTGCTTATATGGCCGGGTAGACACCGCTAAGGCGGGCGGCATATACACCATGTCTAGATGGCATGGGCAGACACCACTAGTGGGCCGTATGAGATGTTTACCCCGGACGTGGGAGGCCTGGACGCGGGCTAATGATCACACCGTACCTATATGGTTGGGCAGCTTATATATGCATACTCGATATGATGTTGTTTATGAGGTAAGTTAGCATGCATAATTCTGTCTTAAGAGACATTCAGTTGCAGGTTGTTTCCTTACTTGATGTTTCCCTATTTCTTCGACACATTATTATTGTTCATGCCTTACATACTCAGTATATTGTTCGTACAGACGTCTCTTTTTTTTATGGACACTGTGTTCATTCCCACAGGTAGGCAGGGAGGCGGTATTGATTCATAGGATTCTTCCAGCAGCTACACAGGAGCACTCGACTACTCCGGAGGTGCCAGTTATTCATGTATTTTTTTTATGTACATATTTGGGTACGACTGGGTCCTGTCCTGTCCTTATGTCTCAGCACTCTAGTAAAGGCTCATAGATACGTATGCGTGGGTAGTAGTGTCTCATGGATACATCACTGTATATTTTGTATATACATTTTGCAGCCGTGAGGGATTATGTATATTTATGTAGTGCCTTGGAGATTATTTGTGTCCAGGATGGGTATAATGATTAGCGTAATGAGTGGTGCTCGGTAGTCAGCTCCGGGTACTCGTCATGGCCCCCCCTAGTCGGGTCATGACAAGTGACTTGACTTGAATGATAGTTCTTGACATATCATGGCTATAATCTTGTTATGAATGATATTAAGGATGTTAAAGAAGCATTATATGTGAATGAGTACGACGTTGGGTGATAATTATGGTTATGGATGGCTTCGAGAGGGAATTTTGAGAATTGAATAATGTCTAGCTTAGCAAAGTTTATTGGTTATGATATTATGGATGTTGTTATTGATGTTGGGAGTTGTTATATTATATGGAGAAAATGGTAGAAACAAAGGAAGTGCTGCCCAATTTTCGTTAGCCCTTAGTCGCCTTAGCTTAGCTTTAGGTATGTTTCCAGTTATCTAATCTTAGTACGAATTCTCTTGAATGTAGAATCGTGAACTTGGAGGGAAGCGTTTAGTCGGCAAAGTTAAAGAGACGTAAAGGTATGTAAGGCTAGTCCCCTTCTTTCAAAGGCATGACTCCTATGTTATGATTTCTTTTCTATATTTCCGTGATCTTCTTACATCCCAAAAGATGAAAGTTAAAGATTCTTAAGAGCTTCTTATGAGATAGAGACGAGATATGTTCCATGATAATGATGACGATAATGATGCTAGGATGAGCTTGATATTCTTATCTTTATGATTTCATTAATGTTACTTCTTGTTGTTATCTCACCTCATGATATTAGTTCCTTTAAGGTGAGACATGGTGATGAGGATTATTCCATAATGTGATCGGAGGTTCCCGACCTTACATCACTCCGATGGAGTTACAGTTTTACTTGAGCTCTCATGCATGCTTTAGATTACGTATAAGTAAGACTACACCGTGCCTAGTAGGACGAGCAGACACCACTACGATAGGCGTAGTGGTAGCTATGAGGATCGTTACACCATGTCTAGATGGCATGGGTAGACACCACTAGTTGGCGGCATGAGATGTTTACCCCGGACGCTGGAGGCCCGGACGCGGGGTAATGATGATCACACCGTACCTATATGGTCGGGCAGTTATATATATATATATATATATGCTTATATGATATGATATTGTTTATTATATAAGTTAGCATGCATGATTCCGCCTTAAGAGGCAATCAGTTACAGGTTATCCCTTTTGTTACACCCCGTATCTTCGAAGAAACACTTATCAAATTTGAAACGTAAGAACATTGAGTTATGGTTAAGCAAAACCACTTTGGAATGTAAGGAGCAGGCATTATTAAGTATATTTAATGATTGAAGGATGTATATAAGGTATACCGAAAGGTTTTATAAGGAAATGAGTGGATGAAATGGAGTAGTACGACTTTGGAGAAAGGATGGGTGAAGTTTGTGTGAAAATTTTGGTCCAACTTGGGGGATAAATATCTCTTAGCATATGAAGTGTTTTTAAGTGAAACAAAATCCTAAAATGAAGTTCGTCGAGTCTATTTTCTAACGCAACAAACCACTCGTCGATATCACATTAGAGTAGAGAATTATGGACGTTATAAGTTTGGGTGACAAATCAGAAACGAGACCCGAATTTGACCCCTATATAAAGGGTAAAAACCCCCTTTTATCACCAGATTCTACCCAGAAATTTCTAGAAATCAGTAGAGAGAGTGAGGGTATCAAAAAGTGGGCAATTTTCAAGTGGCGGAATATTAGTTTAGGTCCGGATAGCGCGAGGTTGTGATTGTAGTCATATTTTGCGGTGGATTTTAGCGTGGATATTGAGGATATTGCTGTTTTAACAAGAATAAGGTATGAATCTCTTTCTATTTACGTTAATACCGGTTTATTCTCAGAGACAAAGTCATTAAATAATTGTATAGTAAGTTGGTTAGTTATGGAAGTTGGAAAACAACGTGTGGGCTGTTTTATGGCACATGTTGGTATTGAAAGTGACGTTGTTAATGTTGGTATTGATGTTGTTGGTCTTGGTTGCTGAATTACGATTTTGGGCTAGGTATATAAACAGAGGAGATACTGCCGAAATTTCGGCAGATTCTAGAAAGATTTATTTTGAGGCTTAAGATAAGTATATGACAATGGACCTAATTATTGTATGAATTCCCTTGATTGTAGATTTGCGAGTCCAAGAAATAGAAGTTGAGCGAATAGATAAGCTTCAAGGTATGTTAAGGCTCGTCCCTTTCTTTGAAAGGCATGACTCCTATGATATGATTCCATAAGTGTGTCCATAACCTCCTTGATTTCAAAAGCTAGAAGTTTATGAGTCTTAAAGTTTCTTATGATGTTGAACATGAGAATGTTTTGATGAGAATTACGTTGAGGATGATTTTATACTTAAGGCCTCAAGTTATGATTTCAACGGTGACATGAAAATTTTAAGCTATTTCATGATCTTCTCGATTTATTTCATTATTGTTGATCTCATCTTATAAATTGTTCCCTCAAGGTGAGATAGAGCGATAACTTCTATTTGAACACTTATGCATGACATGAGTATAATATATGTATATGGCTACTTTATGACATTACAGAGAGCTCTATTATTTCATTTTGATCATGCACTGCACTCATTTTCATTCTTCATGTACATGTAAGGCACAGTTGACAGGGGGTGATGCTGTGGCCCTTGTTGTGATGTATATATATATGGCACAGTTGACAGGGGGTGTGCTATGGATTTTGTTGTGATGTGTATATATATGACACAGTTGCCATGGGGTGTGCTGTGACCTTTGTTGTGATGTGTATATATATATGGCACAGTTGGCAGGGGGTGTACTGTGGCCTTTGTTGTGATGTGTATATATATGGTACAGTTGACAGGGGGTGCGTTGTGGCCTTTGTTATGATGTGTAAATGTATGTCACAGTTCATAGGGGGTGACGATGTGGCCTTTGTTATGATGTGTATATATATGGCACAGATGACAGGGGGTGACGCTGTAGCCTTTGTTGTGATATTTCTATGGGTATATGTGTTTCTTTGATATAGATTTACTGATGCATTTATTTTTCCCATTCATTGACACGCCTCAAATGTTTTCCAGAATTTTATGTATATGTTGATTTCATGCCTTACATACTCAGTACACTATTCGTACTGACCCCCTTTCTTCGGGGGCTGCGTTTCATGCCCGCAGGTACAGACACTCAGTTTGGTGATCCTCCGGCTTAGGACTTCTGCCCAACCGCTTGGAGAGCTCCATTGTTCCGGAGGTTGAGTTATTTTTGTACATATCCTTTTGACGTCGACTTTGTTATACTCTTAGAGGTTTGTAGACATATGTGGGTTGTGTATATACGGTTTGGTCAGCTATATCGATGTAGTTCGTCTTGGATGTCCCCGTGTATAGTGGCAGCCTTGTCGGCTTGCATATTTGTTATGTTTTGGATAACTGTGATTTCTCAGGATATAGGTTCTTTCTAATGTATGACATGATGAGTTCACAACATGCTTTTACAGAGTGCCATATTGTTTTCAGTTTCAGTCGGATTATACCTAGCGAGTCGTATATGAGTGCCCAGCTCAGGCACTAGTCATCGGTTTGGGTCGTGACAAAAGTGATATCGGAGCAGTTCATCCTCGGAGTGTCTACAGACCGTGTCTAGTAGAGTCTTGTTTATCGGTGTGTTGTGCACCACATCTATAAACAGGAAGAGACAACTTATTTAGGATGTCATCTTTCTTTCTGATCATAGATCATGCAATAGAGCCAATGATAGGAAAGCTCGTTCAGGGTACGATTTTTGTTAAATTACAGGATTGTATTGGAGAAGAAGACAATTTCAGTTAATGGGAGCGTAAGTGAGGCTCCAAAGGGGGACATGAGACCCGTATCACCCGTCGACTCAGGATCGAGGATGTCAAAAGGTATAAGAGAAAGCATCAGCTATTCCATTGAGACGGACCCATCGGAGAATGTGGCTCTAGTAGGAGGCGACTCGACTGCGGAATCATATGACAAAGACCCGTTTAAGGGTTCACGAGACTCCTGTGGACGAAGACGTAATCGAGGAAGTAAAAAGTTTGGCACATCTATATTTTCCCTACATTTCAGCATTATGTTAGGCCAGACTAGTAGACAGTGGGAAGACAAGGATGGGGAGTACACTTCACTCTATAGCCCACCAGATCAGGCTAAGGACCGATCGGCTATAGGTATATGAGTTCTTATTGGAATTTCCTATGTGCGTATGTAATTACTTCAGGGTAATACTGAATAGTGATGAGCGGAAATCCTAAAGGGGATCAGTGACTTAAGTATTTGGAGGTAACTGTGATTAAGATGCTTTCGCCACCATTGGGAATCTTGAAAGTTAGGATGAAAAGTAGTTATACATGCAGATTGAAAGTGATTATTGAGGATTTCAAAGGCCAAAATAGCATTTGCTTAGTCGGAAGAGTAAGAGATCCTTTTAATCCTGAGGGAGATGCAATACGAGAATTTATTGGGGCACGTTAGAACTTCAACTGGTTCTAGGTCATGCGATAAAGGTCACGCAGTAGGGTGGATGTGATCGTACCAGCACTAACGCACCGGATCCCATTAGCACTCCAAGGTTAAGCGTGCTGGGGTGAGAGAAATACTAGGATGGGTGACCCCCTGGGAAGTATATATAAATTAAGAGTCCTACAAATTCAGACATAAGAGACAGATGAGAAGCTAGAGTGGCCTAAGGGAAATTGGAGTAGGCGGAGTGGTTAGAAACCCTAAAAGGTTGCGAAGGATGAATCGGACTAGATCGGCAAAGAGAAAAAAAGAGTGCATCACATCTCTAGAATTAGGATGAGTTTGAATAGTATTGGGAAGTACTTTGTAAGCGAGGCGTTAGTAAACATATATATATATATATATATATATATATATATATATATATATATATATATATATATATATATATATATATATATGTATGTATGTATGTATGTTTATGACATCCCCTATGTGGCTGCGCCAATCGGTATATGTGTACCAGCAACCGATGTTGCGGTATACTGAAGGCATCAACCGAACAGGGTAGTGAAGTTCAAGTGACAAATGTTACAAGGTAAGTTGATGTTACTTTCACTACAGCTTAGAGTTGGAAAGCCTTAATGCGATAACATCAGGAAAAGGAAGAAAGTGAATATATAGAAAGTAAAGAGATTAGAATGTCTTGAGAAAAGGGAAAAGTGTAAGAAATGAGGGTGGGTGAAGCTTCCAAGAGAGACGACGGGCAAGGCAAGGGACTAATTTGATAAAAATTCGAAGGTAGGCAAGCAAAGGGGATAAAGGATGGTAGTATGGAATAAAAGACGAATGCGTGGGGTCAAGGAATAGACTTCGATCAGTGGGACTAAAGGATAGTAACCACAACTAGGAATGTGAAGTAAGAGAAAGAATGATCAGGCCTTGCAACGATACTAAGAGATTTCCAGCTCTCGAGAGGTATATAAAGGGATAAATGTGTGGTCATACTGACACGGTTGCCTCGGACATGGAGAAGCTTCCCCAAAAGATGATTTAAGAATAGAAAGGATTTGCACGTTTAAAGGAATATTTCACGAACTTTAGGGTCCATACTATAAGATAACAAGTGGAGAAGGGCGCTCGGGGAGGAAATAACTCAAGGAAGGTTTGAGGATGAAAGCAGGAAAGGTACACTAATGGGCTGGTCAAAAGGAGAGAAAAGAAGAAGAAAGGAAGAAAAGAAAAATTGAGCAATCACCAAGGACAAGTGAGAGGATAATGAACTAACAAAGCTAACCGGGAGATAGTACATCAATGACATAGGATGAGGATAAGGAATACCGAGATTTAATTATAAAGGAAATAGAAGGATGTATGGGAAATATTTATGAGTATGGACTAGCCTTGGCAGCAGGAAGGAGAAGAAAGAAGAGGGTATATTTTGCAAGGAATCCATGACATGAACAAGAAGTGGCAGAATACTGGAAGAACTACAATGCATAGGTGGGACGCAAATAAGTAGTTAAGGAAAATTTCGGATAAGTGAGCTAAGTGAATAAAAGGATTGATAGTGGAAGTGGAAGAGTGTAGCATATTAACTCTCAATGATATATTGTAGACGTAGAGTGAAACCGGAAACTCAGAGTAAGTAGAAATTCAGTGATAATAGTTGTGGAGGAAGACGAGGGATAAAAGAGAAAAGTGTGACCAAACATTCCGTAAAATGTGTTGATGGATTCCAATGTTCCCATTAACCCGTTGATTTGGGAAATGTTCAGTCATAAAAGGTAGGAGTAGAAAGGCCTTAAAGAAGGCAGCGAGAATGGATCTATAATGCATAAGCGCTTTGTTCAAATGCAAAGCCCTTGATTAGCAGAAAGGAAAATAAGTCAAGCTATACGATGAGAGAATTCTGGTATTATAAGAGACCAAAGAAGTTGGAGGATCGTTAACGTTGGCCAATGACTACCGATATTCGGGAGTTACTATTGTATAAGAACACCCTTATAAGGGGGGAAGAGCAGATCTAGTCCTGAAACAAAGTATGGCATTGTCAAAATTCCAAGGAAAGAAAGATGTTAGCTTAAAGAAGCCAAAATTCAGGATGTAGTGGCATATTAAGAATGCATTAAGAGGGAGCAGAAATGAATTAAAGATAAGCATACCACAAAAAAGGTATGAAAAGAAATTATAATGGATCAAGAGAATACTTCATGCGGACGTGAGATATGACACTTCTAGACCAGGAAAATTTGTGTCGCACCTAAATAGGCAGCGACGTATCCTAAAGAGTAATAAAGAGAGTAAGAAAGCTCTGCAAGCTAACTACAAAGAGAATGACGAAATGGATGATGAGTACAAAGGACACTTTGGGTTGCAACGGAAGAAAATCTTGATATTAAAGAAAAAATATGAGAATCTTAACAAAGGGTGTAACGATAAGCAGTGTGGCGATCTCTAAAGAGAGGAAGAACGATGTGGGTGCAGATAGAAAGGCAGCAGCATCACTAACCATGCAGAGCATAAGGGTATGTATTATAGAATTATATGAATCATCTGCGTAAGGTTATGCCCCGCAGATGGGAATGGACACACTGGAAAGCCAAAAAGGAATGACAGCTAACGAAGTGATCACTGGAATGAGGAAGTCAAGGGTAAGTATACCATACCAATGTTGGAAAAGAAGCTGTGGTAAAGTGAGAATTGTCCTAACTTCATAATTATAAGTTATGTTGCAAGAGTTGAGGCAAAGGAATTAAAGGGAGAGTTGACAAGAGCTCGAAGATATTGTGAGCTATAGACCGGTTCGAACTATGATTATTGGTTCATCGCAATATATAATCCTGCTACGAGAAATAATAAAGATGGTGATGGAACATTAGAAACCGTTAAGAGATTGTATTGAGGATATGCTTATAACTGATCATGGAAGGGAATTAAAATGGATGGTTGAAGAAACGTGACCGTTAAGAATAAGCATTTGTCAGTAGCAGAGTACCGCTGAACAAGCAACGGGACATTAGTATAAGAAATTTTATGATGAATCGGAAAGCTTGGCTGATGAATTACGAGGGGATAATCTAGCACGTATCTAAGCTCAACAAGTCCAAGTAGGGATAGCCAAGATAGCATCAGAGGAGTCAACAAATGAAAGTGTTGTATTCGAGCAAGGGAGTTATCCGTTAATAAATAAATGTGGAACGAAAAGGAAAGACGCTTGCAGGACGGCGAGTAGCAGTGGCGTGGCTAGTTAAACCACGGGAATGAAGACAGAATGAGAACGGAATACTAGTTGACTTGTGATCATATACATGAGGATTGAAGACTGTACGACACACAAATGAATTTGATAAGGAGCTAAGAAAGAGCAGGACGAAACTGACCAAATTATAGTATAAGTATATGGTAATCGAACAAAATTCAATGAGGATATTGAGGATCGGCGCACTACAACATTCGAGGACGAATGTTTTTAAGGGGGGGAAGATGTTACACCCTGTATCTTCGAAGAAGCACTTATCCAATTTAAAACGTAAGGACATTGAGTTATGGTTAAGAAAAACCACTTTGGAATGTAAGGAGCAAGCATTATTAAGTATATTTAAGGAGTGAAGGATGTATATAAGGTATACCGGAAGGTTTTATAAGGAAATGAGTGGATGAAATGGAGTAGTACGACTTTGGAGAAAGGATGGGTGAAGTTTGTGTGAAAATTTTGGTCCAACTTGGGGGATGAATATCTCTTAGCATATGAAGTGTTTTGAAGTGAAACAAAACCCTAAAATGAAGTTTGTCGAGTCTATTTTCCAACGCAACAAACCGCTCGTCGATAGGACATCAGAGTAAAGAATTATGGACGTTATAAGTTTGACTGACAAAGCGGAAACGCGTGCTACAGTAATGTTACAGTATCGACTTGCTACAGTACTGCTGCAGTACCCCGACCAATTTAACCCCTATATATAGGATAAAATCCCCCTTTTTCACCAGATTCTACCCAGAAATTTCTAGAAATCAGTAAAGAGAGTGAGGGTATCAAAAACTAGGCAATTTTCAAGTGGCGGAATATTAGTTTAGGTCCGGATAGCGCGTGGTTGTGATTCTAGTCTTATTTTGCGGTGGATTTTAGCGTGGATATTGAGGATATTGCTGTTTTAACAAGAATAAGGTGTGAATCTCTTTCTATTTACGTTAATACCGGTTTATTCTCGGAGACAAAGTCGTTAAATAATTGTATAATAAGTTGGTTAGTTATAGAAGTTGGAAAACAACGTGTGGGCTATTTTATGGCACGTGTTGGTGTTGAAAGTGACTTTGTTAATGTTGGTATTGATGTTGTTGTTGTTGGTTGCTGAATTACGATTTTGGGCTAGGTATATAAATAGAGGAGATGCTGCCGAAATTTTGGCAGATTCTAGAAAGATTTATTTTGAGGCTTAAGATAAGTATATGACAATGGACCTAATTATTCTATGAATTCCCTTGATTGTAGATTTGCGAGTCCGAGAAGTAGAAGTTGAGCGAATAGATAAGCTTCAAGGTATGTTAAGGCTCGTCCCTTTCTTTCAAAGGCATGACTCCTATGATATGATTCCCTAAGTGTTTCCATAAGCTCCTTGATTTCAAAAGCTAGAAGTTTATGACTCTTAAAGTTTCTTATGATGTTAAACATGAGAATGTTTTGATGAGAATTACGTTGAGGATGATTTTATGCTTAAGGCCTCAAGTTATGATTTCAACGGTGACATGAAAATGTTAAGCTATTTCAAGATCTTCTCGATTTATTTCATTATTGTTGATCTCATCTTATAAATTGTTCCCTCAAGGTGAGATAGAGCGATAACTTCTATTTGAACTCTTATGCATGCCATGAGTATAATATATGTATATGGCTACTTTATGACATTACAGAGAGCTCTATTATTTCATTTTGATTATGCACTGTACTCATTTTCATTCTTCATGTACATGTAAGGCACCGTTGACAGGGGGTGATACTATGGCCCTTGTTGTGATGTATATATATATATGGCACAGTTGACAGGGGGTGTGCTATGGCCTTTGTTGTGATATGTATATATATGACACAGTTTCCATGGGGTGTGCTGTGACCTTTGTTGTGATGTGTATATATATATGGCACAGTTGACAGGGGGTGTGCTATGGCCTTTGTTGTGATATGTATATATATGGCACAGTTGACAGGAGGTGCGCTGTGGCCTTTGTTGTGATGTGTATATGTATGGCACAGTTGACAGGGGGTGACGCTGTGGCCTTTGTTATGATGTGTATATATATGGCACAGTTGACAGGGGGTGACGCTGTGGCCTTTGTTGTGATATTTCTATGGATATATGTGTTTCTTTGATATAGCTTTGCTGATGCATTTATTTTGCCCATTCATTGACACGCCTCAAATGTTTTCCAGGATTTTATGTATATGTTGATTTCATGCCTTACATACTCAGTACACTATTCATACTGACCTCCCTTCTTCGGGGGCTGCGTTTTATGCCCGCAGGTACAGACACACAGTTTGGTGATCCTCTGGCTTGGGACTTCTGCCCTGCCGCTAGGAGAGATCCATTGTTCCGGAGCTTGAGTTATTTTGGTACAGATCCTTTTGACGTAGACTTTGCTATACTCTTAGAGGTCTGTAGACATATGTGGGTTGTGTATATACGGTTTGGTCAGCTATATCGATGTAGTTCGTCTTGGATGTCCCAGTGTATAGTGGCAGCCTTGTCGGCTTTCATATTTGTATGTTTTGGATAACTATGACTTCTCAGGAAACAGGTTCTTTCTGATGTATGACATGATGAGTTCACAACATGCTTTTACAGAGTGCCATATTTTTTTCAGTTTCAGTCGGATTATATCTAGCGGGTCGTATACGGGTGCCCAGCTTAGGCACTAGTCATGGCCCATCAGTTTGTGTCATGACACCTTTATCTTATATTTTTACATCTCTTTATCATGTTATTATGTATGCCTTACATACCCAGTACATTGTTCTACTGACGTCCTTTCTTTCTATGAACGCTGTGTTCATGCCCACAGGTAGACAGGGAAGCGGTACAGATTCATAGGAGTCTATCAGCAGCTACATAGGAGCACTCCACTACTCCGGAGGTGACAGTTATTGATGCATTCTTTTGTGTACATATTTGAGTATCATGGGGTCCTGTCCCGTCCTTATGTCTCAGTTCTCCAGTAGAGGCTCGTAAATGCGTATGCGTTGGTAGTAAGTGTCTAATGAATACACCACGGTATCTTTTGTATATCATTTTTGGTAGCCTCGTGGGCTAATGTGTATTTATTTATATATATATATATATATATTTTAGGAGTGTTAATGACCATCTTATGAAGAGTTTTGTCTTGAGAATGATATATGGCCAGGTTGGGTATGATAGATAGCATTGTGAGTGGTGCTCGATGGCCAGCTCCGGGTATCCGTCATGGCCCACTAGTGGGGTCATGACAATGCTGGCCACATCCAAAACACAAATCCATGCCCGAACGATACACCCCTTGGTGTCTCCTATCACATTTTTTGCACATAGGATTTTCAAAACCTCTGTGGCCCACACTGGACTATGACTGATAGTCTGGTGGTCTGAAACTCTAATTCTGGCTGAGCTGACCTTTCTAATAATATCAAGACCTTGGGACTGGTGTACTGGCTACAGAAGGCGTGGGTCCTGATGACCTATTGTCGAAAAACATTCTGCCTCCACATCCCTGAGATCCTCCATGGCTTACATTTCCTATAGACTAAGCTCTTTTGCTAATTTCTCTATCTTTCTCTTCTTGCAATTTCTCATTCTTCTTTCTTAAGTACGTCGTTATTATTCGACTTTCACATCCATGATACAACTGCCCCTCCTCAGGTGACATGCACTTTATTCCACTTTTAATATCAGCCCAAGTCCCATCCATTGCTATCAAAAACTTCACAATTTTACGCCAACGGCAATCATCCTCATTTGGGCCTTGGATTTCTTGCTCTTTGCTTTCGCATTCTTGTACGTATAACATTCGATATAAAGAGAAAGTTTCTTACTGCTCTAAGCTTCATGGAATTATCTAGAGTAGAAAGAACTGAGATAATCTTGAATGTCTTGGTAGTTAACCATTTATATGTGTTGTCGGCACACACGTATAAGGAACCACCACTGGACAAGGTTTGTCACGCCCCGAACTATGGCCTGGGTGTAACACGGAACTCGGTACCTGACTGCATGTGACTGAGTAAACTACATGGCTTGCTGAATCAACATGAGATATGTACTTATGCGGAATGTGATTTCAAAACATGAAAGTAAAAGTAAAACATATGCTATCATAATAATACTGAAAAATACTGTTATCATAATAATACTGAAAAATACTGTTTTAATCATGAGTGCGGAAAATAGTCTGTAAGCATGATAATGCAGCCCACAAGGCTAAACAAAATTGAATACCCAACATGACATACTGACTGGTCTATGTAACCTCTGACATGAGTCTAAAATACTGAACTGATGCAGGGACAAGGCCCCAACATACATGATTCTCTAACATGATAGGACTGTTGAAAGTAAGAACAACGTCCCAAAGTAAATGGGGCTCACCAGCAGCTGATATGGTGTAGTACTAATGAACAGATCCGTCATCCTGAAAATCTATACCTACAACATGGATACCTGAAGTAATCTAAAACTGAAACTGTAACTATAAACTGAATATATACTGTAAACTATAACTGAAGCTGTAAAACAATAAGTTGTAACTGAAACCTGGACAGACCATTATCTGCCTGATCAAGCTGTAAACTAAGTAAAATATTTTAAGTATGTATATATGTGGGAGAGCCTTAGTAAAACCGACATGTAACCACTGCGTGAGCACGTGGAATCTTATCTCTGCCCTATCAACTAAGCCATCTCGTACCTTGTCAGGGTATGAGACATTAACATGACAAGAATGGATCCATAAAATATCCCGTAATGGGAAACATTAAGAAATCATCCTAACTAGGCGGAGCGATCCTTATCCCACGCTAGCGTACGTAGTTTCAGGCTGTCTGAGCCCATGGTTTTCAAAACATAGTTTATAATATAGTTCATAAAATGTATACATAATATAGTTTTCTTGAGACATAGGATTCATGGAGGATTCATGGAATATAGCAATAACAGTTCATGTACATTTTTATGTTACATGCCTGAAGACTCATGGAAATCAATGTATGAGTATTCATGGATTAAGTAATGAGTTCATGATGCTCAGAATGATATACATGAATGAAATGTGAAGTTTTGTTATTTGAACAATAAGAACATTTAAGCTATTCATGAACCAAGGTTTAATATTCATAAGGATAACAAACTCATGGAAACATGAACGAACGTGGTATGGGATAATTATTAACATTCCCACACGTAGAGAGTTAGCCTTTCATACCTTAATGTCGTCCTTTAAGCATACTACAACGTTCGTCACCCCTTTTGACTTTAATTTATAGCAATATATGTCAAAGGGAATCAACATTAGTAATGACACTTATGTCTTGGTCACCTAGGCATTTTATCAAACACTTGGTGGGCATGAAGCTCCAAAACCTTTATTAATTGTGTTTCTTCACCTCACAACCCATCCTCTTGCTTCTAGATGATTTTAAAACCACATATCGATACCATTTACGTCATTCTTCATCACCCAATAGGTAGCCAACACCATTAATCAACAATAAAAAACTAATAACCCAAGCTTACATGCTTTTCTATCAAACCTATTAACTCATATCACATGAACTTAGAGTCTATAATAATCAGTACAAAACTATAATCGATTAAAGGATTAAGGTATTACCTTTTGGACGTTCAACTCTCTTGAATTCGGGTTCCAGGGTTTTACGTCCAAAGCCAAGTCTCAATCAATTATCGTGGATTTAAAGGGTGTAATCCTGTAAATAAAGTATTGGGGAATTGAAAGAAACTTAGAATCATCATTAAAATTTACCTTGAAGGGTTCTTGAGGCTTGGGATGAGTTCTATCTCTAGGTCGTTTTTCATGAACTAGGGTTTAATACTCATAAGGATGACAAATTCATGGAAACATGAATGAGCGTGACGTGGGGAGAATTATTAGCATTCCCACACATAGAGAGTAAGCCTTACATACCTTAATGTCGGCCTTTAAACATACTACAATGTTCGTCACCCCTTTCGATTTTAATCTATAACAATATATGTCAAAGGGAATCAACATTAGTAATGACACTCATGTCTTGGTCGTCTAGGCATTTTATCAAACACTTGGTCGGCATGAAACTCCAAAACCTTTATTAATGGTGTTTCTTCACCTCACAACCCATCCTCTTGCTTCTAGATGATTTTAAAATCTCATATCGATACCATTTACATCATTCTTCATAACCCAATCGGTAGCCAACACCATTAATCAACAATCAAAAACTAACAACCCAAACCTATAATTGTTCATGCTTTTAAACCCATTAACTCATATCACATGAACTTATAGTCTACAATCATTAATATAAAACTATAATCAATTAAAGGATGAAGGTATTACCTTTTTGACGTTCAACTCTCTTGAATTTTGGTTCTAGGGTTTTACACCCAAAGACAAGTCTCAATCGATTATTGATGCATTTGAAGGGTTTAATCCTATTAATAAAGTATTGGGGAATTTAAAGAAACTTAGAATCATCATTAAAACTTACCTTGAAGGGGTCTTGAGGCTTGGGATGAGTTCTATCTCTTTTTAGGTCATTTTTCGCACTTGGGGAAGTTAGGGAAATAAACCCCGACCTTAAATATATAATAAAATACATAACTTGGAAAAATACGACTTCTGCACTACCCTTTCATCGCAAGGGTGCCGGACAAGGTAAAATTTTTATCCGAGACTGCTTCTGCTTACGCCACTCTTGGGACACAAGGGCCCTGCTGCACTGCCTTCAGTGAAAAGGGCATAACTCTTTGTACAAAGCTCCATTTGGGCGCCACCATATACCGTTGGAAAGTTATTACAAAGGGCTACAACGTTCATGTTTTTGAGTTTTCTCAAATTCCTAATGGAATTTACTAAATCAAGATGGAATACAGACCTATCAAACACTTAATTGATTCTATCGAATTTTATGCACCTCGCAATCCATCTTGATTCCAAAACAACTATTTCCACCCAAATCCGATGGGACTTCATATGGTTAAAATGTCACGTTAGCGCTCATTTAACACATTCACACCTAATCTCAATTTATAGAGTGTTACAATATCACTCCGATAAGGCCAATATAGTGACGGATGCCTTGAATCAAAGGGTGGTGAGTATGGATGGTATAGCATTGTTACATGTGGGAGAATGTCCTTTGGCTATGGATATTTAGTCTTTGGCTAACTGTTTTGTGAGACTTGATATTTTAGAGCCTAGTAGGGTTCTAGCTTGTGTGGAGGGATTGTCTTCCTTATTGGAGCATATTAAGACTCAACAGTTCGCTGATGTGAAGTTGTGTAAGATTTATGATAAGGTGTTACAGGGAGAGGCTAAAGAAGCGATTCTTGATGTTTAGGGTATTCTGAGGATCAAGGGTCGAGTTTGTACTTCTAGAGTTGGTGAATTGACTCGATTATCACGGAGAAGGATCATAATTCAAAGTATATCATTCCTTCGGGGGGCTACAAAGATGTATCTTTAATTGAAGCAGCATTATTGATGGTGTAAGATGAAAGGGGACATAGTGGAGTTTGTGTCTCGATGTTTGAATTGTCAACAAATGAAGTATGAGCACCAGAAGCCAGGTGGTGTGCCTCAGAGTATGCCCATACCCGAGTGAAAGTGGGAGAAGTTTACTATGGACTTTGTGGTAGGATTTTCATGGACTTTGGGTAAATTTGATGCTATTTGGGTCATTGTGGACCGGTTGATGAAATCGGCATATTTCATTCTGGTTTAGACTACTTAAAATTCTAAGAAGTTGGACAAAATCTATAATCGGGAGATAGTTCATTTGCATGGGGTGTGCATTTCGATCATTTCGGGTCGAGGCACGCAATTTACATCTCAATTTTGGCATCCTATGCAGAAGGGGTTGGGTACTACGGTGGAGCTGAGGACAACTTTTCACCCTCAGACTGATGGTTAGTCCGACCGGACTATTCAGATTCTAGAGGATATCTTGCGAGCTTGTGTGATTGACTTTGGTGATCATTGGGGAAAATTCCTACCCTTGGTGGAGTTTTCTTACCGCAATAGTTATCATTCGAGTATTGAGATGGCTCCATTTGAGGCACTATATTGCAACACTTCGTAAATTCAGGTTAAGTGTCAATACGTTAGGAGAGTGATAATGTGACATTCTAACCTTATGAAGTACATCAAAGTGACTTTTGGTGGAAATAGTTGTTTTAACATCAAGACGAATAGTGAGGTGCATAAGATTTGATAGAATCAACTAAGTTAACGGTAGGCCCTACTTCTAGCAAGTTTTCGTGTAGATCCGTTAGGAATCTGAGAACACTTAAAACATGAAAATTGTAGCCCTTTGAAATACCTTTTTAAAAATATATGGCTCAGTTCAACAGAGTTGTGAGTAAACTTTTATGATTGTTTTACTGAAAGGTCGCAGAGTAGTCCGCTGGATGAATATGCCCAGCAAATCGCAATACACGGCAGCATTTTTGGCCGCATTTTGTACACATTGTGGCCCAAAACTTTCTAGGTATTCTATTACGATTTACATTGTGATTTGTTGCAGCATTTTACAATATGTGGCACAAATCGGTCAAGAGAACGGATCCACCTATAAATGTCGACCACGTGAAATTTTCATAAATCTTTCTTTGTAGTTCGTTTTTGTCCAACATTTGAGGAGAAAAGACCGTAGAACTTCTCCAAACCTCATAGGTGAGTTCCTACTAAAACCCCAAGTATTATTCCATTTTGTTAACATGAATTAACACCAAATCATCATCCAACCTGTTGGCATATAACCATGTGTGTTGTTTTGATTATTGACAAAGTGAACCCAAAGTAAATAAACCAGGTCGAGATATATGTGGTAATGATTGACAAAGCAAGGACCCGAACAAGTAAAAGTAAACTAGCCCAAACGCATGGTGAAAACTACAAGCAAGAAAACACAGTGATAACCTACAGTGTTCAAATAAGGTGAGGGCAAGCATTTGAGGGAAGCTAGTGAAGTAGAAATTTCAGACACTATAAAAGGTCTGAAGAAGAAGCCAACACAGGATGGTAAGAACAAGTCCAAGGACATGTTCCATTGCAATAAAGCAGCAAAGGGGAATGCAGACATATGGACAACAAAATATGTGTACAAATAAAAGTGCAATCTAGAAATCAGATCATTGAGCAAAATGAACCATCAACATACAGGCTCTATCACAAAGGCACATGTAAAGCAAAGAAGGAGATGAACACAAACTCAGTCCTAAAGAAGTTCAATGAAAGGGCAGAACAAGTATGCAAATTGTTCTATACAAAGAAGTCATCTAGTACAGTTGAGGAATCAGGTGTAGTGGACGAATAACCAGCAGTGGTGAGATAATGAAGAAGAGGAGAGGTAAAGTGTCTCAGACTCGGAACACAATGTTCAGAAGGAAGAAATTGTTCAACTAAAGAGTTTGCAGACAAAGCATGTAAATTAGGTTAACAGAAGAACCAGGTCTACAAACATGTTCCATCACAGAGCAAGAACAAAATCAGAAGTTAAAGAGTACGTCAAGGTGGGAATGATTTATTCCAGCAATGAATAAATGCATGGGAATAAGATAGACACAGAGCTACACATGATGAATGAAACAAGTCTGTCAACATATTCCATCATCCATACCAAAAGCAAACTCAAGAAGAAGTCAGAAGTATGAACATGAAAGGGATGATTAAACAGGTTTAAGAATATGTTTTATCTTAGATAGTGCAGAGATTCAGAAGTAGATGAACTAGGTGGATGAAACAGGTGTTATGTCCCGTGTTTTCGTATAATTGGAAATCGAGAAATAATTACGACTTGTGTGTTATAAGGACATAATTTGATTTTAGTGAATATGACTATGTTGGTTATGGAATCGTTAATGTTAAGACATCGGGAAAGGCCGAGGGTAAATTTGGAATTTCGGAAATTAGTTTCGGGAATTGCAAAACGGGACGTTTTATGATTGGGCCAAGAAAAATACAACATAAAAATTGAGGCCCAATGTTTAGAGGTGGCCGGCCATATCCATGGCCCAAGCCCCTTTGTTAATGATCATGTGCTATGCACATGATCAAATATATAGATATATATCATGTTATACTTGGTAATTATCTAGAACAAGAACAAAAATTCAAGAACACCAAGCAAATAGAGCTCTCGGCCGAAGGAGAAAATAGAGAAAAAGAAAATTTTCCAAGCTTTGTTTGAGGTCCAAAAATCTTAATTTCTACGTAGTTGTGGAGTACTCAAGACTCTCTTCAACGGGGTATAATTAGTTTGGCACAAGAACTACGTTTGCGACAAGGCGGGGTTTCAAGAAAAGGTGAGAATTCTTACACTTTTATGATATAGAATTGATATGAATGTGTTAAGGATTGAGAATAGACGAGAATCCCGTAACTTTGGTGTATATAGAAAGTCGTGGGTGTGTGTGTATATTGTATGTTGGCCGTGAGCCTAGGAAGAAGAAAGTGGTGTGAATTGATTTTGTTTAGTTTGTATAATGTGTTGTTGTGATCTTTATGTCGTAAATGATTGATTGATGAATTAAATTGGCGTTGGAAAATGATTTCGGACATTATCGGAAAGTGTATACCTTTGGTATAATTGTGTATATCATTGTATATTTAGGGTGCTAAATACTTTAAATATGAGTTATAGTTGATATTAATGAATTCGGAATGAAACGACGCAAGTTAGAATGTTCGTCGTGAATTTTCGATGTTTTGAAGAATTATGGAAAGTAATGGATTTTGGGGCAATTTCGTGTATGGCTTGGATTGTATTTGGGATGTGATTGTATAAGTTTGAATGAGGAAATGAATACAATTATGTAGATATAGAGTTGGAGTTTTGGAAGTTTGAATGAAAGTTGCCAACTTAGGTAACAAAGTAGAACTTTGAAGCTAGAGTGGTTTGATTATTACTTGTGTTGTTTGATGATGTGTGGGCTGTTGTATTGATGTATTTTGAGCCGAGCTAAGTCTCGGGGATGTTAGATTTATAGGGGAAATGCTGCCGAAATTTCGGTAGGCAAAAATGAAGTTAAAGGCATTTTTAAGCCTAAGAATCTCAATTGGTAACTTTGACCATTTGCAGATTTCAGACGAAACGGGACTTGACTTTTGGGAGAGCATACGACGTCTGTAAGGTATGTAAAGCTTCCCACTCCTTCGTTTGGCATATCTTAGTATGATAGGCAAATATGAGAACTTCCGGAGCATCTCTGCTCCTCGAGACCCGATCCACAGAAGAGTTACTATTCATTCAATTCAATTGAAGCCTAAGGGCTCTATTTTGGCTAGAAAGCCACCACTCGTCCGAAACCTATCGAAATGTGGTCGGGTAACTTAGAAATGATTAGGTATGACCTTTGGCATATAAATATTCGTAAAATGTGTTCGCCACCTCAATTTGACTTGAGATGGGCCCGCTAACCCCGAGACGCCCTATTTGTCTTATTGGGCTGTCCTTTGAAATAGAGTTCGAAATGATACTTTCGATTTCGGAACTTCCTCCTACGGGATATGTTTTGAATATTACGATACGCTAAGGTACGTTCTGAGCTATATGTACTACTTTGGAAACGTTTTGTGAAACGAAACCTTATATCGACTAAGTATCCGATTATTTTGTATTATGAAATGACTTATGGGATTACTCTGTTTTGAAAGACTATTTTGAAGTATGATTTGCATTTGTTTGCTCACGACTCCGCTCGTGCCTTATTATGACTTCGTTCACCGGTTCCCGGGCCGGTTTTGATTCGTGCGCCTTGTGATAATTCGGATGTATGCTGTGTTATGGTTCCCGAGACCTCGCCATAGGGCCGGGTTCCGTTTGGAGTTATGCGGTGATATGGCTCGTGATGCGATACGCTCACCTATGATTATGTTTGTGTTCGGGGATGTACGGAGATTTGAAACCTTCTGGTGTTATGCTGTGTGTGGCGCCAGCGTCGGAGTGGCGACCACGTTCCTAAGCGTTTGCATGATTTCGTTTGCATTATGTATACGTATATGATTTCGATACGGATTTCGACATACCAATTTGTGCTTCACTTTGACATCTGACTTGCTTTCGGTTTTGATCCATATTTCTGTACTCCGTGCTTTACATACTCAGTACATATTTCGTACTGACCCCCTTTCTTCGGGGGCTGCGTTTTATGCCCGCAGGTGCAGACATTGGTGATCCTCCGCAGTAGGCTTCACTCTTTGCTATTCCGGAGTACTCCTCTTTGATCCGGAGTCCACTTCTGGTACAGACTCCTTTTGCTTTGTATATATTCTGTACATTTGACTATTTGGGTACGGCGGGGCCCTGTCTCGCCATATGTCTTTGTTTTGAATTCGTAGAGGCTTGTAGTCATATATGTGGGGTAAGGGTCCTGTGTATGTTGGTTTGATTTGAATTCTGGTCTTAAAGCGGTCTGTTTGTTATGATGGCCCCAAATGACCCTTATGCTTATGTTTACACTTTTGACCGGCGATGTCTATTCCGTCGCTCCGTTTGTATTTGATATGGTATTTTGATTTGGCGTGACCGCTTAAGACATATTTTCATGAATTATGTTTGATATGATTTCGTAAAATTCGGAAATAAGTTTGAACCTTATAATGAATGTGTGATTCGGTCTGGGCACCCAGGTAGGGTGCCAGTCGCGGCCCACGGGGCTGGGTCGTGACAACAGGTTTGTGAATATGCTTTATGGCAAGTCCTACAACAACTAGGATTTGCAGAATTATCGAAAGAACTTGGTGGTCAAGTATACAAATTTCCTTGCCATATTTGTAGGGATTAGTAAGCCTTCTACATATATTAGAAGCGGACTCAACAAGGCAAGAATCCAAATACTACACAAACCCTACGTGATTGTCGTTGATCGACTAGGAAAGGGTTTTATGTTTGCCGACCTGCAGAGCTTCAATTTTATAAATACCTAGGTTTTTCCAAGAAGAAGTTTGTGCACCCACAAAGAGAGAGTTCAGAATATGGTGCTGTCAAAAGATATATCCAACATATTGAAGAATCCAAGGTTGCGTCCCTATTACGCAGAGAAGGATCGATGGAGTTGTTTTACTAAATAATGTTTCCCAGTTTTGAAGTCTAGATTTATGTATTAGGTTTGTTTTTTTGAGCTGTATCTTTATTCACTTTATTAGAAGCACTAAAGTAGATACAAACAATTGTAACTCCAACTAGGAGGTTTACTACTTGGAGATAGCATGCTAATCAGTGGTTGGGTAGCAAGGTTGGGGTTTAACGGTTAGATTATAGAGGTTGTAATTGTAACTTTGCAGTTGGCTCATTGTTGTAGTGGAGTTGCAGAAATCCTATAGGTCTGTAGGTCGTGGTTTTCATCACCTTCTGAGCCGGGTGGTTTCCACGTAAATATTATATGTCCTTTACTTACCTGCCTCTTACTATTTTGCATCGACGTTAGCATAGAACAGGAAAAGTAACGTGTTCCTTCCTATAAGCGAGAATTGGATATGTGGTATCAGAGGAGGTTCTCCTCTAGGAGGTTAACACCTTAGGAGAAGATCATGCTGAGTGTTGCACAACCACTAAGGAAGCAGTAAATGGAACTCAGGCTCAACAATCAAGCTCTTAAGATGAAGGCAAAAACCAAAAAGGAAAAACTTACTGCCAAAACACAGAATGGAGCATGTTTCAAGTGCGAGAAGGCTGATCATAGAATCAGAGATTGCCCACTATGGAAAATCAAATGGAAGCGAGAAAGAGCAGAAAAAGAAAGGTTGAAGGATCTGCTCAATGATCAAAAGAGCGACGACAAAGACAAAGAAAATCCCTCAACACTTAAAGCTAATGAGGAGTCAATGTAACAACCCGTTTGGCCATTACCAAACTTCCCTTAACTAGCATCCTAAAACCACCTTCATCAGTTGTGCCGATAGTTTTGCACGGGGGATTTTTCTATTTAAGTTTACCCATAGCCACTGGACCCAGTACTTCACCGCAGTGAGGGGTGGACTCCTGCAGCGGATCTGCCCCAGCGATTAGTTGCTCGCTATAGCTGGCTGGTTAAAATTTAAGGTTTCCGATATAGAGAAAGGGTCGACATCCATGAACCCTCCCCTGCGATAATTTTCCTCCATAGCAGTGTCTTGTCACAGTGGCCCCATGTTCGCTCCAGTAGACGACGCTGGTTAGACCTAGTATTTAAAGTTCATTTCGGGATTTGATCTCATTTTTCTCTCAACCCTCAATCTAAGCCACCATTTGAGGCATTTCCAGAGCTAATCTCGTGGGTGCTAGGGAAAGGTAATAGCTAGACCTCATTTATTTCAATCTCTTGAATCTCTTCCTTCATTTAATAAGTTTGATTAGAGGGTTCGATAAAAATGGTGATTTCGTAACTTGTAAAAGAACTTAGGAAGATAAAATGGTTTTTCATTACATAAAAACATGGCTTTTTTCATGGAACCCTTAGATTCATACTCTATGCTAGTTAACCAACCTTTTGTTTTTCTTTTTTCTTTTACTCCTCCCCCAGGATCTCCCACGTTTGCTCCCTTGGTGACTCGAACTCTTAATCTTTGGGTTGAAAGTGGAGGGTGCTTACTATATGAGCAACCCCTCTTGTCAGTTAACCAACCTCAAATCCTAATTCTTTCACTATTTTTGTAAATGGGTTAAGACTTGGTTTTCTTGAAATTGGGGATTTAAAAGGAATAATTCTATTTATGTCGTGTTGACATAGATAACCATGAAATCTAGATTATTAGTCAATACAAACCAAGAAAACCAAATTTTAGAAAACGTTTCGATTTTACCCTTGTGGGCCTGGGATTGTATTTAGATTCTATAGAACCCCAGCGAGTATGAATGCCTTAATCCTAGACTCTTGATTACTCAGGTTCCTTGCTATTCCTAGACCCTCATATCTTGGCTTTTGATTCATAAATGGAAGATGAAGATCAAATGGATGTTTGTGGCACCTGCTCGGTCTCAAGGTAGGTTACGGCTTACTTGAATTAGATTCCAATTAGGATTTCATATATGGGCAGTAGAGAGTGACGGAGAAAGCACACCTAGGTCTCTGGACATGAAGTTGGGTTAGATTGTCCTAGGTTGGTACTGTTATGTGGGGTTGTTGCCTCATTGTTCTGGTTGGATGTCTCGTTGGTTGTGAGCATTAGCATCTCTATAACATGAATGAGTCTGTACCGTATTGTTGAGTCCTATTGATGGTTCTAGTTTACTTTATGATTAGACTTCGGTTAGTGAAGCATGTGTAGAGTTAGTTATTGTTGGGGAAAGTATGTGTAGCTTCAAGTAAGAAGTTGGGATGGATTACTTAGGTTGGTAGTGTTGTTTGATTGTGGCTTGTTTCCTTGTTGCCACGTGCATGATATTAGACTTGCCGTTGAGTTTCCTTATCATGATTGTGAACCCGTATCTCTTTTTTATTGTGTATTGTCTTGTAAAGAGGAAGGATGTGATTTATTCATGATATTGTGATAGGTGTCCATGTGTGGCACAATTGATATTGATAGATTCTCGTTGGCATTGATATCATTCACACATTCATACTCATACATTTGGATCGGGTTGCGCACTACAACATATATTATACGTATTTTGGATCGGGTTGCGCTCCGCAACATATTTTATACATATATTGGATCGGGTTGCGTGCCGCAACATATATTATGCATATTTTGGACTGGGTTGGACGTTCCGCAACATATATATATATATATATATATATATATATATATATATATATATATATATATATATATATATATATATATATATATATATATATATATATATATATATAGCGTCCCCATAGGTCATGACTATCAAGGCGTGGAGGTAATCCGCCCGAAGCGTGTGTGTATCATTGCATTTCATATGTATTATTCATTATCATCTCATTTTACATCTATTGATAGGATTTGTGTGTTGTACTTGTGTTGGTGATCATTCTAAGAAATTATGGAAAACTTGGCAAACTTGTGTTTAGGTGCTTCACCATATGCTATGATTCGGCTGTTGGTTTTTCTGTACTTGTGATGTTATGTTTGGACTGTGCTGGTGCTATTGTTCGACTCTGTACTTAGAAATTGAACCTTGAGTTAATTGTTGTATATCATTGTTATGTGAATTGGCTTGTTTATCTTGTTAACTGAAGTTGAAGAGAATACTGTTGAGGGTAGTCATATCTTGAGTAATAGTGTGAATTTGTTCTACAATTGGTCTTAATATGGTTATTTCTATTTGATGACTTAGGTAGTATTCGGGTGTATCTTGACTTGTATCGTGTGGTTAGTGGATTGTGGACTAGAAGCTCATATCTAGGTTTGAATATTGTGTTGTATACTTGTGGTAGAACCCCTTTCCCCGTACTGATTCTGTGGATTGACTGAGTTATTACCTACCATACTTATCAGTTGTCTGCTATTGTTATTATGATCTTCTAATCATTGTCGGTCTATGGTACTTACCAGTACAAGTGTTGTACTGATACTACTCTTGCTACACCCTATTCGGTGTGTAGAGTTGTTATAGGTTGAGTTCGTGGATTAGTAGTTTTCGAGGATTCTCCGTTGCATATCTTGAAGACTTCTGCTAATTCTATTCCATAACAGAGGTTGTGGCCCATTATATTTCATCTATTCCAGTTGTACTCTTAGAAGCTCCTGTACTAGTCTAGAACCGATTTTAGAAATTGGTATTTGTAAAAGTATTTCTTGTATAAATTTTGATTTTAATAGATAATGGAAATTGTATAGTGTGTTGTTGTTCGTTCTTATATAAATGTGAGTGTTTTGGGTAAAAGGGTTCGCCTCCTAAGTGGGATTTGGGAGGTGCCCGCACGATCCCCGATTTGGGTCGTGACAAGTTGGTATCAGAGCTTTAGGTTATCGGTCTAACAAGTACAAGAGCAATGTCTAGTAGAGTCTCATGGAATGGTACGTAGACGTTTGTACCCATCCACGAGAGGCTATAGGTCATTTAGGAAAATTCTCTTCTTTCTCTCTTATCGTGCCACTTCGGTCAATTCGGCCTCTAGATATGTCCAATTGGTATCTGGTTGATTCTAATTAGTATCTAACGATATTTTTGTTGTCATGTTGTATGGTTTGTTTCGTGTGCGAAAAGCGATTTGACATGTTCCTAGTGTTGTGCAAGTCTTGAGGGCATCAGAAATTCCCCACTGGTTCAACCTTCTCGCAGCAGTGAGCAAGGGTTCGAGCCCGCAGTCCTGCACCCGGGAGGGACGGCTGCCATGGCGATGATAAGATTTGCATAGAGTATCGCGCCAGTGGATCCTAGTCCGCAACAGCGAGTACGCCATAGCGGATTTCTGTCCGCTGGTCATGCTCTTTCTTGTCGCTATAGCGTATCGTCATTCGTCGTTGCGAGTCCGCCAGAGCGGATTTATGTCTGCTGTAGCGGGCTCCTCAAGTTTCTCCTTGTCCGCTACCGCGCATCATCCTTCGTGATGGCGTATCCGCCATAGCGGATCTCACGTCCGTTGTAGCAATAGTATGGCAGAAAACAGTGACTTACTGCCAATTTATCAAAAAACTGTTCAAACTCAAAAACAAAATTCAAGCAAATAGCAGTTCTTAACCAGCAGACCAGATACATTACCAAGCGTGACAAGGGCAAAATCCATCAAGTCAATCACCAAAAACAAGTACGGAAAAACAAGAAAACCAATTGTTCAAACATTCATCAAAAGGAATCGAAGAACCAAAAACCAATGTCTAAAAATAAAAGCCCTACAAGGGAAAAACCATGTCAAAAATGGGAAAAATGCCTACTCTTGCCTTTTACTGGTTGCTTTATTGGTGTCATCATCGGAGTTGCCGACCTTCCCACCACTATTAGACTCGCTCTGAAAAGAGTAACGCTCCAAGTCATACTTGTTCTCGATTGGGAGCCTCACTTTCGGGTTCATCAACTTGAATATACCCTTGATGCCTCTCCAGTCCTTCACAAACAGTTTGTCCCTAGACTTGTTCTTTTTTTTCTTCTCCTTGTCAAAATCTTTCTAGAGCTCAATATGGGCCTTACCCATGGAGGTGTAGACAGTCTGTAGGGTGGCCACTGAAGTCTTCATCTTATCTTGTATCTTCATATATTCCTTCGTCTCTTCTTGAGAGAAGTAACTAGCAGCAGTACCTGACGGGCCGGTGTCGGTGGAAGGCCTAGGAATCCCAAGGATCAAACTCTTCATTAAATCCATTTGCGCATTAAGCCACTCAAAAAGACCCTGAGTCTATGAAGGTGTAGCCTCGTCCCCTCTCTCTCTAAGACCCATATCCACCCCGGCATCCTCGTTGGTCTTCCTTTTCTTGCTCTGGATTAGAGAACCATGTCCCTTCACTTTCAGCGAGTTAAAATCAATGTTTGAATCAACCAAAATATCCTCATTCCACCTGGGAACACTCGCATCCATGCATAAGGCAATGTTGAGAGAAGGAAACATCAAGCTTGGATCCAGATCCGCCACAAACACCTTCCACTCCTGGATTACCTGGAAACCCACGTTCACCGAACGTCATCCATAATACAAGCGGTTATGAGAGCCCGCGGATAGGTAACATTGGTAGTGTTACCTGAGGGGGGTACCTATCGAGAAACGATGTACAGCCACCTCCTGGCCTCGGCAATAAAATAAGTACTCTTGATTCCGGACCTTTTGTTGACCCGATCGATCAACCTCCTCTCTTCCTCTGCTACCAGTATCTACACCAACCAAGTCCCGTTACCTTCATAGTCCGTAGCCTCCATGTCACTCGCCGGATGGTTATCCATGTTGTAATGGGCATTGATAACCTCAGCCCAAATTTTCACCACGGTACCCTGAATTATGATTTTCGGATCCGGGGCAGACAAGTTCACTATTTTAAGCATGGCATAGAACTCCTTTACCTAAGTTTCATTGCATTTTTTGGTATAATCGACAAGGCTGGTCCACCCAATTGCTTACAACCGACTGTAGAACTCCGGGGCACGTTGCTCCACCCAATTCATGCTAAAACCCCTCTCAAATAGCATCCCCTTACTTGTATACTCTAGGAAGCGTTGATGACTTTCGGGAACCAGGAAACAAACATAGTTCTGACCTCCTTTCTTTTCATTAGGTGTTTTACACTAGCACAAGCATGCTATTTTTTGCCACTTTGTGCAGGTTTCGCTGCAGCGGCAGTATCACCGTTATAGCCAGACCGCAGTAACGAAAACATGTCCGCCAGGGCAGACCTTCTCAGCGAGAGCGATTTTTGGGATGCGGGAGAGGACTAGTCATAGCGAGCAAACTCTCGCACCCACATAATAGCCCATTTCCCCGTCATTTGCACCAGCGCACTACTGTACGCCATGGCGTAGTCGCACCAGCGATAACAATCAGCCGCGGTGGCGGACTCGTCGTCCCCAGCTAAATAACCCTAAATTTTTTAAATATTTTCTCGATTTTGGACTCAAAATCAGTATTTTACTCACTGATCGACTATATTCCAGCATGTATTTATAAACACTATAGAGAGCCATTTCAACCAACAAACAACCCCAAATTTTTCAAAGAGAACTAACCCACTACCAAAAACAACCCACCATTACAATCAAGTTTCTCACCCCCAAAATTGAACAACTCTAAAGCATTACACAATGATGGAACTATTTCAACGTTAAACAAGTTATGAAATTTCTAATTCCCCCCCCCCCCCCCCCCCCCCGCACTAAACTGAAACCTACCAACCCAATATATATATACTGGATAGGGTTGTGCGTCACATCAGGTACATGGACTTCGCGGGTCTCCCATGGGTCATGACTATCGAGGCGTGGATATTTCGCTCGGAGCGTGTGTGTATCATTTCATTCATCATTATCATCTCATTTTGCATCTATTGATCGGATTCATGTGCTGTACTTGTGTTGGTGATTATTCTGAGGAATTGTGGAAAACATAGTAGACTTGTGTTTAAGTGCTTCACCATAGGCTATTAGACTGTTGGTCTTTTTGTACGTGTGATGTGATGTTTGGACTGTGCTGGTGGTATTGTTCAACCCCGTACTTAGAAATTGAACTCTGCGTTGATTGTTATATATCCTTGTTATGCGAATTGGCCCATTTATCTTGTTAAGTGAGGTGGAAGAGAATAGTGTAGAGGGTTTTCATATCTTGAGTAGTAGTGTGAACTCATTCTACAATTGGTCTTCATATGGTTATTTCTATTTGACGACTTAGGTAGTATTCGGGTGTATCTTGACTAGTATTGTGTGGTTCGTGGATTTTGGAGTAGAAGCTCATATATTGGAGAAGCTCATATCTTGGTTTGAATGTTATATTGTATTCTTGAAGTAGAACCCCTTTCCCCGTACTGATTTTGTGGATTGACCGAGTTATTGCCTACCATACTCATCTATTGTCTGCTATTGTTATTATGATCTTCTAATCGTTATTGGCATATAATACTTACCAGTACGAGTGTTGTACTGATACTACTCTTGCTACACCGTATTCGGGGTCTAGAGTTGTTACAAGTTGAGTTTGTGGATTTGTATCTTTCGAGGATTCTCCGTTGCCTATCTTGAAGACTTCTGTTAATTCTATTCTATAACAGAGGTTGTGCTCCATTATATTTAATTTATTCCAGTTGTAATCTTAGAAGCTCTTATACTAGTCTAGACACGAATTTGGAAATTGGTATTTGTAAAAGTATTTCTTGTAAAAATTCTGATTTTAATTGATAACGGAAATTGTTTAGTGTTGTGGTATTCATTCTTATGTAAATGTGAGTGTTTTGGGTAAAAGGGTTCGCCTTCTACATGGGATTTGGGAGGGGCCCGCATGATCCCCGATTTGGGTCGTGGCAGTCAAACTCAGAAAAGGACTCAAGGTTACATATTCATGATCTAAAAGACAAGTTAGATCACTTTCTAAGGAGAAACTCATATCTCTAATGATCACTCTCCTGGATTAACATCATGACTTGAGCACAAATAGAGTTGAGTCGTTTAATGCTCTCTCCAGACTGAAAAGGGCCCAAGTCCACATGGGTTCCTAAAACTAACCCTTGATCGTTTTGCTGGAAAGAAGAGCGGAAGAGCAAGCCACAATGATATATGAATAGTACTTGCTTAAGTCAGAAAAAAGAATCACCAGAAAATTCTGCTCACTCTCAAAATAGAGAAAAGAAGAATGCTGGAAAAGAAAGTTTAGATGAGAAGGCAATCAGACAGGGGGAACCTAGAATGAAACAAGTAGATAAACCTAGTCTTTAAATAGAAGAAAGAATAATGCACAAATACAGAGGGAATATCTGATACAGTCACTGTGGAACCAATCAATGCCTTAGCATCTACAAGGAAGGATGTATGCTCAAGGATGAAAAGAGTCATACTAACAAGGAATCAACCTCAAAACAACGAAATTAGATGAAAGGAAAAAGCTGGAATAAGGGAGAGAGCAATTATACATAAAGAGCAAAATGGACAATAAACAGAAATGCGATTACTAATATGTCCATCAAATAGGTTCAAAAAGGTTAAATAACCTGTTCCTCTAAGTGGTAAAGTATCCACGTGATCCTAAAACAAGTTGAGTAACTTGTTCTTAAGGATTCATAAAAACAGTCACTGGAACAAGTAGTTCTGTCACGACCCAACTGGAGGGCCATGACGGGTACTCGGAGCTAACCTACCGAGTACCACAGACATACCTACATTACTTAATCATACCTGAGTATGGACCATGATACTAACTAATAGATATCATAAGCTGGAAGGGACTCAAGCCCAAAAGATATATATACATGAGCAACCGTACTGAACTACAATATACAAGCTGACAAGGCTACCCAAAATAATGATACAACAAAGTATAGACCAAGAAGGTCATAGAACATATAACTGTGCATATTCGTCTACGAGCCTCTACTAGAGTGCATAACATAATAAGGATGGGCCAGGACCCCGCTATGCCCAAATGTACATAAAAGAATCATACCAAGCTGAACTGCAACTCCGGAAAAAGTGGAGTACTCTTGTACAAGTGCTGAGAAGGTAACCTAAGGATTTGAATCTTCTCCCTATCTACCTGCGGGCATGAACGCAGCGACCACAAACAAAAGGACGTCAGTACGGACAAAATATTGAGTATGTAAGGCATGAGAGTAACATAATAGAGACATGAGAAAACATAGGGTAAATGAATGCAACATGTGCATCTGGACTGCCTCTGAGAGTCAGTGATATGCATAAATATTGTGCATGAATGCATGAGGTCATACATACATATAGATATGCGTATATAACTCCTGTCAAGCCTCTGTGGGAATCCCATCACATCGTATCGGCCTCTTTGGGCATCATCATCATATGACCAGCTGATCAGGTGGTAGTGTATATAACACCATCACCTTCCCTATACCCCATACATACATACATACATACACACACATATATATATATATATATATATATATATATAATACATAATATACGCATATATAACGCCTGAGGGGTCTCGGGTCTATACACGCCTATGCATATATAAATGTAATGCAATGCAAAACATGATACGAGTACAAGTAATTTTAGCGACCATGCTAGATCTAGGAAATACTTTCTGAATATAACATTATGGAACATGAAGAAAATGGATCATCCCTAACTTTAAGAGTAGAGCCATTAATGGATTAATGTTACGTGTACGTCTTGTTCATAAGGATCATGCCAAAAGAAGGAAAGGGACAGCCTTAACATACCTCATTGTCTACTTAACCAATTAACATCTATCCTCCCGATCTAGCAAATCTACATTCAAGATGATTCACGCTAAGTTAAGTCGTTGAAACTCTCATAAGGTCAAACTAAATTAATTGGTGAGCTAACGAAAATCGGGCAGCATCTCCCCTATATCATCTACTTCCACCAAACTTCAAAACAACTCCCAAACATAAATAACAACATCAACAATACTATAGACAAAATATTACATCCAAACTAGACTAAAATCAGTCCAAAATTTCCTTTCAAATTCAATTCATAACCATCAACGTCAACTTAATACCTTATGACCTTTCCTATCATGATTATCTTCACCTTTAAGGATTAATAAACCTCTAAATCAACTTAAAATTAGTACTAGAGTGAAGAACATACCTTATATTTGAAGAACTTCAACTCATACAACTTTCTTCAAGACCAAATTCACCACAACTCCAAGTGTAAACAAGAGCAATCACCTTCTATGAACTAGCTTGAGGTTTTAAAGCTTTATCATCCCTTGAAATAGTTTGGGATGTTTATGGATGATTAAAGATGGTTGAGAGAGCTTGGAGAGATACTAGGGATCTATTTTTTGTGAAATATGAGCCTCAAGTCGTGGCCCTTTAATTTATAACAAAGGGGAAAAATTCCACTGCCTTAATTTTACGATCCAATTTCACCGACCGTTAATTATTTCACTGGCCGTGAAATTACTCCAGAAACTCCACCTTACTGCCACCATTTCACGATGGCCAACCACCACTTTCACAGCCCGTGAGTGGCCGTAGGACTACCTTGGTCCAATTTTTTGACGAAACGTATTCATTCCGATTCGTTTGATGTCCCACCTTTATGCTCTCTTCCAAACATGTTTAAGGACTTGTATAATTCTGAGATATACCCATAGTACTCATACACAAATTCCCAAATGATCTCCAATACGGACTTATGACAACTGACTTAAAACGAAACTCTAACGTACGTGAAAAACGAGGTATAACATTCTTCCCCCCTTAAGAACATTCGTCCTCGAATGTTAAACTCCTTGGGGTCTTATAAAAATTTTGGCAGAGTTTCCCCTATAACTGTACCACTATCAACTTGACACAACAACCCAAAATATACAACGCCACACAGGGCGACAACAAGCAATAATAATAATGACCTCACACGACCAGTAATTATAAAAAATAAAACACTACGTACCTGAAGGCAATGATGTCTCAGCCTGAACCTCCTTTAGGAGTGGAAATAAGTGTGGATATGAAACTCATTGAAGTTCAGCCAAGCCAAGAAATTCCAATGGAAGTGAACTAGGGTTTTGGTGTAAAAGGAATATTTTCGCTCAAGGCTTATTCCTACACTATATAAGGTAAGTTTTATGATCTTTCCATGTTGTTTAAGGTAATGAGAGGTTGAAAAACATAGATTATGAAAGGAGATAGAAAATGGGTCACAAAGATGAGAATAATGAGATTTTGAGTAGTAGTTTGGAATGGGTCATGAATATTGATATGTTGTGATTGTAAGTATGCTATAAGTGACATTTAGAACATGGGATAAGTATTATATGTGAGAAAACGCAATAGTGAACTATGACCATGATTCTGGAGGAATTGAAGTGAAATTGTGAAATGTGGATAATGTAGATGAATGATGATTGTTGCTTATAATATTGTGAATGTTGTTATGGATGTTTGGGAGTTGATATGTAATATGAGGAAAGTTGTATAAACAAAGGAAATGCGGCCCAATTTTCTCTAGTATTAGTAAGCACGTTCATATAATCGATTAGCTAATGATGATGCGAATTCCCTTGAAGGTAGAGACGTGAGCATTGAAGGAGAACGATCAAGCGATAGAATAGCTAAGCAAAAAGGTATGTAAGGCTAGTCCTTTCTTTCTGAGGCATGACTCCATGGCATGAATTCTCCTATATTTCCATGACTTTTCTACACACCGGAAATTATGAGTCTATGATTATAAAGAGCTTTCATAAGATAAAGAAAAGAGATACGATGCGAGTATGATAATGATAACTATGAGTTGATCCTAAAATTTCTAAAGTTCATGATATGCTAATTCCATAAAGTTCTTGCTATGAATACGATATGATGCTTCTGCAATCTAATGACCCTATTTACGATCCCTTCAGGTTGCTCGTTGTGTTACACTCACCTTAAAATGTTAGTTCTTTCAAGGTGAGATATGATGAATATGATCACTCCATAATGTAATCGGGGGTTCTCGACCTTATGTCACCCCGATATTGTAATAGATTGTCTATAAGCTTTAATGCATGTCCTATGATCAATGTTTTGAAAAATTGCAAGTCTATGTTCATAGGGAGTTTCATATGAGATAAAGGTAAGAGATATTCCATAGATACGATAATGGTAATGATGAGCCTAAGTTTAGAGATTATAAAGCCTATCATACGATATTTTTATGAAGTTCATGCTAGGAATATGATATGATTTTCATAGATTGTCTTTAAATTCAAATGCATGCTCTATGAAAAGTTATGATAAGCTTATGAGATGTATGTGATGACAAAAGATTTCCGTAGTGATGTCAATGATGATGATGAGATATACCGAGCCTTGTTATGGCCGGGTACGAAAGACATGTATGTGATACTGTCGAGCCACTATGTGGCCGAATACGGATATTGTCGAGCCACTACGTGGCCGAATACAGATATTGTCGAGCCACTATGTGGCCGAATACGGATAATGTTAATGTGTATGAGCAGATACGGTACTATGATATGTAAATGTATGTGTATTCCGCGACCCTTAAGAAAAGGTAAAGTAAGCATGACAAATATCTCAAATAGGTATTTGATCTTTTATTTTATGTTACCCTTCATGTTTACTTATGTTACTACTCATGCCTTACATACTCAGTACAATGTTCGTACTGACGTCCGTTTTCTTTGGACGCTGTGTTCATGCCCACAGGTAGGCAGGGAGGTTATCCAGACTCGTAGGAGCTACTAGCAGACTTTGAGAGCACCCCATTATTTCGGAGGTGCCATTGACTTATTCTTTTGTGTATATATATGTTTTGGGCATGACGGTGTCTTGTCCCGTCCATATGTCTAGTACTCTAGTAGAGGCTCGTAGATGCGCATGTGTGGGTAGTATGGTCTCATGATTTGCTTATCGTACATGTATTATTTTGATAGCTGAAGGGCTTATGTATATAAAGGTAAATATGTTTCAAAGTGAGGTTCGTTTTCCCTATGATTATGAGCATGAGAATAAATATCATAACTAGCGATATGAGTGTTGCTCGGTAGTCAGCTCCGGGTACCCGTCATGGCCCCTAGTTGGGTCATGACAAAAGTGGTATCAGAGCAGTTCAGTCCTAGGAAGTGTCTAGGAGCCCGATCTAGTAGAGTCTTGTTTATGGTGTGTTGCGCGCCACACTAATAAACAGGAGGCTACATGGAATTTAGGAAAAATGACCATTCTTCATCTTAAGAGATCGTGCGATAGAGCTGCGTTATAAGATTATCTCCTCCCTAATAGTGTGCTAAGATTTCAGAAATGCCGCCAAAGGGAAAAGCTACAGCGACCCAGAAGGGCAAGACTAAGATGAAAAGGCTGGTAGAGTGAGAGCCACTAATGAATGTAGAAGAGGGTGAATCACATAATGAGGCCGCATCTAATACTTCTCCTACCCCACCTATTATGGAAGAACAAGAAGCGGCTTCAGCTCTAGCTCCTATGCCTCCAGTTCCTCCATCGGCTACTTCGGGTCAACAAGTAACCGAGGCTATCCACTTATTGACACAGTTAGTTGCTGCCCAGGCATAGCGACAGGTTCCGGGTTCAAGTGACAGGGTCGTTAGTACTAGAGCCCGTGATTTCATGAGTTTGAATCCTCCGGAGTTTTTCGGGTCAAAGTCGGATGAAGACCCTCAAGGTTTTATTGATGAAATATTGAGAACATTGAAGATTATTCATGCCTCCGAAACCGAATCTGTGGAGTTAGCATATTATAGAATCCGGGATGTGGCGGTCTTATGGTATAATAATTGGATATCATCAAGAAAAGAGAATGTGCCTCCTCCGGTTTGGCAAGAATTTGTAGATGCCTTCATCCGCCACTATTTGCCACCCGAGGTCCGCCGAGCTAGAGTGGATAGGTTCTTAAATTTGAAACAAGGAAATATGAGTGCCCGGGAGTATAGCCTTTAGTTTAATTCATTGGCTAGATATGCTCCAACCATGGTGGCCGACATGGGAGATAGGGTGCACAGGTTTGTGAGTGGCTTAGGGCCACATTTATTTAAAGATTGTTTAACGGCTTCATTGTAAGACGGGATGGATATTTCCTGCATTCAAGCCCATGCCCAGAATTTACAAGAGCAACAACATCCGCAAAAGGGCGAGCGTTATATTGATAAGGGGCAAAGTAAGAGGGCCAGATCCATAGGTGCCGATAGCGACTATGGAGGAGGATCGAGGCAGTCATATTATAGACACTCAGGCCAGTCGGTGACTAGTGTACCTCCACGTTTTGCAGGCCAGAGGTCCGATTGCTCTATTCATTCTGGATTGGATCAGAGTTTCAGAGAGTCGGGCTCTCGGTATAGGAGTGATTCAGGCCAGATGAGATCATCTATACCACAATGTACCCAGTGCAGTAAGCTACATTGGGGACCATGGTGATTGGGTTTGGATGTGTGCTATGTTTGCGGCTAGTCAGGTCATATTATGAGAGAGTGCCCATTTCGAGGCGGTAGGCGTGCGGTTCAATCCACAGGATCCGCAGCCGGTTCTTCGTCATCCATGTGCCCTCCAGGGCAAGACTCCCAGACACTAGCAGGTCAGGGTAGGGGCAGGGGGAGAGCGCTTAGTTCGAGTGGTCCTCAGCATCGAACGTATGCATTAGCTAAGCGACAGGATCTAGAGTCACTTCCTGATGCCGCCACAGGTATATCTGCACCTTTGATAATGTGTTAAAGGAGGAATAAATATTTGTATTATTAAGCAAGTATGAATTGAGAGGTTTTATGCTATGTAGCGACGGTAATCGGTAAAGTATAATATGTGGTATTAACAATGTTTATACATCCTTGAGGACAGTATATATCCACCACCTGTAATCTTCATGAAATACCTTTTAAAGTACTACCGATGAGACTTAGAAAAAACAATGGGTTGTAAGGATGATAGTACTCAAGTTTTAAGGAAGTAAGGTATGAAGAGTAGAACTTCCAAGATAGTAGTTGCTGAATGATAGAGAAAAGATAGGGTCAATTAGAAAAAAGTAAGAGAGTGACGTACGCTACCGAGTAAGTTAGTTATTAATGAAAGCTTCCTTATCGTGTAGACTATATTGTCAATATGTTTTATAAAGATGTGAGTGTAAAGAAAATATACGAGACATGAGTTATAGCACTTTAGAAGTTTACCGTTACAGGATTATTGAGCTAGTAGTACAAGGCTGCATAATCAATGAAGGAAATAAGAGATGTCCTGGAGGAATTAACTGTATGGTAGAAAGGGAATGTGAAAGGTATAGGCAGATATAAAAATGCATCCTTAATTGACGAGATAAACTTGTAGTTTAAGAGAGACCTGCCTAAAGAAAGAGTTAGGTACTAAATACTGATATTGTCGAGCCACTATGTGGCCGAATATGGATATTATCGAGCCACTATGTGGCCGAATACGAATAATGTTTAATGTGTATGAGCAGATACGGTACTATGATATGTATATGTATGTGTATTCCGCGACCCTTAGGAAAAGGTAAAGTAAGCATGACAAACATCTCAAAAAGGTATTTGATCTTTTATTTTATGCTGCCCTTCACGTTTACTTATGTTACTAATCGTGCCTTACATACTCAGTACAATGTTCGTACTGACGTCCGTTTTCTTTGGACGCTGTGTTCATGCCCACAGGTAGGCAGGGAGGTGATCCAGACTCGTAGGAGCTACTAGCAGACTTTGAGAGCACCCCATTATACCGGAGGTGCCATTGACTTATTCTTTTGTTTATATATATGTTTTGGGCATGACGGGGTCCTGTCCCGTCCATATGTCAAGTACTCTAGTAGAGGCTCGTAGATGCGTATGTGTGGGTAGTATGGTCTCATGATTTCCTTATCGTACATGTATTATTTTGATAGCCGAAGGACTTATGTATACAAAGGTAAATATGTTTCAAAGTGAGGTTGGTTTTCCCTATGATTATGAGCATGAGAATAAGTATGATAACTAGCGATATGAGTGTTGCTCGGTAGTTAGCTCCGGGTACCCGTCATGGCCCCTAGTCGAGTCGTGACAACTAAGTTTACCCTTCTTGTCGAATCTCATAATGCCTTTCATAGGTGACACCTTCAGGAATACCCAGTCATCAACCTGAAATTCTAGGTCACGTCCGCGATTATCTGCATAAGATTTCTAACGACTCTGAGCTACCAATAATCGATTCTAAATAAACTTGACCTTTTCCACTACTTGTTGAATCAAATCTGGCCCTACTAACTTAGCTTTCCATACTTCGAACCATCCAATAGGTGACCTACACTCCGCCTATATAAAGCCTCATACGGGGCCATCTAGATACTGGAATGATAGCTATTATTATATGCTAACTCAATAAGTGGAAAATGATCATCCCAGCTACCACTGAAGTTTATCACACAGGCCCATAGCATATCTTTGAGGGTCTGAATAGTACGCTCAGCCTGTGCGTATGTCTGGGGGTGAAACGCTGTGCTAAGACTGACTTGCATCCCCAAACCCTTCTGAAGGACATCCAAAAATTTGTTGTAAACTGTGCACCCCTGTCGAAAAATTATGGATACCAAAACACCATGAAGTCTTACTATCTCCTTAATATAAAGCTTCTCATAGTCCTCAGCTGAGTTAGTAGTCCTGACAGGTAGAAAATGAGCTGATTTTGTAAGTCTATCAACAATCATCCATATGGAATCAAACTTACGCTGAGAACGGGGCAAGCCTGCAGTGAAATCCATATTAATTACATCCCATTTTCATGTCAGAATCTCAATAGCCTGCAATAATAAGTCGGGCTTCTGATGCCCAATCTTCACCTGCTGCAATTAGGACACTGGGCTACAAACTCTGCTATGTCTTTCTTCATTCTGTCCCACCAATAAAATTAATTAATATATGATACATCTTCGTCGTCCCTGGATGAATAGAATAGCGAGATTAATGAGCCAGTCCTATAATCTGACGACGTAATCTTGCAATATCAGGAACACATAATCTGCCTCGATATCTAAGAACTCCATCTCTAGAAATCTCAAATGGTGATTTCTTCTTCTGAGGGGTTGTATCTCTGTAATGAACTAACATAGGATCCTCATACTTTGCTCCTTAACCTCAACTACTAATGATGAGACTGCCGAATCCTGAATAGTAAGCTCTGTATCACCCGAGTCCAATGAAATCTTAGGCTGCTAACTGCTGAAGCTCAAGAACTAACCCCTTTTTCTCTAGTTGAACATAAGATAAGCTACCCATGGATTTGCGGCTAAGGGCATCAGCTACTACGTTTTCCTTCCCGGGATGAAACAAGATACTAACATCGTAATATTTTAATAAATCCAACCATTGCCTCTACCATAAATTCAACTCCTCTTGCTTGAAAATATACTAAAGGCTCTTATGGTCCGTATATGTATCAACATGGACGCCATATAAGTAGTGCCTCCACATGTTCAATGCAAGAAGCACCGCGGCTAACTCTAGATCACGGGTCGGGTAATTCTTCTCGTGCTTCCACAACTGCCTTGAAGCATAAGCAATAACTTTACCGTGCTGCATCAATACACAACCTAACCCAACGCCAAAAGAATCACAATAAATAACATGACCCTCTGATCCTTCTGGAAGTGTCAGAACTAGAGCCGAAGTCAATCTGTTCTTCAACTCCTGAAAACTATGCTCACAAGCATCCGTCCACTGGAACTTAGCTGATTTCTGAGTCAGCTTCGTCAGTGGTGCAGAAATGGAAGAAAAACCCGCTACAAACCTCCTGTAATAACCTGCCAAGCCCAGAAAACTATAAACCTCCGTGGGTGTTATAGGTCTCGGCCAAGTCTTCATGGCTTCAATCTTCTACGTATCCACCGGATACCATCAGCTGAAATAATATGCCCCAGAAAAGTCACAGAGTTCAACTAGAACTCACATTTAGAGAGTTTTGCATATAGCTTCAGAGCTTGAAGAACTTTAAGGACAACACGTAAATGATCCGGATGCTCTGCTTCCGATCGAGAGTATACTAGAATATCATCAATAAACACAATCACGAACAGATTTAAAAAGGGTCTGAATACACAGTTTATTGAATCCATAAATACCGCCGGTGCATTAGTCAACCCGAACGACATTACCCGGAACTCGAAGTGACCATATCTGGTTCAGAAAGCCCGTCTTTGGAAGGTTGTCCGAAAATACATCTGAAAACTCATTTACTACTGGAACAGATTGAAGAGCTGACGGTTTTGCTTCTGTATCCTGAACCAAGACTATACGATAAATACAGGCTTTGGCAATCATCTTCCTTGCCTTGAAATAGGAAACAAACCTGCCTCTCGGTGATGTTGTATTACCCTTCCACTCTAGGACTGGCTCTCCTGGAAACTGAAATCTAACCATCTTCGTTCTACAATCAACATTAGCATAATAAGAAGCCAACCAATCCATCTCCATAATAACATCAAAGTCTACTATAGCCAACTCAATAAAATTGGCCATAGTATGATGACCACAAACTAGACACAATCTCCATATACCTATCTAGCTATCGTTGGATCACTAACGGGTGTAGACACCTTAATAGGTTTGATCGACTAGGGTTTCACCCCGAACTGACCAGTGCTAAAAGGAGTAACATACGAAAATGTAGAACCTGGATCTACTAATGCATACACATCATGGGAAGAAACTGATAATATACATGTAACAACATCAGGCGAAGACTCAAGATCCTATTGACCGGCCAATGCATAAACGCGGTTCGGAGGACCGCTCAAACTGGATACTCCACCTTTACCTCTACCACAACTGGCTAGTGTCTGAGAACCCTGCCCAAGAGGACGTACAGATGTCGGAGAACCAACTGCAGACCCTGTCGGCTGAACTATGCCTCCACTACCTCTCAAGAGAAAATCTCGCATAATGTGGCCTAGCCGACCACAGGTATAACAAACATCTGAGCCCAAGCGGCACTACCCAGCATGTAACTTACCATACTGGGTCTATCATGGTAAAGGTAGTCTCATCTGGCCTAAATCACCTCTATACCGAGAAACTGAGGCTATGGAACCCTAGGCTGGCTCAAAATTAGTGGGTCTATCAAACATGGGTCCTAGGAACTGTGAAGGCATACTAGCTATTGTATAGGCTGAACGCCTAGAGTACTGCTGCCTCTAACCCCCTCTGAACTCACTAACAAATCCTGAAGATCTGGCTCTCTTACTCTGACCCCTATCATGTTCATGCTCGGCCATCCGCTACTGCTTACGCTCTTTTAGGTTCTGAGCGTGCACCTGAATGCAAGAAATATCCATACCTGTATGAAGGGAGGCCGTCATGCATCAATCAAGTGCGGTTCCAATCCACTCACAAAATGATAAAAAAACAATGCTCCATCTCAACTACAACAGCTGGAGCATATCTGGCCAATGAATTAAAATGAAGATTGTACTCCCGAACACTCATGTTCCCGTGTCTAAGATTCAGGAACCTATCAGCTCAGGCCCGTTGAATCTCTAGCGGTAAATAATGCCGAAGAAAGGCATCTGCAAACTCTTGCCACATGGGTGGGGATGAATTAATCCCTTTAGATGACACCTGGGTCTCATAACAATGAACAGCAACATCCCGTAATCTGTAAGAAACTAACTCTACTGACTTGATGTTCGAAGCATGCATCACTCGCAATGTCCTCAATAGCCTATCTATAAAATTCTATGGGTCCTCATCGGGTTTAGAACCAAAGAATTCTGGAGGGTCTAAATTAACAAAATCTCGAACCCTGGCACTAACAACCCTGTCACCATAACTCGTACTCTGACGCTGGGCCTGAGCGACTATTAACTGAGTCAATAATTGAATAGCCTGTCGCATCTCCTAGCTTGAGGCATCTGGTGGAACTGGGGGTGTTGGAGCTAGAGGTGGAGCTAGGGCTAGAGCTCCTCTATACTCCTCTGGAGCGGCTGGAGTATGAGATGTCTGAGATGGAACCTCATTCTGGGACTCGCCCTCCTCAACATCAACAGATGGTACCCGATTAGTTCTCCTACCTGCCACTGACTTGCCTTTCTGGGCCGCTGAAGCCTTCCTCGTCACGAGCATTACTAAAACCATAACATATGGTCAAGAAACGGGAATCCCCATAACATGGCTCTATCGCACGATCTAAATTGAGAAAGAACAGCAATCTATTCTTAAATGTCCTGCAGCTTTCTATTTATAAGTGTGGTGTACTGCACACCATAAACAAGACTCTACTAGACAGGGCTCGTAGACAGCCCAAGGACGAACTGCTTTGATACAACTTTTTTTATGACCCTATCGAAGGGCCATGACGGGTACCTGGAGTAAACCTACCAAGTACCACATACATACCCTACATTACTTAATCATACCTGAGTGTGGACCATGATACTAACTAACATATATCATAAGCTGGAAGGGACTCAAGCCCAAAAGATATATATACATGCGCAGCCGTACTGAATCACAAAATACAAGCCGACAAGGCTACACAAAATAATGATACAATAAAGTATAGACCAAGATGGTCATAGAACATATAACTGTGCATATCCATCTACGAGCCTCTACTGGAGTGCATAACATAATAAGGATGGGACAGGACCCCGCCATGCCCAAATGTACAGAAAAGAATCATACCAAGCTGAGCTACAACTCTGGAACAAATGGAGTGCTCTTGTACAAGTCCTGAGAAGGTAGCCTAAGGGTCTGAATCGTCTCCCTGTCTACCTGTGGACATGAACGCAGCGACCACAAACAAAAGGACATCAGTATGGAGAAAATACTGAGTATGTAAGGCATGAGAGTAACATAATGGAGACATGAGAAAACATAGGGTAAATGAATGCAACATGTGCATCTGGACTGCCTCTAAGAGTCAATGATATGCATAAATATTATGCATGAATGCGTATATAACTCTTGTCAAGCCTCTGTGGACATCCCATCATATCGTATATGTCACGACCCAGCTAGGGGCCGTGATGGGTACCCGGGGCTAGCCACCGAGCACCACTCGTGCTACTACTTATTTTGCTCATTTAATGGTCTTTCGTCAGTTTTATACTCAAATTGTAGGAAAATAATATTTTATATGGAAACATAATTACTCTTTAAATACATTTGCCTCATCAAAATAATATATACAAGTAATAGCATTTCGTGAGACCATCTAACCCGCACTACGTATCTACGAGCCTCTACTGGAGTACTGAACATAGGGACAGGACAAGACCCCGTCGTGCCCAAAAATACATATACATGGCTATATATATATATATACACCAAAGAATAATCATAAGCACCTACGGGACAATGGAGGGCTTCCAGTCAGCTGACAGCTACTACGGATCTGGATCAAGCTCTCCTCCCTGTCTACCTGTGGGCATGAACACAACGTCCAAAGAAAACGGACGTCAGTACGAATATTGTACTGAGTATGAGAGGCATAAACAACGAAATAAGTTAATGATGTAAAGAAGATACTCATAAGGAACATCAGAATCTAACCGTCAAGTATAAGAAAACCAGTCATGTTGTCTTACTCATGCTCATCATCATATCATATATGCATAATGTATAAACTGCCTGTCCATATCGGATCAGTGTGATAATCATAACATGAGCCTGCGTCCAGGCCTCCCGCGTTCGGGGTACCATCTCATGCCGCCCACTAGTGGTGTCTGCCCATGCCATTTGGCCATGGTGTATCATATAGCTGCCTGCCTTGGCGGTGACTGCCCGGCCAAATAGGCGCGGTGTAATAGTAATATCATCATATGCTTATCATAATATGCTTAGCTTATCATAGTACATACATAAGGATCAAGATCAACCGTACTCTATCGGGGTGACGTAAGGTCGTGATCCCCCGACTGCATTATGGAACAATCATGGACATTCTGCCTTACCTTGAAGGAACTAGCATATAAGGTGAGTGTAAGCGATAAATAACATCATTAGAATCCATATACATTAACTCAATACCTTGTGTAGCTAACTATGGACATAGGCACATTGATAAGAAAAAAGTTACGCTATAGGATTCATGCCATAAAAAAAAGAAGGGACTAGCCTCACATACATTTGTCGTTTAGCTAAGCTATCGTTCACTTGTTATCCTTCAATGTCACGTCGCTACCTTCACGAGAGAATTCGTATTAACATTAGTTAATCGACTATAAAAACGCGTTACTAACTCTAGGGAAAATTGGACAACACTTCCTTTGTTTATACTACGTTTCCCATATTCTATATCGACTCCCAAATGCTCACAACAACATTCACAACATTTCCATCAACCATCATCATTTATATACATTGGCCACAATCCGTCATTTCTTTTCGATTTCTCCACATTCATGGTTATAGCTTACTATAGCGTTTTCTCATGTATCACGCTTATTTCGTGGTCTAAATGTTATTTATAACGTATTCACAATCACAACACTCCAACATTTATGATTCAATCCAACTACCATCCAAACATGACACCATTCACTCCTTAATGACCCATCTCTTACGTTTTTCTACAATTCAAGTATCTTAACCCTCCAATACCTTAAATAACATAGTTTAGTCATAAAACTTACCTTAGATAATGGTTGAACAAGTCTTGAGTGGAGTTTCTCCTCAAGCACCAAAACCCTACTTCACTCCTTTTGGGTTTTCTTGAGAAAGATGAACTTTAGTGTGATTCTTACACTTGATTTCGTGAGTTTCATGTAGTTGATCACTAATTTCCTTTGGTTTTCTTGTGATGAAGAGTAGAGAGTATTCTAGAGGCTTCTTGAGAGAAATATCGTGGAATGAAATGAATTGGTGAGCTTAGGTCTCTTTTTAATAACTTAAAATCTAATCCGGAATGAACAGTGACTGAGGTGTACAGTGGTCGTAAACCCACTTTACGGGTCGTATTCTGGTTTATGGTCCGTCCTTCGCGATCGTATTTAAGCATAACAGAACCAGAAAGGTCTACTCGAGTCATGGTGGTTTACGGTCACAGTTTACGGGCCGTATTTCGATTTACGGTACGTATTCTGGGTCGTATTTAACCATTTAGATATTTAGCAAAAATTTGAAATTTGTGAATGGTTGGAGGACGATAGCAGTTTACGGTCCGTAAACTGCTTTACGGGTCGTATTTTGTTTCATGACCAACTGGGCCGAAGTGCAAATCTGCAAATTTTCACTGTACATTCACGGGAAATTTCCGAGGTGTAACAGTATCGGCCTCCTTAGGCATCATTATCATTATCATCATATGACCAGCTGATTAGGTGGTAGTGTGTATATAACGCCGTCACCTTCCCCATACCCCATACATATATATATATATATATATAATATACGCATATATAACACCTAAGGGGTATCGGGTCTATACATGCCTATGCATATATAAATGTAATGCAATACAACACATGATAAGAGTACAAGTAATTCTAGAGACCATACTGGATCTAAGAAATACTTTCTGAAGATAACATTATGGAACATGAAGCAAATGGATCATCCCTAATTATAAGTGTAGAGCCATTATGGATTAACGTTACGTGTACGTCTTATTAATAAGGATCATGCCAAAAGAAGGAAAGAGACAGCCTTAACATACCTTGTCGTCCACTTAACCAATTAACGTCTATTCTCCCAAACCTAGCAAATCCACATTCAATATGATTCACGCTAAGGTTAAGTCACTGAAACTCTCATAAGGTCAAACTAAATTAATTGATGAGCTAACGAATATCGGAAAACATTTCCTCTATATCATCTACTTCCAACAAACTTCAAAACAACTCCCAAACATCAATAACAACATCAACTATACCATAGCCAAAATATTACATCCAAACTAGACTCAAATTAGTCCAAAACTTCCTTTCAAATTCAATCCATAACCATCAGCTTCAACTTAAAACCTTATGACCTTTCCTATCATGATTCTCTTCACCTTTAAGGCTTACTAAACCTCTAAATCAACATAACATAAGTAATAGAGTGAAAAACATACCTTATATTTGAAGAACTTCAACTCATATAACTTGCTTCAAGACATAATTCACCACAACTCCAAGTGTAAACAAGAGTAGTCACCTTCTACGAACTAGCTTAAGGTTTTAAAGCTTGATCTTCCCTTGAAATAGTTTGGGCTGTTTGTGGATGATTAAATATGGTTGAGAGAGCTTGAAGAGATACTAGGGATCTGTTTTTGCTGAAATATGAACCCCAAGTCGTGGGTTTTTAATTTATAACAAAAGGGAAAAATTCCACTACCTTAATTTCATGGTCCACTTTCACGGACCGTGAATTATTTCCCTAGTTGTGAAAGTGGCCGTGAAACCACTCCAGCAACTCCACCTTACTTCCACCCTTTCACAGTGGCCACCCACCACTTTCACGGCCTTTGAGTGGCCGTGGGACTACCTTGGTCCAATTTTCCGATGAAATGTATTCTTTCCGATTCGTTTGATGTCCCACCTTCATGCTCTCTTCAAAACATGTTTATGGACTTATATAACTCCATGATATACCCATAGTCCACATACAAAACTTCCCAAATGATCTCCAATACGGACTTACGACAACCGACTTAAAACAAAACTCTAACGTACGCATAAAACATGATATAACAAGTCTAACATGATCCAGCTGAGCATAAATATGTTTCGATAATAGTTGTATCATCCAATAAAAGAAGGAGATCAATGGATTGCTACAGTTATGTCTCTTAGAAGGAGAAAACACGAGTTGTTGGGCACTTATATAATGCTTGTTGCAAGTGTTAGTAATGAGGATGATAAAAGCGGCACACATAACTTCTTAAAATTGGCTAGAAAGGCTAGACTCAAACTGTGTGGTTTGTAAAAGTAACTAAAATATTCTACTCAGTGATGTGCATTTAATTCTATGTCTTATGCCATAACAGTTTCATGATCTCTTAAAGGATAAACATTATGACTATCACATAAATTGTTTTAAATCAAAACTGGAACAGGGTTAGCCATTGACACTTGAGGTATGCTTTCCTCCTTGAGAAACAATTATGCATACAGATCCTAGGAAAACATGAATATCCTGGGTGTACTATCCTAGTCAAATCCTATCCGTAATAAGAGTGTTAAGAAGAGGAAAAGTAGGGTTATGATGACTATTTTGAAAAGAAAAAAAAGGCCTCCAATAGTAAATTGCTCTCTTCTTAAGATGACTTTTGCCCTTTCCTATTCATCCCACTTGAGTCTCTATCTCTGGCCATTTATATCCACCACCAGTCCTGAAAATACGTCCACAATATCCTCCTTCACCACAGAACCAAATCGAGAAAAAAAATGTCTGATTCTTCTTCTGGTTCGGATGATCCATTTTCTCGTATACATACCCTTAACTCAAACGACTACAACTATACTCTCATAAATCCTCCATTCCCAGTGATTCGAATGTATACACCAAGTGAAAGGGAAAAAGAATGTCACAACCCAAACCGAGGAGCCGCGACGAGCACCCGACCACTACTGATCGAGCACCCCTAAACTCACTCCCACTATCTACTAAAAAACTTGGTGGCCCACTTTGACTAATATTCCACTGGTACCATTAGCGGTAGCATTTATACGATAGATCTTATCTCAAAATTCCACAAAACATGCATATGTATATGTGTATGTAAGCATACTAGCAGAGGATGACAACGCAGACCAACTTGGCCACCGTATATACTGTTCACAAAATGAAGGGACAACTGAAAGCACATGATGACCCACTATATATACACTGTCTACGGACCTCTATGGAATATAGACTACAAAAAGGACAAGACAAGGCCTTGCCATACACATATATGTACATGTCAAAAGGCATACCAAAGGGCTAGAGCTCCGGTCCAATGGAGCTTGCTGGCTGGAACTGGAAAGAGGTCCTACTAGTCTGGCTCACTCAGCTGGCTATCTGAACCTGCAGGAATGAACGCAGCGTCCACAAGAAAGGACGTTAGTACGAGTAATGTACCGAGTATGTAAGGCAAGAATAATAATATAGAAAGAGATACCGAACATGAAAAATAACATAATGAGAAATATAAAGCATAACATGAGGTAAGGAAATAACCTGTACATATGATTTCCTCTTAAGGCATATACCATGCATGCTTAACTTTAAAGAAAACATTTCTCATATACATATATGTAGCATAATCATTAGCCCGCGTTCGGGGTAACCATGTCACGCCGCCCACTGGTGGTGTCATGCCCGTGCCATATAGACACGGTGTTATCATTATCCATAAGCCGCCCACCGAAGTGGTGTCATGCCCGGCCAACTAGGCCTGGTGTAATCATATATAAACATAAGCATGCATGAGAGCCCAATTAAAAGCTACAACTTTATCGGAGTGACGTAAGGTCGGTAATCTCCGATTACATTATGGAATGATCATCATCGCTATTTTTTACCTCGAAGGAACGTATAACATGAGATGAGATTCATCAACAATGAATAAAATCAAGAAAATCAATAAATAGCTCAACATTCTCATATTCACATTGAAATCATAAGCTTGGGACTTTTAAACATGAAATCATCATCATCATAATCGCCATAGAAATATTCTCATCTTTGACATCATTGTTGTCATTGTAAAAACATGTCCATCATTGTTGTCATAAGAGCTTACGGAATCATAAATCTCTGATTTGGAAAATACGGACGTTTTGGAAAGCATTTATGGATTATCAAGAAAGGAGTCATGCCTTTGAATCATAAACTTCTAACTTGTGGAAGTAAGAAGGTTATGAAAATATGTAGGGAATTATAACATAGGAATTTATAGAAATAGAATCATCGTCATCATAAAACATGCTTATATTTAGCATTATAAGAACTCTATGAATCATGAATCTCTAGCTTTTGAGAATAAGAACATTCTTGGAAAACATTTATGGATTCACAGAAAGGGATCATGGGACATTTGGAAAACATCTATTGGATTCATAAGAAAGGAATCATGCCTTTAGAAGAAAGGGACTAGCCTTAACATACCTGTTCAGCCTCTAATTATCTACACTTATTCGTCTAAGCTCGCAAATCTACATTTAAGAGGATTCACACTATCGTGAGACTCAACGTAGTATACTTGTGCTAAGCTTTCAAGTTAAACTATTTTATGTCCTGCCGAAAATTAGGCAGCATCTCCCCTGTAACATTGATTTCCTCTAACTCCATATATCAATAACAACAACCAGAGAAACACAACAAATAAAACATCAACAAAAAGGAATAATATGTCAACAACAAGTCATCAATATCTCACGACGAGCGGTAAGCTCGGATTGGATCCTATTTAACACCCTTCAACCCATTTTCATTCATTCTTGAACATAGTAATATATCCAGTATACTAATCAATACTTTTTAAAGGATTTCCAACCTTCAACTTAATTTCAAAGTTACCCAAAATAGTCTAACATAAGATAATATCAGTACGGACAACTTCCAAGTGCTTTATAGCCATTTCCTTTTCTAGTTAGCAATTTCCTCAAGAAGCTTGACATGTAAACCAATATAATCATACTAAAAGTACCATATCCAATTTATTTAAAATAATTCCCAGCCACTTAAAGTTCATAAGAGTAGCTTGCAAAACAGTCCACATGCCTAACATTTCAATCTTCATTTTCAATCTCAAATTTCATATGTTTCTTTCACCAATTCACTTGATAAACATATATACATGTATATACAAATAAAAACAGGGACCATATCACAATCATGTTGTATTCCATAATTTCCAGCCATCACAAATCATATTTATCACCTCAAAATAGCCCAACGAAACAGTAGCCATATCTTAGGCTATTTTAATGTTATCTTGTAGTAGTTTGCTATAAACAATCTCACCAACATGGAATTAAGCTAAAGCACAACCAAGGGGATGTTAAACTTACCTTAAACAGTAAATACCATTTGAAATCCGCCGCTGATTCAACTTTCAATCACCCTTAAACGCTACACAACGCTATAGAGGTGTTCTTCCTTAAAAAGGTTAACGTTTGAGGTTGAATTTGGATATAATCACTTGAATTTGATCTTAGACCTTCATGAATTTGGTAGAAAGAGTTTTGGGGAAGTTTAGAGAGAATTTGGGGAGAGAAGGTGGTAGAAATAAGTGGAAAAAAAAATCAGATTTTCATTTTTAACTTTTGTGATTTTTTACTGTTCACACCGAGTACTGTAGCACGTCAGTTACTATAGAATTTACTGTAGCACGTCGGTTATAGTATCACGCATTTCTACTCTGTCAGCCTGACTTGTAACGTTTATATATCCTTACTCCGAGGTTGCAACAATGAGCGCTTTGTTTTGTTGGAAACTAGACTTCCTGAACTACAATTTAGGCATTTGTTTCACTTCAAAACACTTCGTATGCTAAGAGATATTCTTCCCTCAATTTGGACCAAAATTTTCACATAAAACTTTACCCATTATTTCTCCAAAGTCGTACTACTCCATTTCTTCCACTTATTTCCTTATAAAACCTTCTGGTATACCTTATATACATCCGTCACTCATTAAATATACTTAATAATGCTTGCTCCTTATATTCCAAAGTGGTTTTACTTAACCATAACTCAACGTACTTATGTTTCAAATTCGATAAGTGCTTCTTCGAAGATACGGGGTGTAACAAAGGAAAAGAAATGGAGCATATAAAAAGGGGGAACATTTAGAAATTCCAATAATAAAGGCAAGTAATAGGGAAATCAGTGAAGCAACATACACTCAAGATAATGAGTTGCTTGATACTGCAAGTTCATCCCAAAGTAATGCCATGGGTCTATTGGAAAACCTGAACAATGAAGGCATAACGGGTCTTGAAGATATAAGGAAGGAGAAATCCCAACTATCTGGGAAAGAAAAGCAATGCGGATCATTGTCCTCATGAACAAGACCGGTAGAAAATGATGGTGGGTCTTCTTGGGAGAAAAAGGTAGATGAAGATGAAGATCTATACAAGAGAAAGGTTGATTCAGATGGTGATTAAGGGAAGAAACAAAGAAAGATGTATACTTCCCTTATAACAAAAAACCCCCACACCTCCTAGATAGGAGTCCATAGAATTTATGTTAGAGAAGAACATCCACATTGGTCACATTCACTAGGAAAATGACTAGGTTCTCTCTAATTTTATCCATGTAATAGTCCTTGTACCTAGGTCTGTGAAGAGTTTTTAGAAGAGCAAGTTCCCCCATCTTAGTGTATCTAGGTCTAGGTATACGAAGGGAAAAAATAAAGAGACGGTGGGGAGGGAGTTTATAAATGGAAAAGAATGTTTTATTGGGAATGATAAGGAAAGTGCTCTTTAGTTTATTTATTTTTTTGGGAAGAAAAAAATTTAATCTCTTACCCATAATAAGGTGAAGGTTTCAATGATTTTTAATTTTGAAACTTAAAATCACCAAGGATATTCAGTCTTGTGGAAAATAGAAATCAGGAAAATAAAAAATAAATGAAATTATAAACGAGCAATTATCTATTTGTCAAAATAATGTTGAATATATTTGTTCAAATATTGATAAAAAAAATGCAAATAGAGTAAAAAAATATATATATAAAAATAATTTTAGGCGATGAATGAGTAAATAATAATGTTAATAAAATAATATTAATGTTAACATTAATAAAATGATTCAAATAATAATAATAATAATAGCATAATATTTTTATAAAAATAAGTAAAATTGGTATTTGGCCTTGCAAATAAAAATAAAAGCTCAAAAAGGGAAAATGAAGGAAAGGAGGGACAAAATTGGGTGTAAACAAGAACCTCTCTTGGATAATCTTGGATTAGATTTTCATGTATGAGTTCAAGTTTCCTTGCCCCTTGGATTGATTCATATATTTTTTTGTTGATTTATAGGTGTTGGTAACCAATCCAATATTGATTAATCACAATAATTAGTTGATTAAATCATTTCTTTCTTCTATCTCATCTCCTATTTCTTCTATATCATCTATTGATGTATTCTATCTTTAATTTCCACATAGTTGATTGTTGTTTTTCATACCTTCCTAGTTAGGATCATATCATTTGGTATCAGAGCTTAGGCTAAAGATTTGGTCCCACAATTCTTAATCCTTAGCTTGTTTCTATTTGAAACAAATTCTAGAAAATTTCAAAAAACACAAGAAAATCTCGGTTGTTTGATTTTGGTGATTTGAGCATCATATTTGAGGTCCTTGTGGTTGATTCTATAAAAATCCGAAGTTTTATTACATTTGGAGAAGTTTTGAGTAGTTTCACCATTGTTGGATCTTCAAGCTTTAAGAACAAGTTTTAGGTGTTGAAGATTGAGCAAGAATTGGAGCTTCAAAGTTATTGGCCTTTAATTATCTAGTGATAGAGGCCTCAACATCTGTTGTTTGGGAGGATTTCAAATTAATTTGAAGAATTCACCATTCTTGGATTTAAAGGTTTGAAGAACAAGCAATTTAGGTTTGTTGATTTTAGGGTTGTTTGATTCCAACTAGTATTGGGCTATGTTCTCTACGTTGAGGGGGAGATAGATCCTAAATTTGGAGTCTATTGGACTTAATTTAAAGAAATTACAAATTTGAAGTTCATAGTATTCTTGAAGATCTTCATATCTTCATAGGTGTTCTTAATGAAGAAGGTGCCAAAGAGGGTGGTTTGATCCAAAACCCTTATCCAAAACTTGGGCAAAAGTGTTATAGATCACAAAAGAGGAAGTTTCTAGGTCAAGTGGGCCCAAATAAATCAAAAAGGTTAGAAAATATCAAAAAAATGTCAAAGTGCACGACCCATATGCGGCCCAATATGCTATAGCATCTCCCCAAATGCGGTAGCAAACTCACCGCATTTGAAAATCGAAAGTTGGAAAAATCACAGAGTTAGCAACCGGTTTACCATAGCATACTCAGTATGCGACCATCAAATGACATACCATGCTCAGGATGCCATAGCATCTTACCTCAGGATGTCATAGCATACTTAGAATGCCATAGCTTCTCAACTCAAAATGCCATAGCATACTCCAAATGTGACCGCATCTCTCTCAAGTTGACTCACATCTTCGTTTTTCAAATCTGGTTTATTTCTTTTCATTTCTAATTTTCTTTAGGTAATTGTTAATCCTTTTCTTAGCTAAGTACTTTAAGTAATTGTCCTTAGTTAGTAGTTAATTAGTTCTTGTGTCCGTATTTCTTTCGTGCTAATTCTTTACGTGTTTTTTTTAGTTTATCTTCGTTGATAACTTCTTGCCTCTTATTCATTGCTTTTTACTAGTCCGTTTGTTTGGTGTCTCATAAACTCCATTCCGAACCGATACATGGTGCTATCATAGAACTTATTTAAGTTGATGGTTCACGAGTTAAGGGATACTCATAGAGTGGTAAAAGGCAAGAGGGTAAGCACATTTGAGTGGTGCTAGCGAAGTACAAATGAGTGCAAATACGAGTGTTGGTGAGGAACTCTTATTACTAGCCTTATTTTATCATTTTGTAGGTACACAGAGAGGAGACATAAGGAAAGAGGTTATAAGTAATCATGTCGTCCATAGCTTCGGATCCTTGTGGTGATGACATGAAAGGTTATGACCATGATGATGGATATTATGGAGTCGATGATGGTCAATATGATCATGAAAAATACTGTGGTGAGAACTATTGCTCCGGAGATGAATATGAGGCCAATGGTGCTCGTGGATCTTATGATGAAGATGGAGGAGTAGAAGAACCTTGTGATGACATCTATGGTAAAGATGAAGGTTCTCATACTACACACCATGGATATGGAGACGACTTGGGGTATAATTATTTCTCACACATATCTTATGAATCATTTAATGAAGATCCTCATGAAATAAGTTCTGATGAACGTGAATCTTATGATTATGCGCCTTGTGATGAATATGCCCATGAAGATAGTGGGTTTGAAAATTTTAATTGTGATGATTATTCTAGTGGATATTCATATGCATTGTTGTGTGATACTTCCTATCCTAAACAAGATGGTATAAGTGTGTGTGTTGGAGTAAGTCACAGTCGCTCCAGAAGAGAAGGAGAATGTGCGTTCCCTTCTTCATGAAGTACGATGTATCATGCTTCTTATTCTAATACAAATGTGCCATATTCTCAATGTGGATATGATGTTGAAGGTAGGAGGGGAGAATCGATAGGTAATGGAAGTAGAGGAAATCCAATGTTACAAGGGAGGATTGACCCGAAGAGGAGAACTCTTGAAATAACAGTGACTGTTTGTGGTTGTACGGGATTCACTCTTGTACTTGATGATCATGGGTGCACAAAATTTATCATCCCTCATGCAGTTGAATGATTGAGGATGCCTTATATGAAGACAAGGAACCTTTATTACGATTAAAGAGGGTATTTGGTTGATAAAAGCGTAAAGGTATTCTCTTCTCACGGTGAATATCAAGAGGAGGTTTGGTGCGATGTACTTCCCATGAATAATTGTAACTTGTGTTTGAGAAATCCTTGGTTCAATGAACATAGGGTTCCATATGAGCAAGAATGGTACAAGTACGTCGTGAAAAAAAGGGAAATTTCTCCATCCACCCATACCACCTAAAGAAGAAGCAAATGCAAATGAACCACTTCCTAGAGTGAGAGATCCTGATCCTTCATTGTGGGAAACGATTGACAAAAATTGGGAAAAGATTGAAAATAATCTTCAAAGAGTAACTCAACTCTTGGCCAAGGAGCAACAAATACAAGAAATGAAAGTTACTCCTTGAGTAAGTGCTTACCCAGATGTGTATAGTCTGGTATGATTTTGAAGTGTATAGAATGTTCGGGGTTAGGTATTCTAATTTTTCATTTAAGACAGACGAAATTTCCCTAAGTGTGATCCATGTCTATAGTTCAGAAAAGATAGTATACGACTGTAGAATTGGGTCGGATGATGAAGGAAGTTAGAAATAACCTTATGCTTTACTTTAGTTATTCGGAGCAGAATAAGAGAGCATGATGCTAGCAGGTGGTTAGTAGAAGAATAGTAAGTTTTGAGTAGGTGCGGTGGAATTAGCAACTTCAGCCTAGTAAAGGTACGATTTGATTTCCTTAGTCAGGTTAACACTAGGGGGTGGGTAAAAATTTGAATACACTGAATGTGTGTTAGAACCCAAAAAGTTTAAGTTAAATCCGAAGTATAGTGACAGTGGAGAAGAAAATCAGCTAGGCTTTAAGAGAGCAAACTACAGAAGAATAGTCTTTAAGAGTTATCAAGAAGGGGTCTCACTAAGACTGACAGTGTGAGCAGAGTTAAGTCATTATGAAAAACTATGCCAGTTATGAATATATTAGCGCCTCATTCATATAAGTAATTCGGTTTTTCCTAGTAAGGAAGATTCTCATAAGTGAGTTGAAAGATGAGTCGTCTGTGATGTAAAGTATGAAAAAGTACTGACGATAAGGAAAGTTAGTTGGATCCCAACAAGAGAGAAGGATCCGCAAGTATAAGACCTTAACCTTGGTTCCAAGGGAGAGATGTGTAAATAGTCAGTAAGTCCAGTTGGACATTTGAAACCCAAAGGGTTAGCATAAGATATGATGAACCTCTATTCAATAATGAGGGAAAAATAAGATAGTCTCCATAAAGAATGTGCCTCACCTGTATAAGAAACACAAAATGAGTAGAATGATCGTCGATCGACTTGTGTCAAACTCAGTTATTTCCTATCAGGAGATCACAGAAAAGCTATAAGATCATGTCAAGTCATGTGTTACGTCGATGGTGCCATAGCACAAGACTCCAATCTTTAGGGTGTTGTTGAAAGACTTAGCGCACAACAATACTATGATTATTTTCAGGAAGTACCTCAAAAAGAAATCAAGTATGGAAAGTTTAGCTCATGCTGAGGCAGACAAGAAATTATAGTGTAAGAAGTAGATTGCTTAGAAAATCTAGGAGTGCTACTTTTGGACTCCGGAGATGGTGGTGTTATTGTTCACAACAGAGCCGAATCCTCTATAGTAGCCGAGGTCAAATACAACCAGTTAAAAGAGGGAATTATCAAGCATAAAACGATGGCTTTCGAACAAGGGGGAGATGATGGTACTTTATGGTACCAAGACAGATTATGCGTCGCTGATTTAAATAGACTCAAAGAGAGAATTATGGCAGAAGCGCACAGTTTCAGATATTCTACCCACCCAAGCTCTACAAAGATGAATCATGATCTTAAGGAGAATTATTGGTTGAATGACAAGAAAACGAATGTAGCAAATTATGTGACTGAGTTTCCAGATTGTCAGGAAGTGAAAGTCGAGCATCAGAGGCACGGTGGCTTGGCTCAGAACATAGATATTCCTGTGTGAAAATGGGAGATGATAAATATGGACTTTACAACAGGGTTACCTCACTGATTTCGAAAGCATGATTCGATTTGGGTGATTGTAGACCGACGTAATAAGTTAGCACACTTTTTTCCAGTAAGGACCACTGATTCAGTAGAAGATTATGCCAAGTTGTATATTTATGAATTTGTTAGATTGCATAGGACTCCAGTGTCCATCATTTTAGACAGGGGTGCTCAGTTTAAAGAAAACTTTTGGAAGTCCTTTCAGAGGGGGTTCGGTACCAAAGTAAATCTCAGCACAAATTTTCATCCTCAGACAGATGGTCAGGCAAAGAGCACTATCAAAACATTCAAAGATATGTTGAGAGCATGTGCCCTATATTTTAAGAGTAACTGAGATGATCACTTACCTATCATTGCGTTCACATATAACAATAGTTACCATGCAAGTATCAAGATGGCACCGTCTGAAGCCTTGTAAGGCCGAAAGTGTAGTTCACCTATCGGTTGGTTTAAAGTTAGCAAAGCAGAATTGTTAGGACCAGACTTGGTCCATCATGCTATGAAAAAAGTTAAATTGATTTAGAAGCATTTAAAAATAGCTCAGAGTCACCATAACTCCTATTCATATGTGCAACGTAAAGATTTATAATTTCATGTTAATGGTTAGGTGTTTCTGAAAGTTCCACATATGAAAGGCATCCTGTAATTTGGGAAGAAAGGTAAGCTTAGTCCCAGATATACTAGACCATACAAGATCCTATGAAGGATTTTCCAAGTGGTTTAAAAACTACAGTTAATGCCAGAGCTGATTGTTGTACACCCAGTATTTCATGTGTCTATGTTGAAGAAGCTAATTCATGGGAGATCCGTCTCTTGCTGTCCCTACGGAAAATATAGGGGTTAAAGCTAGCCTACATTTACGAACAAATTCCAGTTACTATTCTTGATCATCAAGTTTTCAAGTTGAGAACTAAGGAAGTTTCCACAGCGAAAATGCTATGGCGAAATCAAACGGTCGAAGAAGCTATGTGCGAAGCCAAAGAGGACACGAAGTCCAATATCCGCACTTATTTGATGAACAAGCAGAAAATGTCTAAGGTAACTACCTTAGGTATTCAGGTCTCATGTTATAACATTCACGTTTCCAATATTCACATCTCAGCTCAGTATTCATGTATCCATGTCAGTTCAATATTCATTTATCCATGTCAGTTCAGTACTCATCTATCCATATCAGTCCGGTATTCATGTCTATGTCCATGTTCCATATGATTCGTGCCTATGATATTGATGTTGATTAATGAAAAGAAAGGTAAGTTATGTGTTTTCATGTTGCGTAAGGCCAAAAAGAGCTATGTCTATGATTATGAACCGTCTTGTCATGTGATCCGTATTTTGAAGCCCTGTGAGGCTTGTGTTTTTGCTCGGGTTAGCTACCACGTGTTTGAGAAATATTGGGATAGACCTAATTACAAAGAAGACTCTGTGAAATTTTTTTACAAAATCCCAGAGTTAGTTTATTTAATCATGATCCATCATTCGAGGACGAATGATCCCAAAGGGGAGATAATATAACACCTCGTACCTCCGTGCTAAGGCTTGACCAATTGAATATGAGCATAGGAGGTTTGTTAAGAGTGGTTTACATTGTAAGGAGAGCTATAACACAAAGTCGGGTTGGAAGTTACACTTTGGGCTTAGTATTTCAAGAGACCTCACACAAAGTCCATGTAAAGCCCCATGCTTTTTTACTCTCTAATTATGGCTAAAATAATTTCAACCCTCAAAGGTTATGTTTGGAAGTAATATGAGTGTTTGGAAGTGGAATGGAATGAGTTGGGAAAAAATAGAATGATTGGGGCAAAACCAGTAGTGAGCATCGCATAGGTCAAAAGTTGGTCGCTACGACGGTGAAAAAGTTCCCTCAGGCAGTCACGACCATCGCAGCGACCAAAAGTTGACCGCTGCGACGGGCGACCACTGAAGGTAAAATATTAACCACGAAATTAGGGATTCCAAGAGCAGTTCCACACTTTCTTTGGAAGACTTTGAGAGAGAAAAACAACCCCACGTCCTAGCAACATCAAGGTAAAAGAAAACCCTTCTCAAAAGTTCATGTGAAGGTTTTTAGATTTCTTCTTCAAACTTTTAGATCTTTACTTCAAGTTGTGGAGTGATTAAGGTATGTAGGGATTCTATCCATTTTTGGGAACATCTTTGTTCTTCCCTACGCTACGTTGATTCATGAAACACATGTTTGCCTCAGATTTCAAGTGTATTTGGTCTCAATACATGATAAACTCTAGATACATGTTCTTATGAAATTATAAAGAGTATATGTCAGGGTCAAACAAATTTTAGTATTTATATTCATTAAAGTCATTTTGATTGACAAGAATCTGTTTGTAATCCATGTAAACTCATGATTTGAAGTCCATGAGTTCTTAATTTCAAGTCATGACCCCATGTTACACTACTCCCTCGGATTATACATGTTTTCCATGTCTCATGAAAAATACATTACTACTTAATATAAGAGGATAGATGCTTTTTGTTTTCCTCACAATATTGCTTGATCCTATAAGGCTACTTCACATGGCAGTGCTTTTTCCTACATATTTTTTTTATTTTTACCCTTATTCATCTTTCCACTTGGGTCTTTCCTATTGGACTATATTGACACTGTCTATTAAAGTAATTATTTGTGTATCTCTTTTTGTACCTTATAGATCACTCTTTGGGTCATTTGCACTTTTGGCCCTATTTTGTGCTGGTCTTTAGTTTTTGTCCTTCAAATGAGCTGGTCTTTAATTTTTGTCCTTCAAAATCGAACTTATGCCTAGAGCAGTATAGGTTACGCATCATAATATCCACAAGTTATGCCAGCGCCTTTAAAGAACTTATATCTTGCCAGACATAAGTTCGATTTTGAAGGGCAAAACTTAAAGACTAGCCCATTTGAAGGGAAAAAATTAAAGACCAGTCCATTTGAAGGGCAAACCGTGCAATTAATTCTTACTTTTTCTTGTTCCTTATATTAAAGATATTTGTTTTTACTTTTTTATTTTAGCAAATGGCGAAAGATTTATTGATTTCTTCTTATATTATCCTTATCATTAAGTAACTACATAGAGTATTAGTAGTCAAACTTAAATTTTAAAAACATAATTAATAAGGGTAATTTAGAATATTTTACTCCTAGTAAGTAATTTCTTAAGAAATGTCAAGTCAACAAAAGAAAAGTAAAAAGGAACTGAGAAGTACCTTTTACATGCTTTGTCATTACATATTTTGATAAAATTTATGCAACTTTGGAGTCACAGTTTCATTTCCAATCAGAGCAATTAGTATCCCATGTTTGTATGAAGGAAAATATTTTTCATGAAAAATATTATTTTTAAAGTATTTTTCAGGAAAATATGTATTTCTTTCTTACTTAAGTATACAATACTATCCTAAATCATTTGTACATAATCTAGACAAGTAATATTGAAGGTGCTAATGGGGGTGCGGGGTGGTGGATGGTGGGATGGGTGCTACGGGGGTCGGGGTGTAGATGAGTTGTATTGGACGGCGCAAGAGGATACAATGAATATGGAATGCCAGACCACTTATGGAACTTGATTTTCCTACATCCACTCGGGAAGTCATTTCCTCATTTTTAAGGAACTTATTTTCCTAGAGAAATATGTTCCAAAAAATTTGGCCAACCAAACATGGAAAAATTGAAAATATTTTTTTTTTGTACCGGCACACCGTTTATTTGTTTTAAACCTCCAAAGTTTTGCTTCTTTAGTGATCATCGAATGTTGTGTTCCTTTGTATTTTCTAACTCTCCTTCCAAGCTTTGTTAATCATGAATAAGTTTATCCTTTTAATTAAATTTTCTATTTGTGTATTATGAGTTTGGACCCGAACTTAGCACGAGCCTCATGCAACAAGTTTGATATATATATATATATATGTATGTATGTATGTTAAACTATATGCACGTCATGTTTATGACATCCATGGTATTTTAAGCCAACCATGTTCATGTTTCACGTTTTGGGAGTAGCATAGATTTTTCAAAAAGTTTAAACACCTAAAACTACGTATTCCAACGTAGGATAAGGATCGCTCCGCCTAGTTAGAATGATTTCTTCATGTTTACTAATTGGATCCATTCATGTCATGTTCATGTCTCATACCCCGGCAAGGTATGAGATTGCTTTGCTGGTCGGGTTAGAGACCAGACTTCACGCTCACACTTGGTGATTTCATGTTGTCGGATATACTAAGGATCTCCTACTTAAAATGATTTACTCATGTTACAGCATTATCATGCCTGATCATGTCCATTTTTCAGTTTCAGCATATAATTACGGTTTCTGTAATAGCTTATAGTTACAGTTTCAGTTTCATATTACTTCATGTATCCATGTTATTGATTTGGGTTTCTGATTTCCCGAGCACCCCACTTACTTTTCTTTCATTCAATTGCTCTACATATAATTACAATTCCAGTTTACTTAAGTCGCTATTGTCGGGGGCCTGTACTTCATGATGCAGGCACTAATTTTCAAGATGACAGATCTGCTCGTTAGGACTTTATCATATCAGCTATTTGGCGAGCCCCACTTCCTTCGGGGCGTTGTCTTTACTTTTCAGTAGTCATGTCATGTTAGGAAGTCGGGTATGCTGGGGGCCTTATCCATATAGTATTTCAGTATTTCAGACTCATGTCAGAGGTTTCATAGACTAGTCATCGTGTCATATTGAGTATTCAGTTATGTTCAGCCTTGTGACTATCATGCTTTCAAACTATTTCTGCACTTATGTTTTTAAAACTGTATTTTAAGTATTATTATAGTCTTACATGTTTTATTGAGGCTTTTCATGTTTTAACTTATAATCCACATTAGTACATATCCCATGGTGATTCAGCAAGCCATGTGGTTCGCTCGGTCACATGCAGCAAGGCACCGAGTGTTGTGTTACGTCCAGGCCCAGTTTCAGGGCGTGACAGAGAGGTTGAGAGGAATGATGTGAGAGGGTTGTCACAGCCTTATTCTAACTCATGTAACTGTTCTTCTTTCTCTAGTTTTCTTGATACTTGTGCATGTATTCTTGGAAGCAAACCAAATATTGAACCTCAAACATTGAAAAATCATTAAGTAATTGAAGGCTTCCCGAATGATCAAATGCACTTTAAATTTGAAAACCAAGGTAAAGAAGATGCTTTATATGAAATTCCAGGTAAAATATCTAAACTCAACACTCCAAATAATGTGAAGATCATGTTGTTGACTTGAGTGTGAGTGATAGCTTGTCCTTATGTAAGCTTAACTAATGTTTACCATGTGTTGAGCTTACTCGATCATTAATGAATGTTGACAATGTCTTTGATGTGGGTGTTCCAACACTAGATCTTCTTGATGACCGAATTGATTCTTCTTATGAGATTAATTTGTGTCCACCTAGTGTTTACACTCTTCATAAAAAAAAAAATATAGTGCATTGTAATGTGATAAGATTTCTCACACACTAGTTGATCCTATTGTTGACCGAATTGATTCTTCTAGCAAGATAAATTTGAATCCAACTAGTGTGGATACTTGTGTTGATCAACTTGTTTGTGATGATAGTCCACTAATTAAGGAATTTTGTGATGTGCTTAGTGAACCTCAAATTAGTGATGATGTTGATATAGTTGGTCATGTAGATAGTCATGTGCTGGAGAGTACTTTGACGAATGGCATTTGTATTTTTTAGAATGAACTTATAAGCTTTGATTCCTCATTATTCATTGATTGTTCTCTCTTTAAAGATAATGTCTTATTTGATGATGGCATGACTATTGAAAGTGATGTGCATATTGCGTATTGTAATGTTGAAAATGTTGCCATCTTTGGAGACTACAAGGAGTTTGGTAATTCATTATGGGATTATGATATCCTTCCCGATGAAGGAACTTTCTTCTTGAGGGATTGTGAGGTGATGCTTGGACATGAACAAGCATGGGGTGGGTGAAGCTGTTGACACCCTTCCCAATGATGAAAAGTCTATCTTAGGGGTTTGTGGCCCACTTGATAGACTGATGTCGTGTTTGAGCTTACATGGAGAATGTGTGCAAGATAGCATGGGGAATACCTTTATCTTTCACCCAAGTGTTATAATTCCTTATCATGATTTGAAAGGGGCTAGTATGATGAATAGGTTCTTGACTTCGGTTGATCTTGTTTTAGATCCTACGACTAGCCATGAAAAGGATCAGTCTTGTTTGAAAAATGAGGATCAATTGTGCTTCATATCTTCTAGAGACAATGTAGCATTGCATGCTTCGTATTTTGAATTCATTAGTTTCTTTACTTTACCCTCGTTTCATGATTTTTGGAGGTATCAACTTCTTGGTGCCACATATGTAGGATTTGTATTCATGGTGATTGTTGATACTAGGTTGCATCACAAATTAATTCGTGTTGAAACTTTATTGTTGTAGTTGTGTAGTCCTTGTGAGGACCCCATTGTTAATGTGGAGTTGTTAGCTGAGTTTAATTTTGGGATAGCATATAATTCAAAGGAAACTCTGGCGAAAATTTTGAAAATTGTGGGGTTCAGTGAAAATTTTAGGTCATGACTCTCATCCGAGGAAGAATGATCTTGAAGGAGGGATAATGTAATACTTCGTAAATTCAGGTTAAGTGTGAATCTGTTGGGAGAGTGATAATGTGAAACTTTAGCCACATGAAGTTCTATCAGAGTGAGTTTGGATGGAAATAATTGTTTTAAGATCAAGATGAATAGTGAGGGCGTAAGATTTGAACTAAGTTTAAGGTAGGACTGACTTCTAGTGAGTTTGAGTGTAGATTCGTTGGGAATATAAGAAAATGTAACATATGAAATTTGTAGCTCTGTGAAATACCTTTCCAAACTTATAAGGCTCAGCTCAAACGGAGTTGTGAGTAAAACGTTATGATCATTTTCCTGAAAGGTTGCAGAGCAGTCCGCTGGATCGATATGCCCCACATATCGCAATATGCGGCAGCATTTTCTGCCACATTTTGGCCCTAAAGTTTCCAGATATTCTATTACAATTTGTGTTTTGATTTATTGCAGCATTTTCCAATATGCGGCGCAAATCATTCAGCAAACAGATCCGCCTATAAATTCCCAGCACGTGAAATTTTCAGAAATTTTTCATTCTACTTCATTTTTGGCAGACTTTTGAGTCTAAAAGACCCTAAAACTTCTCCAAACCTCATACAGTGAGTTCATACTCAAACCCCAAGTATTATTCCATTTCTTTAAAGTGGATTGACACCAAATTATCATCCAATCCATAGATTGTGAGAATGCGATTCGAGAATGGTTAAAGAGAAGAATCTTTGAGAAACCTTCATGAGGTAAACTTCCTTAATTCAAGTATCTTTGTGGGGTTATCTTTGGGTTCGTATACTGTTTGAAACACGTGAATCCATGGGTGATTCATGTGATATCAAGAACACGTTTTTTGTCATGAAAAAACCCTAGTTTTTTTTATTAAGGGTGAGAACTCTTAGAATTGGTTAAAGTTCTGAATTTTATCATTAAAATCAATTTTAAAACGATTGTGAACATGGAGGAATCCTTTTTATATCATTTTAGAAGGATTGAGGTATGTCTATATTTTTTAAATCTTCTTTTGAATATGTCTATATTTGAAACAATCTTTCAAAGTACTTCTATGTGTGAAACCTTATTTCTGTAGGATTATTATTTTAAAATATACTTTTTGACTTTGAAGATGGTTTTTGAACACGGTTTAATGCTTGTAGGGTAAAGCCCGCATCGAACCTTCATGTGAATTACATATTATATTATATGTGCGTATTTGTGGTTGTTCCCCTATAATGGGATGATTTAATTTGATTTGAAAGTGACAATCTTCAAACTGTTTTCCCCCTACTATGGGTGATCAAATTGATTTCTAAAAGTGATAATCTTTAAACGTGATTTACTATTATTAGATGATTGAACTTGTTTTCTAAATCTTTGGTCTTTAAGATGTGCTTTGCCTTATGAACGAGTTTTGTTGAGTTGAATTCGATTAATTCTTTGAACATGGTTTATATGCCAATTTATGACTTTGAAATACCTCTATTAATGATAAGATGATTTGAGAAATGATTTCAGCTAATATGCAATGAGTTGAGATTAATTGTGTTTGGGCCTGTGTGGGCAAGTGCAGAGGATGATTACCTATTATGGATCCTAACGTATTGCTTTTGAGTATTGTTATGCTAGTGTAAGGGACAATAATCCTCTATGGGAAAATGTCTCCGGTGTATCTATTGTTGTACTAGTCCAGAGGATGATTAGCCTCCGCGAGATGGTGATATTTTGCACACCCAGTTATCTATCATATTATGTATCAGATTTTCGCCTATAGGATAGAACACGTTATCCTACCTGTTACAAACTAGTGTTTGTGGAATAGTAAAAATTTGTAAAAGTAAGGACACAATCATTTTTACGTCAAAACCACCCAACTAACAAGGATGAAAAAACCACGACCTACACCTCTGTAGGATTTTTCTCAAACTCCACTACAACTGTGAGCCTGTGCAAATTCAAGTTACAAACTCTATAACCTAAGAACTAAACTCTAATTCCTATCTCACTAATCTCACTAGACTAATGAGAAAAATTCAACTTATCCCAACTTGAAGTTAAATTCGACTAACTGTTTATACCTATAATATTTGCTTCTAGAAAAACTGATAAAGGTACAACTCGATAAACCAACCTAATACAAAAATCTAGACTCAAGAACTGTAACACATAAACTCTATGAAACAATTTCTTCAATCTTCTTCGTAGTATCAGGGTCGTACTTCTGTAATCATAACTCTATCAATTCGGTTTTACATGTTTGCTCAATTTTTGATTTTCTCTCTTTGAGAGTGAACAAGCTTTATTCATGGAAATACTTGAATATTTATAGTACAGGGTTTGCATCAAATTGGCTGAACTAAATTCCTACAAGGTAAGGCCCATTATGAGAGTTTGGTTTTGAATTGACTTGGGATTCTTGCTTTCACGCGGCTTCAGTGTCCTTGTTGGAGTCTGAAGTATCTTGATAATTATGGCAAGAAGTCCTGCAAACTTGTCCGCCAAGTCTTTACCATAAAACACAAATCCTTCTCGCAGTAAGACACTGAGCTGGAACATGTTCTTGGACTTGGTTCCTCCTTCTCTGAATCTTCTCACTATCTGAGATGGAATATGTCCATAGACCTATTTCAATCACCCTTGTCTTGGTTCATTCTCTTTGTCAATCATTAAAACTCACACGTGCTTAGGCCAACAAATTTCCCATTTTTGATGATGACAAACTTATGTCTTTAAGCTTATGTGTAACCTGTTTACAACATGTCAACATGTCCATAGACACTGAACACCAACTAAGATTAAACCAGGTTAGCATGTGAGATAGGCATAAGCATTACACAGTACTTCTTCCCCCTTTTGTCATTATTAAAAAGCTGTCTCAGTTCAGCGAAGCACCAATTTAAATTTGCAATATAAAACTCATGGCCACTTGGGCTATCACATATACACATAATAGACACATTATCTCAACTTCTATCTTCTTGAATATTATGAATCACACAAAACATAGCACATAAATATAAGAGAGCAAAACAGTTCCCATTATTAGTGAAAAAGCACACCATCATAGAGTTATCAAACAAACATAAAGAACAAGAGCTTAAATAAACACAAGGGAAGGCTGAGGGAAACTAGGAAGATGGTTATGAGGTCAAGGAGGAGTCCTTGGCAAGGGCAGCGACCAAATCCTGAATAGTCTTAGTGTTATCTGCCTTCTCCTTATCTAGTGCAGTCTGCAGACTCACAAGCTGAGCATTTAGGATTTCCTATTCATGTTCATACTTGACATGAAACATATCTAAGTCATAATAATGTTTATCCTTCAATGCTGCAATCTCAGCCTCCTTGGCTATGAGCTGATCCCTTAAGATTTTGCAGCTCCTCATCACCATCCTCAATTGGAACTGGTTAATCAACCCGTTCCATATTTCAACTAACATCCTTCACCTTCTGATATTGCCATACTTTGATAGAAACCTTGAAGTACTAAAACATTTTAGCCAACCAGAACCATACACTAATCCATAGCCTTTATTTTCTTGTAGAGAGATCCTGTGCATGTGTTGAATCATGAGACTAGGGAGATTTATTTGGACTCTAGTATCAAGAAGCTCCATGAGTTCCATGTCTAAGAAGCTTAGCTCATCCCTCCCTTCCTTCCTAGGTACAACCATGCGATGAAAAACTTCAAAATACAGTTGATAGAGCTTAGGTAGATCTCTTTTTAGTACCCTTTTATGCTTCTTGGCTGCTGAGTTGTTTGAGAATTTTCATGTCATATCCACAACACTTACCATTCCTTGAAGTAATGGCCATTCATTCTTAGCATACCTTGCCCATCCCTCAGCATTCAACACAATTTTAACTCATAGCACTATGCTAGAGAATTGCTCTCCATTAAACGTGGCCTTAATATAGAATTCAGTAACCTATTACTTGCACATCTTCCTCTTTTTGTCTCTTGGAAGGGACAGGTTACTCGAACCTTGGTACTCAATCCTTTCTAATAGTATGGCTATCTCCGATCCACCATGACCAGTGACTACTCTTCCTCTCAGTAGTGACTACCTTTTGATCATCAGGATTGTTCGCTTCGTTGGGTCTTTTAAGTCCTCAAAGTCGTAGTTGTCTTTGAAGACTTGATCCTCTTACTCAAATAATTCATCCTTTTCACTTTCAGTTGGCTGATCCATCAATTTGAATAGAGATTTTCCCTTTAATGACACAGGTTTTCTCATCTGTCACGACCCAATCCGTCGTGATGGAACCCACACTAACCCCCCCCCCCCCCCAAGTGGGCGAACCATCCCCTTAACCAATTAATTAACCAATTTACACTTAAACAACAACAAAAACAATAATAACAAGTATAAGTCATACCATAAATAATAGAAAGTGTGGAATACTACTTATTACAACCCCAAAATCTGAAAATCATCGTATAAGGACTCTAATCATAATACTGTCTAAGAAGTACATAAATGTCTAAAAATAACATAAATGTCCAGAAGTGAAATAGACATCAATAAGGAGAGATCTTTAGGCGGCATGGCATGGATAGAAGCTCACCCTCAAATCTGGACAGGAAGTAGCCTCATGCTAGATGTGAGGTCTGGAAGACGTCCCTGGCACACAATCTGCACTCAAAAAGGGTGTTGCAATGTAGTATCAGTACAAACACTATATACCGGTAGATATCATAGGCCGACTAAGACTAGTATCATGCATAAAATCGTAAAACCAGCAAGATAAACAAATAGGCATAACAATACAACTACCACAACAACAATACCAATCAACAATGAATCACAAGAATAAGATGATATCCAATACAGTGCAATCAATGATAAGTATCTCAACCGTACACACATGCTAAAGGCCTTGATCGCACGATAGTCATGACCTGCGGCGGACCCATGGTGTCCATGTACCATTCGTCTAGAAAGGGCCTCGGACCTGGATTAACATATCCTCTGTTCCAAAACGAGCATCAGACCCGGATTCACATACCCTCCGCCCGAAGAGAGCCTCGGACCCGGATTCATATACCATAATTACCTCAAGGGTGTCACAGTTCCCATCAAAATCATCATAAGGCTTCCATCAACCATATCCGTACCATGAATGAGTGAATATACACTGACATGGTAAACCAATGAAAGCATATGCCAATGAAAGTACGAAATCACGATGCCATATGCCACAATAAGACATAGGTAACTCAGCTCAACAACAGTATGAATCAATAGAACCAGCTCAATCAATATAAAGAGTCTATGTCACCCTTTCCTTCGAAATATAACACATAAACTTCATGATTCAATGCATAAAGTAACGGCGAGAAGCCCACATAATCAGAAGTCATACCAACCTAGGTAATATCCAACTAGACTTCATACCCGAAATCATAATTATGTTTTCTCTCATCAATTATACCATGTATACAATCGACTAATAAAAGTCTAACTTATGTAAACCATAACCTACCTGGTAGCTGAGGAGGAGCCACGGACAATCACATTTTTGTCTTGCCCTTTCGTTGCGCCTCCAAATACTCAAAGTCTAATCATATTCGAAATGCTGTGTTAGAATTCTTGAAGAACAACACCCATATTGCTATGCTTATTGTTTGGATCAAATTCAACGATGGAGAAAGGGGAAAACAGGCCCACGAACATAAAATGGTCATTTCAAAAGTGAAATATGCAATTCCATGATCTAGGAGTTCAATCCTACTAAACAATTTCTAAAATAAATCAAGAATAGGCTAATTTCGAGATTCAAGTGAAACCCCCAATTTGGGTATGAACCCTAGTTTTCAACCTTGAAATTAATCAACACAAATGGAAGATTCAATCCTATTAGTTATGCAATCATCAAATTCTATGAATAGATTTGTCAAATCTACCAAAAATTTCCCTTTTAGAAAGATTAGAACTCATTTCAAGAATTTATGATCAAACACCATTTTCTCTCTTAGATTCTAAGGCATTTCTAGCATGGATTCAAGCTTAGGAAGATTAAATCAATGAATACTAGGTTAGAAGACTTACCACAATAAAGATTCAGCCAACAGCTCCTCAATTCACCCCAAATATGCTTAGAAAGTGATGAATGAAATGATAGGGGTCTTAAGGGTTTTATCTTACCTTTAATGTTTGTGGAGATCCCGCAACTCCGCTGCAGCGGTCGCGACTCCGCTACAGCTGGCTCGCGTTAGCAAGAACTTACTTGCTGTAGCGCACCTGCTACAGTAGGTATCTGGCCATTGTAGCACCCAATCCCAACATCGATCTCCCGCTATAGCGGCCAAGACCCTCTAGACCTCATGGAATCAACGAAAACCCAAAAAATGTCTGTTTACCCAAAAGTCAACTATTGGTCAAATACTTTCACTTACGGATTCTATATCCTTCAGTTTTCACTAGAACCTCCTAATAGTCTCAGAATTTGATCAATAGAAGTAAAATGGTCAAAAGACACATAACGACCTATCGGATTTTTACATCAGATACCAATTAAACAACCGTTCGTCCTCGAAGGGACAAGGAAGGAAACAAGAGGGAGGGTACCTGACTGAGTGAAAAGTTGGGGAAATCTACTACGTATATCGGACTTGGTCTCCCAAGTAGCCTTCTCAACTAGAGGATGCTTCCACTGGAACTTCACTGATGCTATTTCCTTTGACCTCAACTTTTGAACCTCTCTATCTAAAATAGCAATAGGCTCCTCCTCATAAGACGAATTCTCATCAAGCAAGACTGAATCCCAACAAACGATGTAAGAACCATCAGAATGATATTTCTTCAGCATAGACACATGGAACACCAAGTGAACACTGGATAAACCTGGAGGTAAAGCCAACTCATAAGCTACCTGTAACGACCCAATTGGTCATTATTGCATTTCTGACCTTTTTGACCTTTCTTGAGCTTGGTTAGCTCCTTTTATTATTCGAGGGGACCATTGACATGCTTCCCAGGGTGTTTAGATTTGGTTCGGGTGACCTTTTGTGAAGTTTGAGCTTAAAGCGAACAAGAGTTGACTCAAAGTTGACTTTTGGGTAAACTGACCTTTTTCAAAAATTTGTCTATTCTAAGAGTTTCGGATAGTCATTTAGAACTTGTGTGTATAGCTGGTTCAGTTCCTAATACACTCGGATCCATTTTAGGACTTGGGTAGGGAAATTAAAATTAAGGTATCGGAGGTTGACTAGGTCAACGAAACCTCTGTTGGAAATTTTGAGGCCATGAGCGCATTTGTAGCATGTTTTTATGTGTTTCTATGTATGTGTTATGTGAGCAGATGATCTCAGAAATTAGTCAGAAAATTGGATTGAAGTGTGACACTTAGTGTAGTTTCTGGTGTCTGGTGCCCACTTTGGCAACACGAGCACCGCGGCAGCGGTACCGCTGGAGCCGTCCTAGCCATTTGGGCTTGATCGATATAGCCGTCAAGCCACCGCTGGGGCAGCACAGTTGAAGCGGTCTGACTGAAAGCAGAAGCAGTGATTGGGAAGTGACTAGGGTATTTAAATGATATAAAACCCTAAGTCTTTTCATTTATTGTTATTCTGAAATTGGTTCATATTGAGAGCATTTCTAGAGGATTATTGGTGATGATTCTTGGCGGTAAGCTCTCCTAACCTTCTTGCTATTTCATTGTTCCTAATCATCTTAAGAATTCCTCTTTCCTTATTAGCCCTTAGTAATGGAAGATTAAAAGTGGGTTTTGATGGATTATATATATAGTCTTATTACTGATGAAATTAATGGAGTTTATGCTAGATTATGATGAATCTAAGGCTATTAATCATATATCTCCCATTATTAGTGTTGAATTCCTGAATCTAAGAGTTAGGGTTTATACCCAAAATTGGGGGTTTTACTTGAAATTCAAAATTGGATGAATCCATGAGTTAATTAGCAATTAGTTGATGGGTTTTGATCGCCTAGTGTTTAATTTGATATTTTACCCCCGAGTTTCCCGTTTTGCCATTTTGGGGCCCGTTTCCCTAAATTCTAGGGTTGGTTTTGACCTAATTTGAATGATAGCAACATAGGTATTATTCTTTATGATTTCTAATCTATATTTTGAATATTTCTAGACTTCTTTGATCTCGAGGCTCAGCGGAAGGGAAAGGCTATAGAGTGATTGATGGTGCTGATGTTCGGCTAGCCATGTAGGTTATGGCTTACCCCTGGTGAGACTTCATGTAGCAAAGCATATATTTAGATGATATTGTTGGAGAAAGCATGTAAACCATCGGGTATGAAGTTGGGTTGAATATTGTCTTAGGTTGGGCCCTGTTGTGTGATTAGGGCTAGCCACCTCATTGCGTTATGACTTGATTGTGCTATTATGTTGGCTTGATGCCGCGGGTTTTTAGTAGATATTGGAATCTGTTGTTCCATCTTGATTGTGATATTATAGTATCTTATGGGTTGATGTTGATACGAGGATAGAGTTCTATATGACTTGTGTAGTCTTTCCTGATATTGTTGGCGTACCCATGTTGGTACTTGTGACACTGATATATTATTAGCGTACCCATGTTGGTACTTGTGACATTGATATGTTGTTGGCGTACGCATGTTGGTACTTGTGATATTGATCAGATTATTGATGTTGACACATACATTGCACCTATTCTCATCCATTCATGATACACTGTTAATACCTTGATGATACTTGATGAAACACCGTGATGAGCTGGGCTCGATTTTTACTGGAGTGACATGAGAGTTCGATATCCGATGTTCATACCGGATTCGTGAATTGAGTGAGTTGATACTTGATGAAACACTGTGATGAGCTGGGCTACATTTTTGCTTGAGTGACATGAGAGTCCGATATCCTAAGTTCATTCCAGAATTATCGATTGAGTGAGTGCATGGACTCCACGGGTCCCCCAGGGTGGTGCCGTTGAGAACCCCCCGTAGGCAAAGATCCGGGGTCTCGTCTGTTTGTTGGGCAAACATCCAGGACGAGGGGCACTTAGACTTCGCGAGTCACCTTGGATTGTGCAACCGAGACATCAATACTTCCGTCCGGAGTACATGTGACAGCATTGCATTGCATTCATACATTATTGCATTGCATCATGGCTTATATTGAGATGATTTGGTGTTTTACTTGTGATGTTGATTTTGGATTGGACATATTGAGACTTGACACATTTGGGTTTAGATGTTCTACTTAGACGATGATGTGTACTTGGTTCCGATTATGTTTGACTTATACATGTTGATTTATTTGCCTATCTTTCTTTATTGTCTGAATTATGTTAACTATACTTAGTCGGCCGATGATACCTACCAGTACTGTGGTTTTGTACTGACCTGCACTTGCTACATTCCTTTATGAATGCAGAGTTCTAGGTTGGGCCTACTTCTATCTCCCGTGGCTGATAGTCGCCATCAGCATATCATCGAGTTTCTAGGGTGAACACGAGTCGTTCGCTGCCTTGAAGACTTCTCTTATTATTATGTCTTACTTACTACTCTGAGACATAGACAGATTGATGTATTATTATATTCTAGACTTGTATAATTTCACTTAGATGCTCTGGTATGCCTTAGACCAGACCCTGGGGGTATTTTCCTTAATTCAACACTATTTCTATTTATATATTATTGTGAGACTTACGTAATTATTCTTTTTCTCTTGATTGATTTATCAATTATGTCTTTACTTACCGTTGGGTTGAGGGTTCGCTTATCGAGGAGGGAAAGGTACGTGTCCGCACGACTTAGTCGAAATAGGTCGTGACAAGTTGTTAGTATTAGAGCCCAAGGTTACCCGATCTATAATACAAGAGCATGTCTAGTAGTGTCTTGTGGATCGGTACAATGAGATTCGTACTTATCTGCGAGAGGCTATAAGACATTTAGGAAACTTCAAATTCTTTCATTCTCTCATACGACTTTATTCAAATTGGCATCTGGTCGATTCCAATTGGTATCTGAACGTTCTTATCTTAATCACCCATGGAGGATGGACACTCGTTCTTAATTCTTATGTGGATGGTTGATCTATGACGTGTGGTGGCTTGGTGTGAGATATGTTATTCTAATTCGGGAAGGTGATCAAGTTCAGTCTCTAGTTATGGCCTGCGGTTTGATTGTGTGGAGTCGCAATTAGACTCCATTGTTGTGTGGAGTCGCGATTAGATTCGTTTATTGTAAGGGCTCGTGAGAAATGGAAAGGTAGTTCAGAGGGTTACAGGGTCTCCATGTTTCAGCGTTGGGTTGCTCAGAAGTGACAAAGTGCAATTATGGCTTAACAATAGTGGGTTGTTCGATCTTATGATCGGTTTGGCTTTAGCTTTGTCAGGGATTTATGATGGTGTACGTGACGCTGGTGAACCAATGGCAGTCGACGATTCAGCAATGGTAGAGTATTTGACTTCGATATATGAGAACAAGTGTAAGTTTAGTGATGACCAACGAATGTGGGCAAACGTATTGTGATCGCAGGTAATAAAGAAAAGAAGTTGACAATAAGGACATGAAGGAAGCATTTGTGCAAGTGTGTAGCGCAGTAAGACTTCTTAGAATATCTTGGATATGAGTACTTTCCGAGAGATTGGGAAAGGAAAAATTGGCATCTGGCATGGTCGCCAGGATGAGGTTGCGACTGGTGCTAAGGTTATTCTTGATATAAGTTAGATAATGTTAAAGGACTACTCCGTTATCAAGTGAATGCTATGGTATCATCGTTGGTCGGTAAATTTGACCGGGTCGTAGGCTTCTGCGGAGCTAGTAATCGACTGATAGAAACGACTTCAATTATAGGCTTATGCGATGCGTTAATGACGTGGGAAGTTACTGGTTGCTACACTTCGATTTGAGGAGAAGTATTGATATTGTTTGTGGTTCGTTAAGCTCAAATGGATGATTGGTTTAGAGGATCGAGTGGATTTGAGTGTTGTTGGTTGATAGTGATAGAGTGATTTGAGATAAAATATGGGAACTGAAGGGTTACAATACGAGAGCTGAAGGTTTACAATAAGGCATCTTGCTATCGGGTTCAGGATATTGAGGCTCATAAGACTTAAGGGGAAGTAACGTGATTACTTGAGTCATGTTTAGACTGCGGGACCATTATACCATGATGAGCCATAAGGGGTGTGACCGATGAGGTCGATTGGCATCTTTGAGGTTAAGGGTAGAAAGGAATCATTGAAACACGAGTTAGTGAGGTGAGAGATTGGTTGCGATTGTACAATGTAGAGTGGGCTTGAGGGTTATGGATGAGTAGGAATGTCCAGTTATGTCATAGACTAACAGAGGTCAGTGTTGGACTAAGGTTGGGAACCTTGTATTCATTGTGTAAAATTATCTAGATTCCGCTACTGATGGTGTTATTTCTCGGCTTATGTGATTGAACAAAAAGGGATCGGTGCGCGAGTGGTTAGAGGTTTCAGATTCGATGATTGAGGTAACAGGTGATTTTTCGAGGACTAGTAACACTAAGGAATTGAGTAAGGAAATTCGGGCAAGGACGATTCAGTGGGATACATAAGGATATTATTTAGACTGTTTGTGTGATACGTGGGATTTAGAGAGTGTTCATTTTAGAGTGGTAAGCTTTAAGGAAACTATAATGGATAGAGTTTGTGGCCTACTATTATCTCCAAGTGTGATTCAGCTAGTGTACGAGACTTATGATTATGTGGTGTTCGATGGAGTGGATTCAAGGATTGATTACAGTATCGATGATCGTGAAGTGATTAGAAATTGGGAAATTGGCGAGTCGAGAAAGGTATAATTGATTGTGAATCGATAAGAATGAGGAACATCTTGGGATTACTTGAGTCTATTTAGTTTGTGGCATCGTTGTCTTACATATTCAGATGAGGTGTGATTATTGCGCGAGCTTAAGAAGGAAATCTACAGGAATGGGCTATGTGATATGACCGTGTTCCTTGAGGTTTGTGATCAGCGACTAGTGAGGAGAAAATTTTAATGAACCAACATGTTGAGATTTGTAAGAAGTGGTGTGGTGGTACACCGTTGGAAAAGTTCGTAACAGTCTACAGCGAATGAGTTTGATTATGAGAGAAAGGATTAGTATCGCTTGCTACAGTTGTATGGAAGTATCATGTTTGGGTTCGTGAAGGATTGTGGAATACCTATTATGTGATGCTGGAGTATATTTTCGAAGTGAGAACCTATTTGTGGTAATATAGTATGATTGCATGTATTATTGACGGGACAGTTTGGGTAAGAACATTTGGTTACTAAGGACTTGGGGGTAATTATGTGACATTTCGAGCGGTAGTGTAAGATTGGATACTTTCAAAGAATTTACGAGCATATCGAGGTGGTACTATGAGTGATTTGATGGTTATATAATTACTATATGAGGCTTCAGGTTTTGCGTCGAAAAGTTCGGGTTTGTATTGGATTTGCGTATCGGGTAAAGGTTGAGAGATATGAAGATTGAAATTGTAGGGTATAGTTCTTCAGTACTAAGTTGATAACTTGGATAGGACTTACCTTGTTAAGTCAAAAATGATTGACAGGAATTGTGACGCATGATATGGCGGTGATTGGGTTCGGGAATTCGGATTCAGTTCAAACAACTAATTGGTGATATTCGAGAATTGTCCATTCATTCAGGGTCAGCATGGTTCGAGTGAAGCTTAATGGTCTATGGTTATATTTCTATGAAGATATTTAAAGATTCGGTGCATTTTGGCTCAGAATTGACGTATGATAGGGTTTCCTAGTGATTTGATGACACTTTCTGGGAACAGTTAATTGGGATAGAATAAGAGTATACAATGAGCCTAGTACAGATTTGAGGAGGAACTGTTGTGCGAGAGGTCTCTATAGTGATCAGTTGTTTGCTCGACGAGATATTAAGTGGTATGATTCCTATATTGTGATTTGAAGGTTAAAAAAGATTTGGAACTGGCCAAGTTGGTTGTTGGTAAGATCAGTTTTGATAGAATTGCGTAGAGATTGCAGATGAATCAAGGATTCTTCTGGCGAGAGTAAGTTATGAGTTCAGAATTTTGGTATATGTTCATATGTTTCTAAGAAATCGCGGTGCAAGTAATGGCTTTAGAAGATGTGCGAGAAGGATTTATCGGAATCGGAGTATTTTATTAGTTCAGAATGGGCTATGGTTTTTGACCAGATTTCAGAGGATTACGTTGGTTTGGGAAAGTGTTTGTGGGGCCTATTGATCGTGTTCAGGATTGCAGTGTTATCCAATCAAAGAATTCAAGTAAAAGCAAATTATTAGTCGAGGATCAATTGTGAAGGAAGTTCGAATGCAGAGCTATGAGAATTGGAGCTTGAGCTAAGTTAGAGAGTAGTGACTGGTAGAGTGAATGATCAGGTTTTAATTTACACCCGGCAAGGGTCTCTTGTGATTTAGGAAAGAGGCAAGTGATCCCTAGGTGTATTGGCCGTTGAGACTACCCGTTGTTGGACCCTTGTTCTATGAGTTAGTTTTTCACCAGATTTTTCGAATGTTTATTCAGTTTTCCATGGTTTTTTGTTGGAAAAGTACTGTTCTGGTAGTTTCTGTATCATTCGTTGGGGATTCAGTTTGTCACGACCCTAACTGGAGGGCCGCGACAGGTACCTGGAGCTAACCTATCGAGCACCACTGAACATAAATTTCATACTTATTTCTAGGTGGACCACAAAGATAGCTCATGGGTGTCATGATCTATAAGGGCATATGTCACAAGATAACGGCACATTTCTATATAATCATCAACAATTAGGCCCATCATCATGAGCCAACAAGGCTGCAAAAATATTATACAACAATATGAACTAATAAGGTTAGGGGACATCTAACTACATACATCTCTATAGGAGCCTCTATATAGAATGCAAGAATCCATAAAGACGGGGCAGGACTTCCCCGTGCCCAAGTACATACACAAAAGCGTAATACCAATATACTGCAGTTCCGAAACAAATGGAGCGCTCCTGAAACTTCGTTGATGAAGCTCTTAAGGATCAGATCCGTCACCCTGCCTTCCTGCTGGCACGAACGCAGCATCCACAAGAAAGGATGTCAGTACGAGCGATGTACTGAGTATGTAAGACATGAATAGCAACATAACAAGAAATAGGGAACATAACATGAGATAAAGAGATAACATGTACATTTGAATGCCTCTTAAGGCGAATACCATGCATGCTTAACCTTTTCACAAAAACATTTCTCATACATATATATAACATAATAGTGCTGCAGAACGTGTTGCCCGATCCATAAATATATTATATCATCATGATATACCTATATATCTCACGTCTGGGCATCTCGCGTCCCGGAGGATATCATAATATACCAACTGATCAGGTGGTTATGCGTATATAATGCTTTCACCCTTTTCCCATACCCCATATTCATATAATATGTGCGTATATAATATTGTCATCTTTTCTCATATCATATGTACATATATAACATAAGTAGCCTGCACGAGAGCCCAATTAAAAGTTTCTATGTTATTGGAGTAACGTAAGGTCAGTGACCTCCGATTTATATTATGGAACAATCATCATCGCTATATCTAACCTGGGAGGAACAATTATCATAAGGTGAGATAAACAACGATGAATAAAATCAAGAAAATCATGAAATAAACTCAATAATCTCATAATAGCATCAAAACTATAAGCTGTGGAATCTCCAAAAATGGAATCATCATCATCATCATCATGGAACATACTTATCTTTAGTATCATAAGAAACTCTAAGAATCATGAACTTTTAGCTTTTGGGAATAAGAATGTTATGGAAAACACGTATAGGTTTGTAAGAATCAATCGTGCCTTTAGAAAGAAAGGGACAGCCTTAACATACCTTTTGGGTCTCCTTAACTACTTAATGCTTATCCTCCTAAGCACGTAAATCTACATTCAAGAGAATTCATATTATTTTTAGGCTTATAGTCATATGCTTGTCTTAAGCCTTCAAATTAAATCCTTTTTAGACTCTGCCGAAATTCGGGCAGCATCTCCCTTGTTTATATCCCTAGCCCGAAATCACAATACCAACAACCAAAAACAACAACAATAATACTAACATCAATAACATCATCCTCAATACTAAAATATTCCATAAAACATCCCACACGATGTTTTCCCAACGTCTCAACCAATCATTATCCTTTACGAAGCCTTAACAACCAAATCTCCATAATACCATTCATAATATTAAAAAAATAGAGAGTATCCTTACCTCAATCAAAGTTGGAAGAGCTTGAAATCTTATTTATCTTCAATAGATTCCTTCGTCTCGTTAAGATTTGATGTTTAGAACAAGAGCTACAAAATCCTATACACTTCCTGAGCCTTAATACCGTGATTTTACTTGATTTGAGATAACATTTTATGGATGGAAGTTGGGGGAATGTCCTAGAGAGTTTGGGATAGTTTTAAGGGTGTTTGGATGAAGAAATAAAGGGTAAACCCCCTTTTATAGTGTTCTAGGGTCGGTTTGCACAGACTTAGAATGTTCGCACACTGTAGCTGTGTGTTCGAGCATTGTAGTTGGGTGCGCCTCTGCTTTGCTGGCCTTACTTGTAATGTCCATAACTCTCTACTCCGATGTCATATCGATGAGCGATTTGTTGTGTTGGAAACTAGGCTTCATGAACTTCATTTTAGGCTTTTACTTTACTTCAAAGCTCTTCATATGCTAAAATATATACTTCTCTAAATTTGACCCAAAATTTCTGTCCAAAATTCTGCCAAAATTTACTCAATTTCTTGACAAAGTTATTTTCTTCGATTTGCTTGATGCCAAAACCTTTAGACACTTTCTTAACACTTGTTAGGAGTACTCCTTAACCTTATAAGGGTTCCATGACCTCTCTGAGCTAATGTTAGTTTACTCACAACGCAAACAACACGAAAAAATTTTAGGTGTAACAATTCAGTTTGTTCGGTGAGAATCTTTCCTGTAAGGAGAAGGCTGACGTGCGTGGCTGATATCTTCAGTCATTGCCAATTTTAGTAATTTTTCGTCCTCGCTTCCTTGTCTCTCAAGGACGAGCGATTGTTTAATTGGTATTTAATGTAACGACCCGTTTGTTCATTATTGCACTTCTGACACTTTTGACCCTTTCCCAAGCTTGGTTAGCTCCTTTTTGACCCGAGGGGACCGTTGACATGCTTCCCGAGGTGTTTAGATTTGGTTCGGGGGACTTTTTGTGAAGCTTGAGCTTAAAGCAAAAAAGAGTTGACTCAAAGTTGACTTTTAGGTAAACAGACCGTTTTCAAAAATTTGTCGATTCCAAGAGGTCCGGATGATTATTTAGAACTAATGTGTATATCTGGTTCAGTTCCCAATGCATTCGGATGCATTTTGGGACATGGGTTGGGAAATTAAAATTAAGGTATCGGAGGTTGACTCGGTCAACGAGACCTCCATTGGGAATTTCGCAGCCACGAGCGCATTTGTAGCATGTTTTTATGTGTGTTTATATATGTGGTATGTGAGCAGATGGCCTCGGGAATTAGTTGGAAAATCGAATTGAAGTGTGAAACTTGGTGTAGTTTCTGGTGTCTGGTGCACGCTTTGGCGACACCAGCACCGCAGAAACGGTACTGCTGGAGCGGTCACCCTACCGCTAGAGCGGTCCTGGCCATTTGGGCTTGACCGTTGTAACGGTCACGGCACCGCTGGGGCGGCGCCTCTGAAGCGGTCTGAGTGACCGCGAAAGCGGTGATGGAGCAGTGACTGGGGTATTTAAATGATATAAAACCCTAAGTCTTTTCATTCTTTGTTATTCCGAAAGTGGTTCATATTGGGAGCACTTCTAGAGGATTATTGGAGAAGATTCTTGGTGGTAAGCTCTCCTAACCTTCTTGCTATGTCATTGTTCCAAATCATCTTAAGGATTCCTCTTTCCTTGTTAGCCCTTAGTAATGGAAGATTAAAAGTGGGTTTTGATGGATTTTATATCTAGGCTTATTAATGATGAAATTGATGGAGTTTATGCTAGATTATGATCAATCTAAGGTTGTTAATCATATATCTCCCATTATTTGTGTTGAATTCTTGAATCTAAGAGTTAGGGTTTCTACCCAAAATTGGGGGTTTTACTTGAAATTCGAAATTGGATGAATCCTTGAGTTAATTAGAAATTACTTGATGGGTTTTGATTGCCTTGTAGGGCCCGTTTCCCAAATTCTAGGGTTGGTTTTGACCTAATTTGAATGATAGCAACATAGATATGGTTCTTCGTGATTTCTAATTTTGATTTCGATTATGCCTAGACTTCTTTGATCTTGAGGCTCAGTGGAAGGGCAAGGCTATAGAGTGATTGTTAGTGTTGATGTTCGGCCATCTAGGTAGGTTATGGCTTACCCTTGGTGAGACTTTGTGTAACGAAGCATATATTTAGATGATATTGTCGGAGAAAGCATGAAAACCTTCAGGTATGAAGTTGGGTTGGATATTGTCTTAGGTTGGGCCCTGTTGCGTTATTGGGGCTAGCCACCCCGTTGTGTTGTGACTTGATTGTTCTATTGTATTGGCTTGATGCCACTTGTTGTTAGTAGTTATTGAAATTTGTTGTTCCATCTTAATTGTGATATTGTAGTATCTTATATGTTGACGTTCATACGAGGATAGAGTTCTATATGACTTGTTGTCACGACCCAACTAGGGGCCGCGACGAGTACCCGATACTTGTACCGAGCACCCCTTATCTATCATTTTACCTCTATTTCCGAGTGGGCCGTATGAACTATACCATATCTTCTTTTTTTTTACTAACAGTAACATTAGTAGCATAATTATAAACATAGGCTAATAAACTTTGCTAGCACATTATACTGCGACAAGGACAATCAAAAGTACAAAACATCTAACTGTACATATCTGTCTACGAGCCTCTAAACATAGCACACATATATATACAAGAAGGGCCGGGTTCTACCCGAATATGTACACAAAAGTAGTACCCAGAAGCTGAGGCTCCGGAACAACTGGAGCGCTGACACAGTACTGCTGATGGAGCTTCTAGGAGTCAAATCTGTCTACCTGCTGACCTGCGCGGCATGAAACGCAGCGTCCACAAGAAGGGACGTCAGTACGAATAGTGTACCGAGTATGTAAGGCGTGGAAGATAATACAAACGGAAACATAAGGTATGATTAACAATATCATGGGATCATAGGACATATAGTGAGACAAGAAAGTAACCTGTACATAGGAATACCCTTTCAGGTCGGATACCATGCATGCTTGTCTTTCCCTTTTAAAAAAAAACATTTCTTTTTCATAGACATAGAAAATAGAACTTATATCATGTCATGTCTTATCATATCATATCATATCGTATCATATCATATCATATCATGTCATATCATATCGTGTCATATCATATCATGTCATATCGTAGCAGCGAACAATGTCGGCTCGCCCACATAGTACCGAAATACGTCGGCTCGCCCATATATCCCGCGTCCGGGCATCCTGCGTCCGGGATGATAACGCCAGCTGACCAGGTGGCAATGAAACATGTGTCCCTTCCCCTTCCCCATATACATATACATATCTCGTATACATATGCCATATAAGCATGTAGGAGAACCCAAAGAAAGTCATGTATCCATCGGAGTGACGTAAGGTCGGTGACCTCCGATTACATTATGGAATAACCGTGATCGCTTTGTCTCACCTCGAAGGAACGAGTATTTTAAGGCGAGACTATCAACGGAGAATAGCATTAAAGGAAACATAGAATGGAATCATGGGCATCATAGACGTCAATTCATATGCTTTGTAATCTTTAGAAAAATCATGTCATAACTAAAGAATAGAATTAAAGATCAAGAACTAGTTTAACACTTTCATACTCATACTGAATCCTTGGCTTAAGACTCTTAGTCATGGAATCATTCTTGTCATACTTATCATAGACATATTCTCTTTCTTATCATCATCGTTATCATTGTCATCATAGACATATTTCCATTAGAATAGTTACAGTACTTATCGTTTGATAAACGGAACAAGGATCAACAGTTTCCTTTGGATTCTACTTCAAAGTAAGTCATACGAAACAATAAGGAAAATTCGGGAACAATGGGCCCACCTTGGGCCGAGTGAGGTAGCGTACAAAATTTACGTACATTACATTTCATGACGTCACTTGTGAGAGTTTTAAGATAGTCGGGTCTCATTTGCACAAGTTCTAGATATCTAGGCAATTCTCCCAACTATTCATGAATATCTAATTCAATTCTACTGAATGAAAAAGGGGTAACTTTAGGTGCGGATTCCGGAGAATAGAGTTGTCCCCGAGGCTCGTATCCAACCTAGTATGCCTAAGACATGCCAAGGAAGAAAGAGTAAAACCTTACATACCTTTTTCCGCTCCTTATGCTATTCCAAATTCAAGTTGCAAATCCGCCAAAATCTACAATTTGGTCACATTCACCAAACATTGATTAGAGCATTTAGAAGTTGAATCTTAAGATAACACTTGTCTACTGAAATTTCGGCAGCACTTCCTCTGTAAATACACCATCCCCAAAATTCAACTTAGCCAATTTTTAATCAACAACAATCCGGGAATTCAACCCGGCCAAACTATCAACATAATGTCAACAACCATACTAACAATTTCCATATTCAATCCAAGATACATTATCACAACTCAATCAATATACTACTTCCTTCAAAGCCTTCCAACTCCAATAAAAACAATAACAACTTAATAATATATATTCCAACAACACCATACTAATATCAATGTCTTCCATACATGTAAAAACATAATATTCAATTTACATAAACTTCAACCACAAGTCTCCAACTTCTACCATTTCACTAAGATTATTAAGCTTTTATTAGCAATATAGAATCCACACAACAACAATCAATATACTAAATAAAATTAACTCATTTTCCTCCACACCACACCATAACTACACGGCTACCACACACACAACACTCACGGCCAACATCATGCATACACAACTACAACCTCTCCAAAATCATTCAACTTCCATTATCAACATAGCATCCACAACAATAACAACCAAACACTAGATAAAATAATTAGAACATAATTTCCACACACACACATACATGCACGGCCACACCCCCATGTTCATATTCCATATGAATTTCATCCATTTTTGTACACTACAACATACATAAACATCCATGACATATAAAAGAGTATAAGTTCTTACCTTTTCTCCTTGACTTCCCACTTAGCTATGCCTTGTAGCTTGCAAGAATATGAATTTTTCTTGCTCTAAGAACCTCTTCACTTTACTAAGGACCCTTCAATTGGTAGAAAAAGATTTTTGAAGGAACTTTTTTCTTGGTCTTGAGCTTGGCCGAAAATGGCCCTTAGGTTTCTCCCTATCTTTTGTTCTTCAATGTTCTTGAAATTTCTAAGAGATAATGTGTTACACCTCGGAAAATTTCCCGTTGGTACGCAAGTAAATGAACTAATGATGTGTGCGAGGAGTGCGAGTGTATAATGTTTCATGGGAAATGTATGTGAAGGGATGTGGGTGATTAGAATGAAAAGTCGAGAAATGAGAAAAATTGAAAGTTGGCAAAACTGCCCAGTGGTCGTATATTGTAAAATACGGACCGTAAAGTGCAATACGTTCCGTAACCTGGCAGTCGTAAACTGCCATGCAAAAGCTTCAGCTTTCTGCCAGTGGTCGTAAAGTGCAAATACGGACCGTAAACAGGTATACGGTCTGTAAACTGCCAGGTCGTAAACTGGCATGCCAAACTTCAACTTTCTGCCAGCTAAGGAAGAGGTATAATATGACCTGGTGGACGGACCGTAAAGTGATTTACGGCCCGTAAACCATGGTCGTAAATCACCATGCATGCAGGCCAAAGTCTCTGGTCCTGCTTAAGCTTAAAGACGACCACGAGGGACGGTCCGTAAAGTGAAATACGGACCGTAAACCTCCATGGACGACCACTGTTCACCCAGCACAGATTTTCCAATTCATTAAATATGAGGATCAAGACTTATTTTATTTCATTACAACATTACACCACTTCTCTCTAAAACTTCTCTCTACATTTATTATATGAGTTTTCAAGGATTATAAGCCATCAATAACATTAAGATAAGTGAATCAAGGATAAGGGAATCATCAAGGATCATCCAAGTCAAAAAATCCAAATGGAGAAAAACTAGGGTTTTGCTCAAAGAGGAGTATTATCAACCAAAGCTTGTTCCTACAACTTCTAAGGTAAGATTCATGATTTTTACATGATGTTTAAGGTATTGGAGAATTAAAATACATGGATTGTAGAAAATATGGTCAACTAGGTCATGAATGATGAATAGTGATATTTTGAGAAATAGTTTGAATTGAGTTATGAATGTTGTTGTGTTGTGATATGAATGTGTTATAAATGGTATTAAGATCATGAACTAGACACTTTAGACGAATGGACGAAGTTGGGTGTTATGACCATGAATGTGGGTGAATTAGAGGCAAATTGAGGAATCTAGATAATGTGGATAATATGAATGACTAATGACCATTGTTATGATATTAATGAAGGTATAAACGCTAGCATTGGAAGGAAACGTGCAAGTGTAGAATAGTCTGACGAAAAGGTATGTAAGGCTAACCCTTCTTTCATAAGGCATGGTTCTTGGCCAAACTCCTAATTCCTCTATATGAGTATGTTGTCTTCACATGGTTGACATTCCGAGCTCATAAGCTCACGACCCTTGATATGTACTATAATTATACTATGTTCCTCGTATGACGAGTAAGTCTATAATGTAGATGTAACGATAATGATGAGGATAGTAATGATGATGAGAGTAACATGAGATTAGAGATGCTTACGAGCTATGATATATGTATATGTATGCCTATGAAGGGCTATGATAAGACCCCGAGCTTATGATGTTAGGTAAGACTATATGTATATGACTATGTATAAAGTATGTATACGATTACGAAACGCGCGCACACCTCTGCAGATGGTACGGATAACCCTGACGCCTTGGTAGGGCCAGGTATGTATGATCTTGAGCCTTGGTTGGCCAAGTATGTATGACACACCGATCCTACGAGGTTGGGTATGCTATGTAAATACTATGTAGATGATATGACCATGTATATAATATGAATATGAGTGTGATAAGACTTAGTAAGGGCATGTATACGAATATGAACACAAAGTGGTATGGCTATTATTATGGGATACGAACGACGATGTATGCAAGTAAGCGACATGATGATGATGATATTACTGTCTCCCCTCCTATGCTATTTCATATGATATCTATTATGCTTCTATATTGATGTTGATCATGCTTTACATACTCAGTACATTCTTCGTACTGACGTCCTTTTGTTTGTGGACGCTGCGTCATGCCCGCAGGTGCATAGGGAGACAGACTTGATCCATAGCTACTTATTCAGAGATTGTATAGCAGAGCTCCGTTTCTTTCGGAGCTGTAGCTTTTGGGTACTTATTCTTTTGTGTATATAATTATGGGCATAGCGGGGTCCTGTCCCGCTCATACGATATGTCATACTCTTAGAGGCTCGTAGTCATGTGTATGTGGGTAGAGATGTTCGGCCATGTCGGCCCATGTTTTGTATATCTTTTGTTGGCCTCGTCGGCCTTGTACTTACGATGTGGCACAGATGCCTATGATATGTTAAATGACGATGGTCGTCTAATGGGATCAATATGATTAACGATAAGGAAAGCACGAATTGACTTATGGTTCACCTAGATGTTATGTTATGTACGATAAGGGGGTGCTCGGGTGGGGTAGCACCGGGTGCTCGTCGCGGCCCCCTAGCCGGGTCGTGACAAAAGTGGTATCAGAGCAGTTTAGTCCTAGGATGTGTCTACGAGCCGTGTCTAGTAGAGTCTTGGTTATGGGTGTGTTGCGCGCCACACTTATAAACGAGAAGCTGCGGACATTTTAGAAATGTATGACCTTCTTTCTTCATAAGAATCGTGCGATAGAGCTATGACGTAAGAAATTCTTGTTCCTAAATCGTGTGTTGTGTATTTCAGAGATGCCTAAAAAGAAAAAGGCTACAGCAGCCCAAAAGGGCTAGACGGTGGCAGAAAAACGGGCTGAAAGAGCACCGCCACCGGTAGTAGAGGAAGATGAGTCCCAGAGTGCGGCTTAATCTCAGTCCTCCCAGACAGTTCCTATTACTGAGGAGCGTGAGGGAGCCTCAGCCCCAGCTCCAGCTCCTCCACCAAACGCTTCGGGTCAAGATGTCAAAGAGGCCATTAATTTGTTGACTCAGTTGGTTGCGGCCCAAACTCAGAGGCAGAGTTCAGGGCATGGTGACAGGGCTGTTAGTGCAAGGGCCCGTGACTTCATTGCTTTGAAACCCCCAGAATTCTTTGGGTCGAAACTGGAGGAGGAGCCCCATGACTTTATTGATGGTATGCTAAGGACGCTCCGGTTGATACATGCTTCAGACACCGAATCGGTGGAGCTAGCGTCATATAGATTGAGGGATGTCTGAATCCAGTGGTATACGGTTTGGATGGCTTCGCGGGGAGCCAATGCACCTCCACCGGTATGGCAAGAGTTTGTTGATGCTTTTCTCCGTCATTATATGCCCCCAGAAGTTCGACGAGCTAGGGTCGATAAATTCTTGAATCTGAGGTAAGGTAGCATGAGTGCTACAGAGTATAGTCTCCGCTTCAATTCCTTGGCTAGGTATGCTTCGGCCATGGTAGCGGATATGGGCGATCGGGTGCACCGGTTTGTGAAAGGCCTAGGGCCACACTTGATGGATAAATGCTTAACTCCGTCCCTTCATGATGGCATGGATATTGCACGCATTCAGGCACATGGTCAGGAATTAGAGGAACACCTACAGCAGCGGAGAAATGAACGTGAGCAAGATAGGGGACATAGCAAGAGAGCTAGACCTTCGGGTTCGAGGAGCGAGTCCAGGGGTGGACACAGACAGCAGCTTCCCAGCCATTCAGGCTATTCTATGACCAGTCGACCTCCACGGTTTTCAGGCCAGGGCCTTGATAGATCTGCTCGTTCAGGGCCGAGGCCGAGTTATACAGGACCTCAGTTCAGAGGTGATTTGGGCCAGTCAAGGCCACCCGTACCACCGTGTTCCCAATGTGGGAAAATGCATTGGGGTCGATGCCGATTTGGTTCAGATGATTGCTATTCATGTGGTCGGCCAGGCCATATTATGCGTGATTGCCCCTCAGTACATGGTAGAGGTAGGACCCAACCATCAGGGTCGGTAGCCGGATCTTCGGCATCTGTATGCCCTACGGGGCCAGGTTCAAATGCGCCAGTCGGCCATGGTAGAGGTAGAGGTAGAGCTCCCAGTACTAGCGGTCCTCAGCACCGTATTTATGCTTTGGCTGGACGCCAAGATCTTGAGTCTTCTCCTGATGTGGTCACAGGTATATTATCGGTATTGTCTCATGATGTATATGCTTTGATAGATCCGGGCTCCACATTATCATATGTTACTCCATATATTGCGGGTCAATTTATAATTGAGTCGGAGTCTATCAAACCTTTTGAGGTGTCTACACCCGTGGGTGAATCGGTAATAGCTAGCCGAGTATATAGGAATTGTGTGATTGTGATTTGTGATCGTCGTACCATGATTGATTGGCATGAGCTATAAATGGTAGATTTTGACGTTATTATAGGCATGGATTGGTTGGCTTCTTGTTACGCCAATGTTGATTGCCGAATGAAGATGGTTCGTTTCCGGTTTCCGGGAGAACCAGTCATAGAATGGAAAGGGAATGCGGCATCACCGAAAGGTAGGTTTATTTCCTATCTAAAGGCAAGGAAGATGATCACGAAAGGGTGTATTTATCACCTAGTGCGAGTTCAAGATGTAGAAGCTGAGTCGCCGACTCTTCAGTCAGTTCCGGTAGTGAACGAATTTCCGGATGTGTTCCCGGAAGAGCTTCCAGGCCTTCCTCCTTAGCGAGATATAGATTTTGCTATTGATGTGTTTCCAGACACTAAACCTATATCTATTCCTCCCTATAGGATGGCACCCGCAGAGTTGAAAGAGTTGAAGGAGCAATTAAAAGACCTGCTTGAAAAAGGCTTCATTAGGCCTAGTTCATCCCCGTGGGGAGCACCCGTATTGTTCGTCCGGAAGAAGGATGGCTCTTTGAGAATGTGCATTGATTATCGGCAATTGAATAAAGTGACAATTAAGAACAAGTATCCCCTTCCGAGGATTGATGATTTATTTGATCAATTGCAAGGTGCCAAATGGTTTTCAAAGATTGATTTGAGGTCCGGGTATCACCAAGTAAGAGTTAGGGAGAAGGATATCCCTAAGACAGCTTTCAGAACAAGATATGACCATTTCGAGTTCCGAGTAATGTCGTTTGGGCTAACTAATGCACCGGCAGTGTTTATGGACTTAATGAACAATGTATTCAGGCCTTTTCTGGATTTATTCGTGATTGTATTCATCGATGCTATCCTAGTGTATTCTAGATCCGACGTAGAATATGCGGATCACTTGCGTGTTGTCCTTGGAGTTCTTCGAACCCGAGAGTTATTCGCGAAGTTTTCCAAATGCGAGTTTTGGTTGAACTCAGTGGCATTTCTGGGCCACATTGTTGCAGCCGACGGTATTCGAGTGGATAGCCAAAAGATTGAGGCAGTGAAGACTTGGCAAAGGCCCACGACCCCTACAGAGGTTCGTAGCTTTTTGGGCTTAGCAGGTTATTACAGAAGGTTTGTTGAGGGTTTCTCTTCTATTTCTGCACCGCTCACCAAGTTGACTCAAAAGTCAGCTAAGTTTCAATAGACAGATGCTTGCGAGCGTAGTTTCCAAGAGTTGAAAGACCGACTGACTTCAGCCCCAGTCTTGACACTTCCAGAGGGATTGGAAGGATATGTTATTTATTTTGATGCTTCAGGCGTCGGGCTAGGCTGTGTATTGATGCAAAATGGTAAGGTGATTGCGTATGTGTCACGACCCAGCCCCGTGGGCCGGGACTGGCACCCTACCTGGGTGCCCAGACCGAATTACACATTCATTATAAGGTCCAAACTTATTTCCGAATTTTACGAAATCATATCAAACATAATTTATATGAAAATATGTCTTAAGCGGTCGCGCCAAATCAAAATACCATATCAAATACAAACGGAGCGGCGGAATAGACATCGCCGGTCAAAAGTGTAAACATAAGCATAAGGGCCATTTGGGGCCATCATAACAAACAGACCGCTTTAAGACCAGAATTGAAATCAAACCAACATACACAGGACCCTTACCCCACATATATGACTACAGGCCTCTACGAATTCAAAACAAAGACATATGGCGAGACAGGGCCCCGCCGTACCCAAATAGTCAAATGTACAGAATATATACAAAGCAAAAGGAGTCTGTACCAGAAGTGGACTCCGGATCAAAGAGGAGTACTCCGGAATAGCAAAGAGTGAAGCCTACTACGGAGGATCACCAATGTCTGCACCTGGGCACAAAACGCAGCCCCCGAAGAAAGGGGGTCAGTACGAAATATGTACTGAGTATGTAAAGCACGGAGTACAGAAATATGGATAAAAACCGAAAGCAAACCGAATGACAAAGTGGAGTACAAATCGGTATGTCAAAATCTGTATCGAAATCATATACGTATACATAATGGAAATGAAATCATGCAAACGCTTAGGAACGTGGTCGCCACTCTGACGCTGGCGCCACACACAGCATAACACCAGACAGTTTCAAATCTCCGTACATCCCCGAACACAAACATAATCATAGGTGAGCGTATCGCATCACGAGCCATATCACAGCATAACTCCAAACGGAACCCGGCCCTATGGCGAAGCCTCGGGAACCGTAACACAGCATACATCCGAATTATCACAAGGCGCACGAATCAAAACCGGCCCGGGAAACGGTGAACGAAGTCATAATAAGGCACGAGCGGAGTCGTGAGCAAACAAATGCAAATCATACTTCAAAATAGTCTTTCAAAACAAAGTAATCCCATAAGTCATTTCATAATACAAAGTAATCGAATACTTAGTCGATATAAGGTTTGATTTCACAAAACGTTTCCAAAATAGTACGTATAGCTCAAAACGTAACTTAGCGCATCGTAATATTCAAAACATATCCCGTAGGAGGAAGTTCCAAAATCGAAAGTATCATGTCAAACTTTATTCACAAAGATAGCCCAATAAGACAAATAGGGCGTTTCGGGGTAGCGGGCCCACCTCGAGTCGAATTGAGGTGGCGAACATATTTATCGGACGTTTATAGGCCGAAGGGTCATACATAATCATTTCTAAGTTACCCGACCACATTTCGATAGGTTTCGGACGAGTGGTGGCATTCTAGCCAAAATAGAGCCCTTAGGCTTCAATTGAATTGAATGAATAGTAACTTTTCTGTGGATCGGGTTTCGAGGAGCAGAAAAGCTCCGGAAGTTCTCATATTTGCCTATCATACTAAGATATGCCAAACGAAGGAGTGGGAAGCTTTACATACCTTACAGACGTCGTATGCTCTCCCAAAAGTCAAGTCCCGTTTCGTCCGAAATCTGCAAATGGTCAAAGTTACCAATTGAGATTCTTAGGCTTAAAAATGCCTTTAACTTTATTTTTTGTCTACCGAAATTTCGGCAGCATTTCCCCTATAAATCTAACATCCCCGAGGCTTAGCTCGGCTCAGAATACATCAACAACAACAACCCAAACATCATTCAACAATATACACCATATTCAAACTTCAAAAGCCTACCTTACTACACAAGTTGGAAATCTTTCATTCAAACTTCAAAATTCCAAATCTATATCCATATTATTGTATTCATTCACTCATTCAAGATTATGCCATCACATTCAAAATACATTCCAAGCCATACACGAAATTGCCCAAAATCCATTACTTTCCATAATTCTTCAAAACATCGAAAATTCACGACGAACATTCTAACTTGCGTCGTTTCATTCCGAATTCATTAACATCATTATAAGTTCATATTTCAAGTCTTTAGCACCCTAAATATACAATGATACACACAATTATACCGAAGGTATACACTTTCCGATAACGTCCGAAATCATTTTCCAACGCCCATTTAATTCACTAACCAATCATTTACGTCCTAAATGTTATGACGACGCCACAAACCAACTAAACAAGATAAAACTCCCATACTTTTGCACTACATATAACTCACGGCCAACATACCATATACACACACACCCACGGCTTTCTATATACATCAAAGTTACGGGATTCTCGTCTATTCTCAATCCTTAACATATTCATATCAATTCTATAACATTAAAGGGGCAAAATTCTTACCTTTTCTTGAAAACCCGACTTGTCGTAAACGTAGTCCTTGTGCCAAACTAATTATACCCCGTTGAAGAGGGCCTTGAGTACTTCACAACTATGTAGAGATTAGGATCTTTGGACTACAAACAAGGCTTGGAGAATGTTTTCTTTCTCTTCCCTTTAGCTTCGGCCGAACCCTCTTTTGTGGTGTTCTTGAATTTTTATTTGCTCTTTGATAATTCTAAGTGTGGAATGATGATATATATCCATTAGGAGTCATGTGCATAGCACATGACATTAAAATGATGGGTTTGGGCCTTGGCTAGGGCCGGCCACCCTCACAAATCTTGGGCCTCAATTTATTTTATATTTTTCTTGGCCCAATCATAAAACGTCCCGTTTTGTAATTCCCGAAACTAATTTCCGAAATTCCAAATTTACCCTCGGCCTTTCCCGATGTCTTAACATTAAAGATTCCATAACCAACATAGTCATATTCTCTAAAATCAAATTATTTCCTTATAACACACAAATCATAATTATTTCTCGATTTCCAATTATACGAAAACACGGGACATAACATTCTCCCCCCCCTTAAGAACATTCACCCCCGAATGTTAAATAAATCTTATGAAAACTCACAAACATAACGGGAAAACCATTTTATATATAATTAGCACACATGGTCCATCCTTTCATTGGTACAACAAATACAAAAGTCTAGATTACAAGAGGCGTAGGGAATAAATGGGGGTATCTCTTCTTCATATCATCCTCCGCCTCCCAAGTCATCTCTTCCCGGTTACTGTTGCGCCACAGAACTTTGACAGAAGGCACCTCCTTAGTGCGCAATCTCCTCACCTGATGAGCCAGAATAGATACAGGTTGCTCGTCATAAGACAACTGCTCCGTCACCTGAAGATCATCTACTGGGAATATCCTGGAAGGGTCACCAATACACTTCCGCAGCATAGACACATGAAACACCGGGTGCACGGCCTCCAAATCGGATGGCAAGTCTAGCTCGTAGGCGACTGCGCCTATCCTCCGAACAATCTGGTATGGCCCGATGTACAGCGGGCTCAACTTACCCTTCTTACCAAATCTCATAACGCCCTTCATGGGCGACACCTTCAGGAATACCCAGTCACCAATCTGGAACTCTAACGGTCGACGTCGTCTATCAGCATAAGCTTTCTGTCAACTCTGAGCAGCCAATAGTCGCTCCCGAATAAGCTTCACCTTATCTACAGCTTCCTGGATCACATCTGGCCCAACCAACTTAGTCTCGCCGACGTCGAACCAACCAATAGGAGATCTGCATCTCCTGCCATAAAGGGCCTCGTACGGAGCCATCTGAATGCTGGAGTGATAACTGTTATTGTAGACAAACTCTATAAGCGGCAAATGATCATCCCAGCTGCCCCTGAAATCAATAACGCAGGCTCGCAACATATCCTCGAGTGTCTGAATAGTGCGCTCGGCCTGCCCGTCGGTCTGAGGATGAAAAGCTGTACTGAGGCTCACCTGAGTCCCTAATCCCTCCTGAAATGACCTCCAGAAATTAGCTGTAAACTGGGCACCTCGGTCGGTAATAATAGATACAGGGACTCCGTGAAGTCTGACTATCTCTCTGATATATAATCTGGCATAGTCCTCAGCCGAATAAGTAGTCCGGACCGGAAGAAAATGGGCTGATTTCGTCAGCCTGTCCACAATAACCCAAATTGAGTCGTACCTGCGTAGAGTACGCGGCAACCCAACAATGAAGTCCATATTAATCATCTCCCATTTCCAGGCTGGAATCTCCATCTCCTGTAACAATCCACCGGGCTTCTGATGCTCGATCTTAACTTGCTGGCAGTTCGGGCACTGACTAACAAACTCAGCAATATCTTTCTTCATGCCGTCCCACCAATACAAACACCTGAGATCACGATACATCTTAGTGGAACCAGGATGAACAGAATACCGTGCATTATGTGCCTCGCCCATAATCTGCCATCGTAAGCCCGCAATGTCCGGTACACAGAATCTGCCGTCATATAATAATACTCCTTCAGGCGAGATTTCAAACTGAGTCTTTGCTTTATTAAGGGCCACATCTCTGTACTGAATCAGAAGAGGATCCTCAAACTGGCGCCGCTTTACCTCCTGAATAATAGATGACTCAGCAATTGGACGAACAGAAATCCCAGAATCTCCAGAATCCACCAAACGAACTCCGAGGCTGGCCAGCTGATGAATATCACGAACCAAATCTCTCTTATCAGATGGGACATCAGCCAGACTGCCCACGGACTTGCGGCTAAGCGCATCAGCTACCACGTTGGCTTTCCCCGGATGGTATAGAATATCGACGTCGTAATCCTTTAGTAGCTCAAGCCATCTCCGCTGCCGCAAATTTAGCTCCTTCTGCTTAAAAATATGCTGGAGACTCTTATGGTCCGTATAGATATCAACATGGACCCCATATAAATAATGCCGCCAAATCTTCAAAGCATGAACCACCGCGGCCAACTCAAGATCATGAGTGGGATAGTTCTTCTCGTGCGGTCTGAGCTGCCGAGAAGCATAGGTTATGACTCGACCGTGCTGCATCAATACACATCCTATCCCAATACCAGAGGCGTCACAATAGACAACATACCCGTCAGATCCCTCTGGAAGAGCCAGAACTGGTGCTGTAATCAATCTCTCCTTCAGCATCTGAAAGCTGCGCTCGCAGGCATCTGTCCACTGGAATTTTGCTGCTTTCTGGGTAAGCCTCGTCAGTGGTGCTGCAATAGAAGAAAAATCCTCCACAAACCTGCGATAATACCCAGCCAATCCCAGAAAACTGCGCACCTCTGTCGGTGTAGTAGGCCTGGGCCAATTCTGCACAGCCTCAATCTTCTGTGTGTCGACCCGAATACCGTCTGCGCCGACAATATGGCCCAAGAATGCCACAGAAGTCAACCAAAACTCACACTTAGAGAATTTAGCATATAACCTCTGCTGACGAAGAATGCCAAGTACCGTCCTCAAATGATCTGAATGCTCCTCGGCTGATCGCGAATAAATCAGGATGTCATCAATAAACACAATAACAAACATATCCAGAAAAGGCCGAAATACCCGGTTCATCAGATCCATAAATGCTGCTGGAGCATTAGTCAGCCCGAAAGACATAACTCTGAACTCATAATGCCCGTACCGGGTCCTGAAAGCAGTCTTCGGGATATCTGACTCCCGTACTCGCACCTGATGATAACCTGAGCGCAGATCTATCTTTGAAAAATGTCTAGCACCCTGCAGCTGATCAAACAAGTCATCAATCCGGGGGAGGGGATACCTATTCTTAATAGTCACCTTATTAAGCTGCTGGTAATCGATACACATCCGCAATGACCCATCTTTCTTTCTGACAAACAATACCGGCGCTCCCCAGGGTGATGTACTGGGTCTGATAAAGCCCTTATCCAACAAATCTTTCAGCTGCTCTTTCAACTCCTTCAGCTCAGCTGGTGCCATCCTGTACGGAGGAATAGATATAGGCTGCGTATCCGGCATTAGCTCTATAGTGAAATCAATCTCCCGCTCAGGCGGAAGGCCAGGGAGCTCGTCAGGAAATACATCTGGAAACTCACTGACGACCGGAACAGACTGAAGGGTAGGTACCTCCGCGGCAGTATCGTGCACACGAACCAAATGATAGATATACCCCTTCTGGATCATCTTCTTAGCCTTGAGGTACGAAATAAACTTACCCCTCGGCGATGCTGTAGATCCGAACCACTCTATGACTGGCTCCCCTGGAAACTGAAAACGGACTACCTTTTTCTGGCAGTCGACATTAGCATAACAGGAAGACAACCAGTCCATGCCCATAATGACGTCAAACTCAAGCATATCTAACTCTATCAGATCAGCCTTAGTGCTACAATCATAGATGGTCACAGAACAATCCCTATAGATCTGTCTCGCTACAATAAAATCCCCAACCGGCGTAGCTACCTCAAATGGCTCTATAGGCTCAGACACTATCCCAATCTTACTAGCAACGAGCGGGGAAATATATGATAAGGTAGAGCCAGGGTCAATCAATGCATATACAGATCTGGAGAAAACCAGTAATGTACCTGTGACGACGTTTGGCGAAGCCTCCTGATCCTGGCGGCTGGCCAAAGCATATATGCGGTTCGAGGGACCGCTAGAACCTGAAACGCCCCCGCGGCCTCGACCGCGTCCTGCCGGTGCTGAAATACCTCGCCCTCCAGGGCGTGCAACAGATGGAACAGATGAAGAACCGGCGGCTGACCCTGTCTGCTGAGAAGTACAACCAGAACCGCTAGCCAATGGACAGTCTCTCATAAAGTGGCCCTGACCACCACAAGAAAAGCAACCTCCAGTCGCTCGGTAACACTCCCCGGGATGAGACTTCCCGCAACGAGGACAACGGGGCCTGGGCGGTCTGGCCTGGCTGGGACCCCTGGACACCTGCGAACCTGCCACTCTGGAGCTCTGACCGGCCCCAGACGGTCCCGTACTATCGAATCTCCGGCTGCCTGACTGAGTACTCCGGCCGGAGGGAGGAAAAGGTCTATCTGACTGCTGCTGCTGAGGCTGTCCGCCTCGGGAATCTCCAGCATAACCTGCGGACCTATCCCTCTTGGGCGGCCTCCTATCTCGATCTCTGCCAGAAGGATCAGACCTGCGACGGTCCTCCATACCCATCGCATAGGCCTGAAGTCGGGCAATGTCCATGTCTGCCTGCAATGACACTGCCATACAGCTATCAACCAAATACCGGTCCAATCCCATAACATATCTGTGCATCCGATCGGACATATCTGCTACCACGGCCGGTGCATATCGGGCCAGAGAATCAAAGTCAAGGTTATACTCGCGAACACTCCGACCCCTCTGCTGTAGATGTAAGAACCGATCAGCCCGCGCCCGCCGTAACTCTGGGGGCCAAAAGTGGCGGGTGAATGCTGTCACAAACTGATCCCAAGTGGCTGGAGGGGCACCCTCTCCTCTAGACAGCTCCCAAGTCTCGTACCAGTGGGTAGCCACATCTCGAAGCCTGTGCGAAGCCAGCTCAACCGACTCGGTCTCTGAAGCCCTGACCAAGTCCAGTGAGCGTCGCATCCCCCGAATAAAGTCATGGGGGTCCTCATCGGGCTTAGACCCGAAGAACTCTGGAGGGCCACATAACAAAAACTCCCGAACTCTCAGGCTGTCCCGCCTGTCATCATCATCATCGTCCCTCCGCCCGCATCTGCGAGCCTGTCCTGCCACCAATGTAGTCAGCAACTGTACAGCCTCTCTCAGGGTCCTATCCTCCGCCCTTGGCTGAGGAGCTGGAGTCTCAGGTGCGGGTACACGGACCTCTGGAGCTGCTGAAGGTCCTGCTCCAGGCTGTACTAGTGGGGGTGTAGCAGACCCCTCAGAATGAGGCACATCCTCAGGCAAATCATAAACACGAGCCCGGGTAGCTCGCTGTGCCTGGCTAGTCTCTCCCATCCTTGCTTTTCCCTTCTGGGCCGCCGTTGCCTTCTTCGGAGGCATCACTGCAAACACAATAGCGAGTCAGATCAAAATCATCCTAATAGCACAGCTCTATCGCACGATCTAAGATTCCAAAGAAAGTAACATCCTAAATGCCCTGTAGCTTCCTGTTTATAGATGTGGTGCACAACACATCGATAAACAAGACTCTACGAGACACGGCCTGTAGACATTCCGAGGACAAACTGCTCTGATACCACTTTTGTCACGACCCAGCCCCGTGGGCCGCGACTGGCACCCTACCTGGGTGCCCAGACCGAATCACACATTCATTATAAGGTCCAAACTTATTTTCGAATTTTACGAAATCATATCAAACATAATTTATATGAAAATATGTCTTAAGCGGTCGCGCCAAATCAAAATACCATATCAAATACAAACGGAGCGGCGGAATAGACATCGCCGGTCAAAAGTGTAAACATAAGCATAAGGGCCATTTGGGGCCATCATAACAAACAGACCGCTTTAAGACCAGAATTGAAATCAAACCAACATACACAGGACCCTTACCCCACATATATGACTACAGGCCTCTACGAATTCAAAACCAAGACATATGGCGAGACAGGGCCCCGCCGTACCCAAATAGTCAAATGTACAGAATATATACAAAGCAAAAGGAGTCTATACCAGAAGTGGACTCCGGATCAAAGAGGAGTACTCCGGAATAGCAAAGAGTGAAGCCTACTACGGAGGATCACCAATGTCTGCACCTGCGGCACAAAACGCAGCCCCCGAAGAAAGGGGGTCAGTACGAAATATGTACTGAGTATGTAAAGCACGGAGTACAGAAATATGGATCAAAACCGAATGACAAAGTGGAGTACAAATCGGTATGTCAAAATCTGTATCGAAATCATATACGTATACATAATGCAAACGAAATCATGCAAACGCTTAGGAACGTGGTCGCCACTCCGACGCTGGCGCCACACACAGCATAACACCAGACAGTTTCAAATCTCCGTACATCCCCGAATACAAACATAATCATAGGTGAGCGTATCGCATCACGAGCCATATCACAGCATAACTCCAAACGGAACCCGGCCCTATGGCGAAGCCTCGGGAACCGTAACACAGCATACATCTGAATTATCACAAGGCGCACGAATCAAAACCGGCCCGGGAACCGGTGAACGAAGTCATAATAAGGCATGAGCGGAGTCGTGAGCAAACAAATGCAAATCATACTTCAAAATAGTCTTTCAAAACAAAGTAATCCCATAAGTCATTTCATAATACAAAGTAATCGAATACTTAGTCGATATAAGGTTTCATTTCACAAAACGTTTCCAAAATAGTACGTATAGCTCAAAACGTAACTTAGCGCATCGTAATATTCAAAACATATCCCGTAGGAGGAAGTTCCAAAATCGAAAGTATCATGTCAAACTTTATTCACAAAGATAGCCCAATAAGACAAATAGGGCGTTTCGGGGTAGCGGGCCCACCTCGAGTCGAATTGAGGTGGCGAACATATTTATCGAACGTTTATAGGCCGAAGGGTCATACATAATCATTTCTAAGTTACCCGACCACATTTCGATAGGTTTCGGACGAGTGGTGGCATTCTAGCCAAAATAGAGCCCTTAGGCTTCAATTGAATTGAATGAATAGTAACTTTTCTGTGGATCGGGTTTCGAGGAGCAGAAATGCTCCGGAAGTTCTCATATTTGCCTATCATACTAAGATATGCCAAACGAAGGAGTGGGAAGCTTTACATACCTTACAGACGTCGTATGCTCTCCCAAAAGTCAAGTCCCGTTTCGTCCGAAATCTGCAAATGGTCAAAGTTACCAATTGAGATTCTTAGGCTTAAAAATGCCTTTAACTTTATTTTTTGTCTACCGAAATTTCGGCAGCATTTCCCCTATAAATCTAACATCCCCGAGGCTTAGCTCGGCTCAGAATACATCAACAACAACAACCCAAACATCATTCAACAATATACACCATATTCAAACTTCAAAAGCCTACCTTACTACACAAGTTGGAAATCTTTCATTCAAACTTCAAAATTCCAAATCTATATCCATATTATTGTATTCATTCACTCATTCAAGATTATGCCATCACATTCAAAATACATTCCAAGCCATACACGAAATTGCCCAAAATCCATTACTTTCCATAATTCTTCAAAACATCGAAAATTCACGACGAACATTCTAACTTGCGTCGTTTCATTCCGAATTCATTAACATCATTATAAGTTCATATTTCAAGTCTTTAGCACCCTAAATATACAATGATACACACAATTATACCGAAGGTATACACTTTCCGATAACGTCCGAAATCATTTTCCAACGCCCATTTAATTCACTAACCAATCATTTACGTCCTAAATGGTATGACGACGCCACAAACCAACTAAACAAGATAAAACTCCCATACCTTTGCACTACATATAACTCACGGCCAACATACCATATACACACACACCCACGACTTTCTATATACATCAAAGTTACGGGATTCTCGTCTATTCTCAATCCTTAACATATTCATATCAATTCTATAACATTAAAGGGGCAAAATTCTTACCTTTTCTTGAAAACCCGACTTGTCGTAAACGTAGTCCTTGTGCCAAACTAATTATACCCCATTGAAGAGGGCCTTGAGTACTTCACAACTATGTAGAGATTAGGATCTTTGGACTACAAACAAGGCTTGGAGAATGTTTTCTTTCTCTTCCCTTTAGCTTCGGCCGAACCCTCTTTTGTGGTGTTCTTGAATTTGTATTTGCTCTTTGATAATTCTAAGTGTGGAATGATGATATATATCCATTAGGAGTCATGTGCATAGCACATGACATTAAAATAATGGGTTTGGGCCTTGGCTAGGGCTGGCCACCCTCACAAATCTTGGGCCTCAATTTATGTTATATTTTTCTTGGCCCAATCATAAAACGTCCCGTTTTGTAATTCCCGAAACTAATTTCCGAAATTGCAAATTTACCCTCGGCCTTTCCCGATGTCTTAACATTAAAGATTCCATAACCAACATAGTCATATTCTCTAAAATCAAATTATTTCCTTATAACACACAAATCATAATTATTTCTCGATTTCCAATTATACGAAAACACGGGACATAACAGTATGCTTCTAGACAATTACGGAAACATGAGCAGAATTATCCTACCCATGACTTAGAATTGGTCGCGGTGGTCCATGCTTTAAAGATATGGAGACACTACTTATATGATGTCCACGTGGATATTTATACAGATGATAAGAGTCTCCAGTACATCTTCAAGCAGAAAGAGTTGAATTTGCGGCAACGACGATGGCTAGAGTTGCTAAAAGACTATGATGTTGAAATCCTGTACCACCCCGGAAAGGCAAATGTTGTGGCTGATACTCTTAGCCGTAGGTCGATGGGAAGTCTAAGTGATGTACGACTAGAAAAGAAAGAGATGGCCCGTGATCTTCAGCAGTTAGCTAGCCTTGGAGTCCGAGTGGTGGACTCAGGTAGCAGCGAAGCTACTATTCAGAATTCAGCAGTTTCATCGTTAGTAGCGGAAGTAAAAGAGCGACAATATGAGGATCCCATGCTAATGCAGTGCAGAGATACACTCCCTCAGAAGGAGGAGTCATCATTTGACATTTGGGAAGACGGAGTTCTCCGATGTCGAGACAGGTTATGTGTTCCCGATGTGGCAGGTCTACGCCATCAGATTTTGAGAGAAGCTCATTGTTCCCGTTACTCCGTTCACCCCGGAGCGACGAAAAAGTATCATGATCTTAAGACTATATATTGGTGGAATGGGATGAAGAAAGACGTAGCGGAATTCGTGGCTCAGTGTCCTAATTGCCAACAAGTGAAGATAGAACACCAAAAGTCGGGTGGCTTATTGCAAGCTATAGAAATCCCAACTTGGAAGTGGGAAGTGATTAGTATGGATTTCATTACAGGGTTACCCCGTTCTCGACGTAAATATGATTCCATATGGTTGATCGTGGATAGACTCACTAAATCAGCTCATTTCTTACCGGTCAGGACGACCTATGTGGCTGAATATTACGCAAAGCTTTATCTTAAAGAGATAGTGAGACTCCACGGTGTTCCAGTATCTATCATCTCCGATAGAGGAACTCAGTTTACAGCCAAGTTTTGGAGATCGTTCCAAGAGGGTCTAGGGACCCAAGTGCGCCTTAGCACGGCATTTCACCCCTAGACTGATGGGCAAGTTGAACGTACTATTCAGACTCTCGAAGATATGTTACGGGTATGTATGATAGATTTTGGAGGAAATTGGGATGACCATTTGCCACTCATTGAGTTTGCTTAAAATAACAGTTACCATTCTAGCATTCAAATGGCACCGTATGAAGCTCTATATGGGCGAAAGTGTAGATCCCCAATTGGGTGGTTTGAAACCGGAGAAGCCAAGTTGATAGGGCCAGATTTGGTCCAGCAAGCAATAGAGAAAGTCAAGCTTATAAAAGATCGATTGTTAGCGGCTCAAAGTCGCCAGAAGTCCTATGCAGATAATCGTCGAAGAGACTTAGAGTTCCAAGTTAAGGATTGGGTATTCTTGAAAGTGTCACCAATGAAAGGCGTTATGAGATTTGGCAAAAAGGGGAAGCTCAGTCCCCGGTATATCGGACCCTATGAGATTATACGCAAAATAGGCAAAGTGGCCTATGAGCTAGATCTACCTCCAGATTTAGAGTCAGTCCATCCAGTATTTCATGTCTCGATGCTTCGGAAGTGTGTTGGAGATCCTACGAGGATCGTCCCAGTGAATGATATTCAAGTGACAGAAAAGTTAACTTATGATGAAATACCCATTGCCATATTAGATAGGCGAGTACGGAGGCTTAGAAACAAAGAAGTGGCATCAATTAAAGTTCTGTAGAGAAATGACAATCGAGAGGAAATGACATGGGAAGCAGAAGAGAATATGCAATCCAAATACCCACATTTATTTCAGCCTTTGGAAGAAGTCCAAGATGAGACGTCAAAATCATAAGGTATGCATGTTTTCCCTTTTATACATTCAGGTCGTGTGTGGCCAAATTTCTAGTGTTGTTGTATTGTTGCCCTGTGAGGCATTGTTATTGTGGGCTGCTGTGACAGGGTGGTAGTGCCACATTACAGAGGAAGCTCTGGCGAAATTTTTATGGAATTCCCCAAGCTTTTAACATTCGAGGACGAATGTTCCTAAGGGGGGTAGAATGTTACACCTCGGAAAATTTCCCGTTGGTACGCAAGTAAATGAACTAATGATGTGTGCGAGGAGTGCGAGTGTATAATGTTTCATGGGAAATGTATGTGAAGGGATGTGGGTGATTAGAATGAAAAGTCGAGAAATGAGAAAAATTGAAAGTTGGCAAAACTGCCCAGTGGTCGTATATTGCAAAATACGGACCGTAAAGTGCAATACGGTCCGTAAACTGGCAGTCGTAAACTGCCATGCAAAAGCTTCAGCTTTCTGCCAGTGGTCGTAAAGTACAAATACGGACCGTAAACTGGTATACGGTCCGTAAACTGCCAGGTCGTAAACTGGCATGCCAAACTTCAACTTTCTGCCAGCTGAGGAAGAGGTATAATACGACCTGGTGGACGGACCGTAAAGTGATTTACGGCCCGTAAACCATGGTCGTAAATCACCATGCATGCAGGCCAAAGTCTCTAGTCCTGCTTAAGCTTAAATACGACCACGAGGGACGGTCCGTAAAGTGAAATACGGACCGTAAACCTCCATGGACGACCACTGTTCACCCAGCACAGATTTTCCAATTCATTAAATATGAGGATCAAGACTTATTTTATTTCATTACAACATTACACCACTTCTCTCTAAAACTTCTCTCTACATTTATTATATGAGTTTTCAAGGATTATAAGCCATCAATAACATTAAGACAAGTGAATCAAGGATAAGGGAATCATCAAGGATCATCCAAGTCAAGAAATCCAAATGGAGAAAAACTAGGGTTTTGCTCAAAGAGAAGTATTATCAACCAAAGCTTGTTCCTACAACTTCTAAGGTAAGATTCATGATTTTTACATGATGTTTAAGGTATTGGAGAATTAAAATACATGGATTGTAGAAAATATGGTCAACTAGGTCATGAATGATGAATAGTGACATTTTGAGAAATAGTTTAAATTGAGTTATGAATGTTGTTGTGTTGTGATTTGAATGTGTTATAAATGGTATTAAGATCATGAACTAGACACCTTAGACGAATGGACGAAGTTGGGTGTTATGACCATGAATGTGGGTGAATTAGAGGCAAATTGAGGAATCTAGATAATATGGATAATGTCAATGACTAATGACCATTGTTATGATATTAATGAAGGTATAAACGCTAGCATTGGAAGGAAACGTGCAAGTGTAGAATAGTCTGACGAAAAGGTATGTAAGGCTAACCCTTCTTTCATAAGGCATGGTTCTTGGCCAAACTCCTAATTCCTCTTTATGAGTATGTTGTCTTCACATGGTTGACATTTCGAGCTCATAAGCTCACGACCCTTGATATGTACTGTAATTATACTATGTTCCTCTTATGATGAGTAAGTCTATAATGTAGATGTAACGATAATGATGAGGATAGTAATGATGATGAGAGTAACATCAGATTAGAGATGCTTACGAGCTATGATATATGTATATGTATGCCTATGAAAGGCTATGATAAGACCCCGAGCTTATGATGTCGGGTAAGACTATATGTATATGACTATGTATAAAGTATGTATACGATTACGAAACGCGCGCACACCTCTGCAGATGGTATGGATAACCCTGACGCCTTGGTAGGGCCAGGTATGTATGATCTTGAGCCTTGGTTGGCCAAGTATGTATGACACACCGATCCTACGAGGTTGGGTATGCTATGTAAATACTATGTAGATGATATGACCATGTATATAATATGAATATGAGTGTGATAAGACTTAGTAAGGGCATGTATACGAATATGAACACAAAGTGGTATGGCTATGATTATGGGATACGAACGACGATGTATGCAATAAGCGACATGATGATGATGATATTACTGTCTCCCCTCCTATGCTATTTCATATGATATCTATTATGCTTCTATATTGATGTTGATCATGCTTTACATACTCAGTACATTCTTCGTACTGACGTCCTTTTATTTGTGGACGCTGCGTCATGCCCGCAGGTGCACAGGGAGACAGACTTGATCCATAGCTACTTATTCAGAGATTGCATAGCAGAGCTCCATTTCTTTCGGAGCCGTAGCTTTTGGGTACTTATTATTTTGTGTATATAATTATGGGCATAGCGGGGTCCTGTCCCGCTCATACGATATGTCATACTCTTAGAGGCTCGTAGTCATGTGTATGTGGGTAGAGATGTTCGGCCATGTCGGCCCATGTTTTGTATATCTTTTGTTGGCCTCGTCGGCCTTGTACTTACGATGTGGCACAGATGCCTATGATATGTTAAATGACGATGGTCGTCTAATGGGATCAATATGATTAACGATAAGGAAAGCACGAATTGACTTATGGTTCACCTAGATGTTATGTTATGTACGATAAGGGGGTGCTCGGGTGGGGTAGCACCGAGTGCTCGTCGCGGCCCCCTAGCCGGGTCGTGACATAATGTGAGAAATAAGATGACTTAGTCATCTTTAAACCTTGTCCATTAAGCTTTCATGTGGGCTTAAGCCCACTATCATTTGGACGGCCAACATGGCCCAAATGACTCAAGCCCATTTTTTTTTTGTTCTATTTTGCACTTCATGAAAAATAAATTTTTCCGAATTCTAAATTTACCCTTCGTCTTCCTCCATATTTCCACGAGTCATGTTGCGAATTTCCCTTTATACCCTTGACCTTTCTCAACATTCCCACTTCCAAATTCTTCATAAACAACTCATATGCCAAACAAAAATAAAAATGAGGCCTTGTTTGTCATCTTTCCGCGATTATCTTGAGTTATCCGATTGCACAAAATGCGGGATATAACACTTGTGTAGCCTTTCCTGTTATTGTTGGCATACCCATGTTGGTACTTGTGACACTGATATGGTTGGCGTACCCATGTTGGTACTTGTGACACTGATATTGTTGGTGTGCCCATGTTGGTACTTGTGACACTGCAATATTATTGGCGTACCCATGTTGGTATTTGTGACATTGATATGTTGTTGGCGTGCCCATGTTGGTACTTGTGATATTGATCAGATTATTGATGTTGACACATGCATTGCACGCATTCTCATCCATTCACGATACACTGTTAATACCTTAATGATACTTGATGAAACACTGTAATGAGCTGGGATCTATTTTTGCTTGAGTGACGTGAGAGTCCAATATACGATGTTCATTCCGGAGTCGTGAATTGAGTAAGTTGATACTTGATGAAATGCTGTGATGAGCTGGGCTCGGTTTTTACTTGAGTGACGTGAGATTTCGATATCCGATGTTCGTTCCGGAATCCTGGATTGAGTGAGTACATGGACTCCACAGGACCCCAGGGTGGTGCTGGAGAGAAACCTCCGGTGGGCAAAGATCCGGGGTCTGGTCTGTCTGTTAGGCAATGATCCGGGACGAGTGACACTTAAACTTCGTGAATCACCTTTGGTTGTACTACCAAGACCTCGATACTTCCGTCCGGAGTACATGTGTACACAGTATTGCCTTGCATTCATACATTATTGCATTGCATTGCATTGCATCGTAGCTTATATTTAGATGATTTGGTGTTTTACTTGTGATGTTGATTTCGAATTGTACATATTGAGACTTGACATATTTGGGTTTTGATTCTCTACTTAGGCGATGACATGTACTTGGTTCCGATTATGTTTGACTTATACTTGTTGATTTATTTGCCTATCTTGCTTTATTGTCTAAATTATGTTAGCCATACTTAGTCGGCCGACGATACCTACCAGTACTGTGGTTTTATACTAACCTGCACTTGCTGCATTGACTGCTTCCACCTCTCGTGGCTGATAGTCGCCATCAGCATAGCATCGAGTTTCTAGGGTGAACGCAAGTCGTTCGCTGCCTTGAAGACTCCTCTTATTATTATGTCTTACTTTCTACTCTGCGACATAGACATATTGATGTATTATTATATTCCAGACTTGTATAATTTCACTTAGATGCTCTTGTATGGCTTAGACCAGACCCTGGGGGTATTTTTCTTATTTTCGGACTATTTCTATTTACATATTATTGTGAGACTTACGTAATTATTCTTTTCTTGATTGATTTATCTAATTATGTCTTTACTTACCATTGGGTTGAGGGTTCGCTTACCGAGGAGGGAAAGGTAAGTGCCCTCACGACTTAGTCGAAATGGGTCGTTACATTACCTCCTCCACACGGTCAAGAATCTCAAATGGACCAATGAACCTTGGACTGAGCTTTCCCATCTTCCCACACCTCATCACACCTTTCGCGGGTGAGACCTTCAACAGAACCTGCTCCTGAATCATGAACTCTAGATCTCAGACCTTACGGTCTGCATACTCCTTCTGCCTGCTCTGACCCGCTAAAAGCTTATCATGAATCAGCTCAACCTTATCCAACGACACTCTTAAAAGATCGGTAACCCCCGGCCTCACCTCAAAGGCTTCAAACCATCCAATAGGAGATCGACATCTCCTCCTGTAAAGAGCCTCAAACGGAGCCATATCGATGCTCGAATGTTAATTATTGTTGTACGCGAACTCTTCCAAAGGTAAGGCTAGTCCCAATGACCACCAAAGTCGATCTTACATGCTCGGAGCATATCCTAAAAAACCTAAATCGTTCGCTCAGACTGACCATCCGTCTGAGGGTGGAAAGCTTTACTGAGATCCAATCGAGTACCCAACTCGGCCTGTAAAGTCCTCCAGAAACGGGACGTAAACTGAGTGCCTCTATCAGATATAATGGAGATGGGGACCCCATGCAAATGAGCAATCTCATGAATATAGATCTGGGCTAACTTCTAAGCAGTGTAGGTAACCTGAACTGGGATGAAATGAGCAGACTTAGTCAATCGATCAACAATAACCCAAACTTAATCAAACTTGGCCAGGGTCTTTGAAAGACCCACAATGAAATCCATGGCAATCCGCTCCCACTTCTACTCGAGAATGGGCATCCTCTGAAGTACACCACCAGGGTGCTGGTGCTCATACTTGACTTGCTGACAATTCGCACACGTAGCAACAAAATATGCAATATCTCTCTTCATCCGACCCCACTAGTATTGGTGTCTCAAATCACGATACATCTTGGTAGCACCAGGATTAATAGAGTATCTGGAACTGTGGGACTCTTCCAAAATCGTCCTAATCAAATCATCAACACAAGGAACGCAAACACCTTTCTTGATCCTCAAGACTCCCTCACTATCAATCATGGCCTCCTTGGCCTCACCAATCAAGACCTTATCACGAATCTTGCACAACCCTGCATCCTCCAACTGCTTTGCCTTAATCTTACCCAGAAGCGATGATCTCGCCTCAACACAAGCCAACACTCTACTCAAATCTAAAATATCAAGCCTCACAAAATTATTAGCCACAGTCTGAACCTCTATGGCTAAGGGACGCTTCGAAGCGATCAATCGAGCCAAACTGCCCATACTCACTGACTTCCTACTTAAGGCATCTGCTACCACGTTTGCCTTGCTCGAATGATATAAGATGGTACTGTCATAATTCTTAAGCAACTCCATCCATCTTTGCTGCCTAGAATTGAGATCCCTCTGAGTAAACACATACTGAAGGGTACGATGGTCGGTGAATACCTCACAATGGACACGGCAGAGATAGTCTCTCCAAATTTTCAAAGCAAATACCACTGTGGCCAACTCTAAATTGTGGGTAGGGTAGCTCTTCTCATGAATCTTCAGCTACCTGGAAGCTTAGGCAATAACCTTATTTTCCTGCATCAACACGGCACCCAACCCAGAACGAGAAGCATCACAATATACCATAAAATCCTTTCCCTCCACGGGCAATGCTAGAATCAGAGGTGTAGTCAATAAAATCTTGAGCTTTTGAAAGCTCTCCTTACACTCGTTGGTCCACTGAAAAGGTACTTCTTTCTGAGTCAATCGGGTCAAATGCGAAGTAATGGAAGCCAACTCCTTCACGAATTGACGGTAGTAACTGGCCAAACCCATTAAGATACGAATCTCTATCACTGAAGTGGTCCTTGCCCAATCTCTCACGGCCTCAATCTTCTTAGGATCAACCATTATCCGATCCTTTTATACCTCATGACCTAAGAAGGATACAGACTCAAGCCAAAACTCACACTTGGAGAACTTGGCATACAACTCCCTGTCTCTCAACAAACTAAGAACAATCCTCAAGTGTTTCATGTGGTCCTCCCTACTTATCTAGTAGACCAATATATCATCAATGAACACAATCACAAAGAAACCAAGTATGGCTTAAAAATGTCATTCATCAAGTCCCCATGAAAGCAGCTGGGGCATTGGTAAGCTCAAATGACATGACAAGAAACTCATAATGCCCATACCAAGTCCTGAAGGCTATCTTAGGAATATCTTCGGCTTAGATCTTCAACAGGTGATAACCGGACCTTAAGTCAATCTTGGAAAATACAGAAGCCCTGAAGCTGTTCAAATAGATCATCAATACGAGTAATAGGGTACTTATTCCGAACGGTGGCTTTGTTCAACTGGCAGTAATCAATGCATATCCGCATAGTCCCATCCTTCTTCTTCACAAAAAGCATAGGAGCGCCCCAATGGGGGACGCTCGGTTCAATGAATCCCTTGCTAAAAAGATCCTAAAGCTTCTCTTTCAACTCTCTCAACTCAGCTAGTGCCGTCCGATATGTCGAAATAGAAATAGGGTGAGTCCCTGGCTCCAAGTCAGTACAGAAATCAATATCACGGTCGGGTGGCATACCCGGCAAGTCCGTGGGAAACACCTCCGTGAACTCACATACCACGAGGACCGACTCAAGCGATGGAACGTCAACAATGGTATCAAGAATATAGGCCATATAAGCCAAACAACCTCTATCTTCCTTGGGGAGAGACTGGGAGTACCCTTCCACTCAAGTCTAGACATACCCGGCATAGCTAAAGTGATTGTCTTGCCATGACAGTCCAGATTCACATGGTAAGGAGACAGCCAACTCATACCCAGAATAATATCAAAATCTACCATATCAAGAATCACCAAGTCTATCCACGTACTATACCCCATAAAAGTGATCGTCCAACACCGGTAGACTCTATCTACCACTACCAAGTCTCCAACCGAAGTAGATACATGAATAGGAGTATCAAGCAAATCACAAATCATATCGAGACCCTTAGAGAAGTATGTGGACGCATAAGAAAATATAGAACCCGGGTCGAACAAAACAATAGCTGACCGGTGACAGACTGAGATATTACTTGTAATAACTGCATCGGAACCCTCAGCCTCTGATCTACCCGAAAATGGATAGCAATAAACCTTTCCGCCACTAGCCTGCGAACCCCGACGATCACCTTGGCCTGAATGAGCCCCGTGCCTACCGGCAAGATGGCCACCTGTGCCTGAATGACATCCGCCTCTACTAGGCTGGGTGTCGCCTTTATCGGATGTGTGGCCACCACGTCTAGTCTGAGCACGATCCCTATCATAAGATCCTCTTCCTCCTCTAGGTAATTAAACTGGAGCCCTAAGGGTCTGGTACTAAGCACTCGAACCACTCTACCTAGGTCTAGGACAAAACCTCTTAACCTGCCCCAACTCTCCACATTCGTAGCACACCGGGCCCAACCTAGGCCACTGAACAAAAAGAGAAGAACCAAAATAGCCACCATGATTAGAAGGTCTTGAGTATGAACCCTCTAGCTGACTTTAAGAATAATGACCGAGCCCTGATGGCCCTCCAATGAAAACCTGCATAGCTGACTAGATAGGACGACCCGAATAAACTTGGGAACTCTGCCTATACTGACCCTGTCCTCTAGAAAATGTACCACTGAAACCACCACCCTTGCAGTACTTCTTATCAACATATTTTGCATAGATGTCCTTGTCTCACACCCTCAACCGTGGTGACGTGATCCACCACATCCTGAAATAAAGCTCCTGAGGCTACTAGCTGAAGGGTTGGCAACTTCAAAAGCAGTGCTCAATCCCTTCAAAAACCTCCAAACTCTCTCCTCCTCAGCAGGCAATAGCTGAAGAGCATAACGGGACAAAGAATGAAAACGGGCCTCATATGCGGCAACTGAAGAACTCCCCTGCTCAATATTGCTAAACTCGTCACTTCTCTTATCCCTCAGAGTACGTGGAACGTACTTCTCCAAAAAGACTGAATAAAACTGAGTCCAAGTCAACGGAGGCAACCCAGCTGGTATACACTCCACATAAGCCCTCTACCATAACTTGGCGTCACCCAAAAACTGAAAAGTCACAAACTCAACATCATGTCTCTTGACCACCCCCATCTTGTAGATCCTCTCATGACAATCAATAATGAACTCGTAAGCATCCTCAGACTCTGTGCCATAGAAGACGAGAGGCTTCATCTCAGGGAACCTCCAAAATAGATCATGATCCTCATCAGTCATCACCGGGCTAGCCACTGGTCTAGGAAAAATCTCCGGGCCTGGAGCCTCATCCAAACATAGAGCCACAGCTACAGCATGCTGCGCTCCTGGAGCACGGACTCTGTCAGGAATCTAGTCAGCTAATCTCACACCCTGGCCATCTGGAATAACAGGTAAAACACCTACCTCAGTCAATCCATTCAGCAGGTTCAGCACACGGACTATAACATCTGATAACAGTGGAGTAGCTATAATAACTGGCTGAGCTGGGGCCAATATAAACTCTTCCCCCTCATCTAGAGCTGTCGAAGGTGCGGGGGAAATTGATCTAGTACTAGCCTGACCAGTCGCAGGAACCCCTCCTGGCTGGTGTTGCTCCCCGACATCTACGGCATCCACGACATATAACCTGGCCTCTACCTTGAGCTGCGGCCCCGGCGGCTGGCTCGGGTACCTCATCAACGGCTGCCCTAGCACGAGTCCTCACCATCTGTGAAATAATAGAATGAAAAGTTCAGATACCAATTTGAATCATCCAGATAGAAATTGGAATCAAGTAGCACGAAGGAAAGAAAGATTTGAATTTTCCTATTATCCCATAGCCTCTCGAAGATAAGTACAGACGTCTCCGTACCGATCTGCAAGACTCTACTAGACATGTCCTTGTATAATGAGATCGAAAAATCTAGGGCTATGATACTAACTTTGTCACGACTCAATCCATCGTGATAGCACCCACACTAACCCTCTTAGTGGGCGAACCATCCCCTTAACCAATTAATTAACCAATTTACACTTAAAGAACAACAAAAACAATAATAACAAGTCTAAGTCATGCCATAAATAAAAGAAAGTGTGGAATACTACTTATTACAACCCCAAAATCCGAAAGTAATCGTACAAGGACTCTAATCATAATACTGTCTAAGAAGTACATAAATGTCTGAAAATAACATAAATGTCTAGAATTGAAATAGACATTGTTACACCCCATATCTTCGGAGAGCACTTATCAAATTTGAAACATAAGTACATTGAGTTAGGGTTAAGCAAAACCACTTTGGAATATAAGGAGCAAGCATTATCAAGTATATTTAATGAGTGAAAGATGTATATAAGGTATACCGGAAGGTTTTATAAGGAAATGAGTGGAAGAAATGGAGTAGTACAATTTTGGAGAAAGGATGGGTAATGTTTTGTGTAAACATTTTGTTCCAACTTGGGGGACGAATATCTCTTACTATATGAAGTGTTTTGAAGTGAAACAAAAGCCAAAAATGAATCTCGTCGAGTCTAGTTTCCAACGCAACAAACCTCTCATCGATAGGACATCCAAGTAGAGAATTATGGACGTCACAAGTTCGGCTGATAGAGCAGAAACGCGTGCTACAGTACTCCTACAGTAACTGCTACAGTGAATCCGACCCGAATTTGACCCTTATATAAAGGGTAATAACCCCCTTTTTTTCATCAGATTTTCCTAGAAAACTCCAGAAATTAGAAGAGAGAAAGTGAGGGAATCAAAAGTGAGCAATTTTCAAGTAGCAGAGTAGTGGTTTAGGTCCGGGTAACGCATGGTTGTGATTCTAGTATTATTTTGCGGTGGATTTTAGCGTGGATATTGAGGATATTTCTTTCTTAACAAGAAAAAAGGTATGAATCTTTCTCTTTTGGTATTATTTAAGGCTTATTTACGGAGATAAAGTTGTTAAATAATTGTATAGTAAGTTGGTTAGTTATGCAAGTTGGAAAACCGCGTGTGGGCTGTTTTATGGCACATGTTGGTGTTGAAAGTGATGTTGCTAATGTTGGTATTGATGTTGTTGTTGTTGGTTTCTGAATTGGGGTTTCGAGCTAGGCATATAAATAGGGGAGATGCTGCCCGATTTTCGGTAGAATATAGAGTTGTTTGACTTGAAAGCTTAGTATAAGTATGCTATGATAGGCCTAATCATAGTATGAATGGTCTTATATGTAGACTTGCGGTCTCGGACGGATAAGCGTAGGTAGTTGGAGGCTGAACAGGTATCTTAAGGCTCGTCCCTTTCTTTCAAAGGCATGATTTCTATGTTAAGATTCTATCAATGTTTCCATAACCGCCTCATTTTCAAAAGCTAGAAGTTTATGACTCTTAATGATTCTTATGATGTTAAATGAAAAATGTTCTATGATGATTGTGACGATGATGATGATTCTCTTCTAGAAACTCCAAAGCTATGATTTGAGAGCATTATGTGATTATTGAGCCACGCCATGAATCCCTTGATCTTACTTATTGTTGATGGTCTCACCTCATGCTACTCATTCCTTCGAGGTGAGATATAGCAAAGATAATGATTCTATTTTCAATGTTATCTAAGTTCATGATTCTTGAGACTTCCATGACATTATCGGTTTCATCTTACGATGGTTGACTCTTCAAGGAATGATATAGTGACAATGGTAATGCTAATGATGATGTTAATTTCATTTATGTATTTTTATGTGTATGTATGTATGTATGCATTGCATCCCACTGATCAGTTGGGTAAGATAACACCGCGCCTACATAGCCGGGTAAAATAACACCGAGCCTACATGGCCGGGTAAGGTAATGTTATAGCCCGTACATTGTGCGTTTGGATATTTCAAGGTCGTCGTGGAAAGTTAAGGGCGAGACCATTTTCAAAACTTATTATTGTATACAAGTCGATTATGAATATTATTTATGAATATTGGTAGTATGGAGAGATTGAGAAAGGTTAAGGATAAGAAGAGAAATTCACAAAAAGGAGTCGTGGAAATAATGTGGAAGGCTAGGGGCGGAATGGCAATATTGAGGAAAGTCAAGGAGCAAATGGGAATTTTATAAAAGGAGTTCATGAAGGTTCCAAAAAGGGCATATTGGCCATGTGATGGAAATCTATGGACCAAAGTGTACATGGAAAGACAATGAGTCATCTTTTAATTCTTTAAGAAAAATTCAAGAAAAAGAGAAGAATTCTCTAGGAAATGAAGAAAGGAGCATGTGGCCATTTAATAAGTAATGGGGGCTATTTGTAAATTTTAAAAAGTTAGGGGCCAAAGCTTCTTAAGAAGACATTAGTAATCTTCTTTTAATTTTAAGAAAAAGCAAGAATTTTCTAGAGAGGGGCATGTGCCCCTCACATGCTTGGAGGTATATATATATATATATATATATATGAGTCTACCCTCCAATTCAAGACAAGGAAAACAAGAACAAACAAAAAAAAAGATGAAGAGAGTGAGATAAGGAGGGTTTCGGCCAAGGCTTAACAAAATTAGGCCATGGAAGTTGTGTTCCAAAAATTTATTTCTTCATGCAATCCTACTAATTTGAAGGCCCTCTTTAACATGGTATAGTTGTTGAAACAAAAATCTTCCTCTTTCTTGCAAGATGACAACCTTGGCTAAGTTGAGTAATTGAAGAGAAAAGGTAAGAATCCAATCTTCTTATATTTATTATGGATGGTTGTGCATGTTGTGATACGTAGAAGTGAATGGAACTCATGAAATATGCATATGCATGGTGTTGGCCGAATAGAGTAGTAGTGGTGTAGAAATGATAAATTAATTTTATTAAGTAATTTGATTGTTGTGTTGTGAATTCCATGATGTAAAATGGATGAAAAACATGAAGTCATGGATGTTGTATAGTGGTCGTGTGCATGGTGTGTGTGGCCGTGTGTGTGTTGTTGCATGTAAGGATGATGAACCAATTTTATCTAGTATCTTGATTGTTGTCGTAGTGTATAGAAAAGATGGAAAAATTCATGGAAATATGTATGTAATGTTGTGGCCGAGAATGGTGATATTTTGTAAGCTATGGTGAATTGGTGTCATGTGATGTTCTAGTTGATGTCGTTGTGGATTTCATGAGGCGAAATGAGAATTAAATGGTTAGAAGTGAAGTTGTTATTGTTCTTGTGGAAATTGGAAAATGTTGGACAAAGAAGTATGTTGATTGAATCATTTTGAAAGATACGTGAATTGAATATTAAAGTGTTGCTAGAAAAATTGTTGGTATTGTTGATAGTTTGGCCGGGTTGAATTCCCGGATTGTTGTCGATTAAGAATTTGGCCAAGTTAGATTTTGGGGAATGGTGTATTTACAGGGGAAATGCTGCCGAAATTTCGGCAGACAAAGTGTTACTTTATGAATCAACTTTTAAATGCTTTAACTAAGGTTTGGTAAATGTGACCTAATTGTAGATTTTGGCGAATTTGGAACGTGAATTTGGAGAAGCGTAAGGAGCGGAAAAAGGTATGTAAGGCTTCACCATGGATCCCGGATTTTATTTATTGTTCCGGTTGACCTATTTTGAAATAGAACCTAAAGGAAACCTTTGATCCTTATGCCGCTTATCTAATGACAAGTAATGTAGCTATTCTAATGAGAATAATCCTACGATGATAATGATAATGACGATGTAAGGAAGAGAATATGTCTATGATGAGAACGACGAGAACGATTGCATGCCTAAAAGTCTTAAGTGAAGGATTCAATATGAATACAAGAATAATGGACTAGTTCTTGAGTCCAACCCTATTCCTTTGTCATGACTCTATTTTTCTAAAGACTCTAAAGTACATGAAATAATGTTTTATAGGCTTTACGATCTTGTCCCATGTTTTCCCTTAATGCTATTTTTCATTGATAGTCTCGCCTCATCATATTAGTTCCTTCAAGGTGAGGCATAACGATCATGATTATTTCATAATGTAATCGGAGGCTACCGACCATACGTCACTCCGACGTGGACATGGTTTTCTTGGGCTCTCAAGCGTGTTGTATGCATGTTATAAGTATATGTATATGATAAAAGATCCAGAGCGCTATAGACGCTGATATATGTACATGATACACGTCTATGTATATGATAAAAGAGCCAGAGCGCCATAGACGCTGATATATATACATGATGTATGCATATGTATACGGGGAAGATGGGAATGAGGCCAGAGCGTTATATACGCATATCCACCTAACCAGTTGGCATTATATGACATGACATCATCCCGGACGCGGGATGCCCGGACGCGGGATGTACATATTTATGGTTAAATGGATCGGCTGCCGACGCCTCGGCAATATGACATGTTCTATTTTTATATATATGAGCAAGAAATGTTTTTTTTAAAAGAAGGCTAAGCATGCATGGTATCCGCCCTCAGCGGCCCTCATATGTACAGGTTACGCTTTTATCCTATGATATGTTCTATGTTTCCATGCAGTTATTGTTCATACGCATATTTCTTGCTAAGTTACTAATCTTGCCTTACATATTCAGTACATTACTCGTACTGACCCCTCATCTTCGGGGGCTGCGTTCATGCCACGCAGGTACACCCAAAGGATGCGAAGTTAGCATAGAAGATGTTCCAGCAGAGTCGGTAGGCTTCATTTGTCCTGGAGTGCTACCAAGTCAGAGTATATGTGCTATGACGCTATGTTCGAGGTTAGAGACTTTGCAGACAGAGTCGTGGGTATAGAGTGTCAGCTTGTAGACGGCTTCGCCTGTCGATATGTTATTATGTTTCATATCACGGGTCCCATATGATGGTAGACTTTACTTATGAAAAAAAATTTGAGAGCTCACTATGTATTTTATTCTTAATTGATTCAAGAGTTTATATGTGTAATAAGAGTCAGTGGGTTCGCTCGGCTCCGGATATGGGGTCGGGTGCCCATCACACCCTAGTAAGGTCGGGTGTGACAGGTAACACCGAGCCTACATGGCCGGACAAGATAATACCGTGCCTTAATGGCCGGGCAAGATGCTATATCTATTACCGTGCCCTAATGGCCGAGCAAGATGCTATATATATATATTACCGTGCCTTAATGGCCGGGTAAGATGCTATATATATGTATATATATTACCGCGCCTTAACGGCCGGACAAGATATTATATATGGCTATATACGGAAAAGTTCTTTTTTTAAAAAGCTAAGCGTGCACGACATTCGCCTTAAAAAGGCATTCTTCAGAGACACAAGCTAATCTCTTTTATATTACGTTGTCTTCATACTTTCATTATGTTATTATTTATGCCTTACATACTCGGTACATTGCTTGTACTGATGTGGACGCTGCGTTTATGCCCGCAGGTGTAGATAGACGAGACGAGGATCTTTCATCGTAGGCTTCCTTCAGGTACTGGTCTCGAGTGGTGGCTCCACTTCTTCCTGGAGCATGGCCAAGTCTGAGTCTATATATATATGAATTGCGTTAAGGGTACGTCGGGGGCCCTGTCCCGACTTGTATACCTCAGTCATGTTCATAGAGGCTTTGCAGACAGTTCATGTGTACAGCATAGTCATAGTGTGACAGTAGTAATGTCGACATCATGGGTCTATTGTACATATACTTATGCATGATATTATGTTCATACTTAGCCTCTTGATCTTACTGTTGCAATTCGAGACATAGAGGTTATCAATACAACACATAGGTAACCCAGCTCAATGACAGTATGAATCAATCAAACTAGCTCAATCAATATAAAGAGTCTATGTCACCCTTTCCTTCCCAATATAACACATACAGCTCATGATTCAATGCGTAAAGTAACGACGACAAGCCCACATAATCAGAAGTCATACAAACCTAGGTAATATCCAACTAGACTTCATGACTGAAAGCCTAATCATGCTTTCTCCTATCAATTCTCCTATGTATACAATCGACTAATCAAAGTCTAACTTAAGTAAACCGTAACCTACCTAGTAGCCGAGCAGGAGCCACAGACAATCACACTTTTGCCTTGCCCTTTTGTTGTGCCTCCAAATACTCAAAGTCTAATCATATTTGAATTATATATTAAAAATCATGAAGAACACCACCCATATTACTATACTCATCATTTGGGTCAAATTGAACTATGGAGAAAGGGGGAAATGGGTCCACAAAGGTAAAATGGTCGTTTCGAAAGTGAAATATATAATTCCATGATCTAGGAGTCCAATCCTACTAAAAAATTGCTAAAATAACTCAAGAATATGATAATTTGGAGATTCAAGTGAAAATCCCAATTTGGGTATGAACACTAGTTTTTCAACCTTCAAATTAATCAACACAAATGGAAGATTCAAGCATATTAGTTATGAAATCATCAAATTCTATGAATAGATTCATCAAATCCACCAACAATTTCCCTTTTAGAAAGATTAGAACTCATTTCAAGATTTTATCATCAAACCCCACTTTCTCTCTAAGATTCTAAGGGATTTCTAGCATGGGTTCAAGCTTAGGAAGATTAAATCAATGAATACTAGGTTAGGAGACTTACCACAATGAAGATTCATCCAAGAGCTCCTCAATTCGCCCCAAATATGCTTAGAAAGTGATGAATGAAATGATAGGGGCTTTAAGGGTTTTACCTTACCTTTAATGATTCTGGAAATCCCGCAACTCCGCTGCTGCGATCGCTAGTGCGCTACAGTAGGCTTGCGCTAGCAAGACCTCACTCGCTGCAACGCATCTGCTACAGCAGATATCTGTCCGATGTAACGCCCAATCCCAACATCGATCTCCCGTTATAGCGGCCAAGACCCAGCCATAGCAGTCCCTCTATGGCGGTCCTGGTGCTGCTACAGCAGATACCAAACACTAGAAAATCCTGGTTTTTCACTGTCTCAATCCCGAAATCCGACAATCACCCGAGACCTCACAGATACAAACCAAACATGCATACATATATAAAAACACGCTACGGACTCACTTGAGGTCTCGGAATTCCCAACAGAGGTCTATTTAACCGGGTCAACACACAATGGCCAATGACCAAATTTCCAACCAAGTACCCGAAACACAACCAAGCACCTCGAGAACTAAACCATCCACCCCACCAAGTCATATTCGACCCTCTGGACCTCACAAAATTGACGAAAACCCAAAAAAATGGTCCGTTTACCCAAAATTGAATTATTGGTCAAATATTTCACTTAAGGATTCTAAATCCTTCAGTTTTCACTTGAACCACTTAATAGTCTCGGAAATTGGTCAACAAGGGTAGAATGGTTTCGTTACATGACCCATTTCTTTGTTGCAGTTTGTCTTGTCTTTGGAGTGACTATAGCTTTACTCTTTCTTCTTATTTTACTCTCAGTTGTATCAGTCTCCTCTGCTGATTCAGTAAAGGACACTGAAGCAAGCTTAGTAGCCCTTGTTCTTGAAGCAGTGCTTCTTCTGCTTTCCTACAATGCCTTTTTCAGTTCTTCCTCAGCCTTTCTCTTTTGTCTCCTAGTGTGTGGGGTTCTGCATACTGTTGAAGGAACCTTGTTTCTCTGTTACCTCATTTTTAGGCCTTAGAACAGGCTCACAGATGCCTTTCTAAGCATGGATATGACCGTCTTAACCACAAATATTGACCGTCTTCACCACAAACTCGGTATTAAGCACATCATCATCGTCATTATTTCCTTTCTCAGCACCTACCTTGTTTGAATCCGGTTGGGATATCAATTCTATCAGAATGTCCTTTCCTTTTGTTAGACCAGGTTTAAAAACTTGTTTCATAGGCACCTGGGTTACAACTATCGGTGATTCTTCTTAAGCATCAACTGAGGGTTCAAGATTTTAATTTGTTTCAGTTGTCCTTACATCACCCTCACCCAATCTTTCTAGTACTTTAACAACTACTTTGTTTTTTACATATTTTACAGTTTCCATCAGCTCATTCAACACATTTTTCCATTCACCAATACCAGCAAAATAGCGTAGCGAACCCCTAAAAAATTTGGACGATAAAAAAAAAAGCTCTCAACGTAAACCCTAGCTCCATACAAAACCCTAACTTTTAAACCATTACCGCCGGCAGTATGGCCGTCGTGGCCACTAGTCAGTCATCTCAGATAGCCGGCCAGACCTCTACATCTATTCCTACACCTACTATAACCATGAAAGACTCCCATAATGAACCTATAATACCTATGATGGATTATAGACATATACTTCAGCCACAAAACCCTAATCCCATGCAAGATGGTACGTCAAAACTTTATGTTAAAATGGTGGAATATCGCAATGGTGTTCCAGTATTGCGATGGACTAAGAAGGAGGTGGATCAGATGGAGCAATTGGAAGATTTGAAGCATGCAGTTGTTGGAAAATTTTCATATGGATGGCCATCATTGGAGGAACTAAGATCTATCAACCCTGTTCAATGTGGGATGAAAGGGAAGTGCACCATTGGCTTGTTTCGTGATAGACATGTGCTTGTTAGACTTTCGACAAAGGAGGACTTTGTTACTCTTTGTTCAAAAGGTGTGTATTACTTACAATATAGAGATGTATATTCGTACCAAATGAGACCTTTGATATATGATTCTAAGTTTAAAGTTGATCAAGAAACATCAAAGGTTATTTCCTAGATCTCCTTTCCATACTTGCCGCCTACTTTCTTTGTCAAGGAGGCATTATTTTCACTTGCATCTGCTGTTGGTATTCCTCTTTATGTGGATCTTGCCACTATTAATCGCACAAGACCAGGTGGTGCAAGAGTCAAAGTGCTTATGGACTTATAGGCAGATCTATCTAATTTTGTTAATATGGATATTGAAGATGAGGATTCTAAGGAGGTTAGAGTTGAAAAAGTGAAGATACAATATGATTATCTTCCAAAATATTTTAAAGAATGTAAGTTACAAGGGCATAATGAGGCTGAATGCAGGAGACTTCATCCAGAACTAGCACTATTTGATGAGAACAATGAGAAGGATGCTGAGCATATAGTGAATGAGATTGAGAAAGTGGAAAATGATTCTATTAAGAAAGGGGAGGCTATTGTGATAGATGAGGTCAAACATGATGAGGTAGAAAATGGAAAATTACTTGATGCACATCATCAAAGGAATCATTTTTTTCAGAATAGGAGGAGATTTAATGCTAGGAGATTGGCCAGCGGGAAATTACTTGGTGATCCTGGGAATTGGAATGTTGTTAAAGATAATAGGGATTTCTCGAGTGCCAAGCAGGATAACTCAGATTCAAAGTTGTCACAAATCACCCCAACTGAGATTAAAGATACAAATATGAGAGTCCAAAACAAGTTTAAGGTGTTACAAAACCAGAATAATGGAGATGATCTCGATGTAGAAGTCGTAAATAACAATGCAGATGATGGCCAGGAGCAGGTGTTAATTATTCCTGAAGATCAAAGAAGTCTTGGTGATTAGAAATAACATTTATTGGTAATGAAGGATGATTCAGAACTGATAGCAAATGTTAAAGTGAAGAACAAGTTGGAGAATTCACAAGATCAAATGATCACAACTGATTATGATAAAATTGCAGAAGTGGAGCTTATCAGTGTTGAAGGGCATGAAGATATAACTCAGTCTCTTCAGATGTTGGTTCAAGGAAAAGACATGCAATCTGATGATCTGGAGGCTCAGCCAAAAATTGTAACTGATACTTTGAAAGTTATAGATGATCATGCTGATTCAGCTCAATGTGAACAAAAAGAGATAGAGTAAGATAAGGTGCTGGATAAGAATGAGGATGTTGTCATTGGATCAGATATGATTCCTGATAACAACAATGCTGATAGCACAAAAGAGTGCTTAACTAATTTCTGTATATCTGATAACATACTTGAGTATGATAGCAAAATGCAATCTACTTTAGAGTTGGAACAGGTCACTCAACTGTTATCAACAAATGTAAGCATGAATAATGAGAGTAGTGGTGATATGAACATACAGGTTTATGAAGATAGGGTGACTGAAGAGATTTCTAATGAGGAGGTAGATAATTCTAGTTGTAACTTGCAGTTGGTTGGCTATTATCCTGAAAAAGTTGCAGATGCAGAACAAAGGAATTTAGCTTTGGCCATTATTCCTGATGTCAAGGATGTTTAGCCTCTAAGTGTTGTTCTAAGGATATCTCCTAATAAGGCTTTGCATGATGTAGTTTCTCATAAGCTACAGGATGAAAAAGATAAGTTGACTTTGGCCAAAAATAAGATAGAAGATGCTGATGGTGCTGCTATTGATATGAATCTTCATCAGATGTGTATAGAAGCAGGATTATCTCCAAAATCACAAAGCAAAGGGCCAAGAAAAGGAAGAACGCAAACTTCTTCTAATGTTCCACATACAGTGAGGTACTCAACAAGGAATAACTCTAAGAAATCTCTTAAATGATTTTTAAATCCTTATTTTGGAACATAAGATCAGTGAAGTTACAACAAGCATTTCATAGAGTTCAAATGTTAAATAAGCATCACAAGTTCTTTTTGGTGGCTCTGATGGAACCTTTTCAGCATCATACACAGATTCAGAATTATAGAAGGAGACTTGGAATGCCTTATGCTAATTTCAACTGTAATGGTAAAATTTGGTGTTTTGTGCAACACAATATAGATGTTGAGGTTCTTTTGGATACTGAACAATCCAATACTGTAAAGCTGAAGTTTCAAGAATTGAATAGAGATATGGTGGTTACAATGGTCTATGCTAAATGTTCAGAAGTGGAGAGATTGCAGTTATGGAATAATTTATACTTCTTGGCTAGTAACATGACATCTCCTTGGCTGATTGGTGGAGATTTCAATGTTATATTGAATGAAGAAGAAAAAATAGGAGGTTTACCAATATTGCCACAAGAATATGAACATTTTGCCTTTTGTCTGAATTCTTATGAGTTGCATGAGATGCCTTTCAAAGGGAGTCCTTTCACTTGGTGGAATGGTAGGGCTGCCAATGACTGCATTTTTAAGAGATTGGATAGGATTGTGCATAATGATACATTTCAGAATTGGTTTGGACAGCTAGAAGTGGAACATTTGTCAAGGACTGGTTCTGATCATGCACCATTACTTGTATCTTGTGGAGATGAAGTGGAGAATTTTATCAAACCATTCAGATTTCTCAAATTCTAGGTGGAGCATGATACTTTTCTTGACTTTATTAAGCAGCAATGGGAAGCAGACTTATCTCATTTTCTGTCCTTTAAACTCAAGATGAAGAAACTGAAAGTTGCTTTAAGTACATGGAGTAAGGCTACTTTTGGGGACATTTTTAAACAACTAGTCATCAGAAAGGATATAGTTAACATTAAAGAGCATTTGTTTGAGGAGAACCCATCTGAAGAAAATAGAATGGTCATGTAAAGGGCCCAAGCAAAACTTAAACTGTATCTTCACTATGAGGAAGAATTCTGGAGGCAAAAATTTGGGATGGACTGTTTCTCAGAAGGTGATAAAAATACAAGATATTTCCGTAGTCTGGTAAAAGGAAGAAGGAAAAGAATCCAGATTAAGAGGATTAAAGATGCTACTGGAAATTGGCTAGAGGATGCTGATAGAGTTGCTGGTGAAGCTGTAAATTTTTTTCATAAGACATTTACTCAGGAGGAGGTTAGTGAAGATTCTCCAATTCTTAATCATATTCCTGAACTAATTACAGAGGAGGATAATAGGCTACTTGCTGAACAACCTACTATGGAGGAAGTACAGAAGGCAGTGTTTCAATTAAATGGGGACAGTACCTGTGGCCCTGATGGCTTTTCTGGGATCTTTTATCAGAAGTGTTGGGAGGTGATCAAGGCTGATGTATTTAGTGTTGTTAAAGCTTTCTTTGAAGGACAGACTCTTCCCAAGTCAATCACTCACACTAATCTAGTTTTGCTGCCAAAGAAGAATGTTGTTGAGTCTTTCTCTGATATGAGACCTATAAGTCATAACAACTTTATCAATAAGTTCATATCAAGAGTAGTTCATGATAGAGTGGACAAGTTACTCACAAGGGTGATTTCTCCAAATCAGTCAGGTTTTGTTAAGAGCTGGAATATAATTGAGAATGTATTATTTACACAAGAAATTGTAACTGATATAAGGAAGAGAGGAAAACCATCAAATGTTGTGATTAAGTTGGATATGACAAAAGCATATGACAGGGTCTCATGGTTATATCTCTGTAAGGTGATGAAGAAGATGGGATTCTCTGGAGTTTTCATTGATCTTATATGGAGGCTGTTGGCAAATAATTAGTATTCTGTACTTCTAAATGGTCAGGCACGTGGTTTCTTTCACTCTACAAGGGGTGTCAAGCAAGGGGATCCAGTCTCTCCTGCTCTTTTCATTATAGCTGCAGAAGATCTTTCAAGAGCATTAAACTCTTTGTTTGATCAGCCTGGTTTTGTTGGTTATGGGATGCCAAAGTGGAGTGCTGAGCTGAATCATCTGGATACTCTCTAGGAATATGAGAAAATATTTGGACAGCTGATAAACAAGAGGAAAAGTTCTTTTTATATGTTCAGTAAAGTTTCAGATGAGTTAAGTCAGCAGGTTGCAGCAGTAACAGGATTTGTGAGAGGGCAATTTCCTTTTACATATCTTGGAGTACCAATTACTCATGCCAAGAAAAGGAAAGTGGATTATACTGAGTTATTGAAGAAAGTCAAAGACAAGTTGCAAACTTGGAAAGGCAAGTTACTGTCTTATGGGGGAAAAGCAGTGTTGATTACAAGTGTCCTTCAACGTATTCCAATTCATGTTCTATTTGCTATAAGGCCTCCTAAATGTGTTATAAAAGAACTACACAGGATCCTTACAAGGTTCTGTTGGAATAATAAGGAGGAAGGAAGATGCAGACATTGGTCATCTTGGCTTAATATGTGCCTTCCTAAACATGAAGGAGGTTTGGGTTTCAGGTCTATTTATGACATGTCCAAAGCCTTATGTGCTACACTCTGGTGGAAGTTTAGAACCACTAGTTCTCTTTGGGCAAATTTCATGTGGAACAAATACTATAAGAAGCAAATTCCTCAAGTGGTTTAATGGAAGGGAGGTTCTCAAGTCTGGAAGATGATGTTGGAAGCAAGGGAAAGTATTGAGCAGGAAATCTGGTGGGAGCCAAAGATTGGAAGTTCAAACATCTGGTTTGACAATTGGACTAAGTTAGGTGCTCTCAGCTATGTGGTTCCCCAATCCTGGCAAATCAATGATCATGCTGAAGATGTTTCTGAGCTTATTTCAAATGGAAGATGGGATATCAACAAACTCATGCAGCTGTTTCCTGAAGATATAGTGCAGCATATAATACAGGAAATTGATATTAAATATGCATCAAATGAATGGGACAGACCTTGGTGGATGATGACAAGTACAGGAAGGTTTACAGTAAGTAGTGCATGGGAGCTGTTGAGACAAAAGGCTAATGTAACAGTACTATTTCAGAATATGTGGATCAAAGGTGTGCCTTTTAAAATTTCATTCTTCATGTGGAGATTGTGGAAGTTTAAAGTGCCAATTGATGAAGTGGTGGCAAGTATTGGCATTCCTATAGTTTCAAAGTGTTGTTGCTGCCATACTGCTCAGATTGAGACCATCAACCATCTGTTTCTGTGGGGAGATTTGGCTACTAAGGTATGGGGATTCTTTAATATAGGGGCTGGATTGAGCATGAATTGTATTCAGATGAAACATACCATAAGAAGTTGGTGGGAAGCAAAATGCCATTTCAAACTGAAGACAATATACAAAGCAGTTCCTGCTTTCATTGTGTGGCAAATATGGAAGTGGAGAAACAATAGGCTACATGGTTGTAATATGAATCTGAATAGAGTGATATATGACATAAATCTGAACATTTATATGTTATGTAAATTTCAGTTTCTTGGGCTAAATATTCCAACTAGATGGCATCAGATTATTCAATTCTTTGAAGGATATAAACCAACTGTTATCTGCATAATTATTAAATGGATGAGACCTGCATCTTGATTCTACAAGTGTAATACTGATGGAGCTGCTAAAGGAAATCCAAGGCCAAGTTCTACTGCTTTTTGTATCAGAAATGAAGAAGGAGATTTGGTGCATGCAGTTGCTAAAATTCTGATAGATGGATCAAATATTGTTGCTAAGGCTGAGGCTATTAGAATGGGTCTGATGTACTGTGTGGAAAAGGAACTGTTTCCATTGATTAAAGAGACTGATTCCATGACCATGAAGATGATTATAAATGGTGAATGGAAGATCCCTTAGAGCATCTCAATGTTGGTGGATGATATCAAAAGGATGATGGAAGATCAAAGAGTGACTGTGGAGCATATACATAGAGAAGGAAATGGACTTGCAGATTTTTTAACTAACTTTGTTTTTGATTTTGCAGGTGCAGTTCAGTTTCATAATTTTCAGGAATTACCAAGTCAAGCTAAGAAGATTCTGAATTTGGAAAAAATAGGAATCCTAACTTGAGATTAAGAACTCTTCAAGACAAAGCACCAGATTAGTCTTTGATACCAGAACTTTAAACCATTGCTGAGTACAGTTTTTCAACAGATTGTGAGTTATTGCAGCATATGTATTAGGGTGGTATCAGTGTGCTTGTCATGCTCATTCCTTAATATAAATGTTGTGATGCTCATGATCTAAGTAGTAGATTGTACTGGTTATGGATCAAGCAACATAGTGACCTGGTTTTCATGCAGAAGGTGATATACACAACAATATACAACTACTTTCAAGCTTGCCTGAAGAATGATTCAGATGACTTGAAGCTTTCCACCTGTGAGACTTTGAGGTATGATAGAAGTTATCAAGCCAAAGCTCTTGGATTCTAGTTGGTGTAATCTGTTCATGTCTACTTCTACTGGTCATAAGCCACTAGATTTACTGTGTTTTCTTTCATTTTAGGATCAATCTTGTTGGATTGATATTTTCTTATTTTCTGTTCTTTGTTTTTAGCTGGATCAATCTCTTCTGGATTGATGTGTATATATTTTCTTTATTAATAAAATTCCACCTTTATGGTGGCCTTTAGTAAAACAAAAACCAATACCAGCAAAACTTACTCTATCTTTAGTATCGGTTACCCATCAGGTGAGACTGCTTCAGCTATGGATTTTCCCAAGTTTTCCCCCTTACTTTGTGCTTCATCGATTTCTTTATCTACTTTGTCCTTTTCAACCACTAATTTCTTAATAGATCTTACTACATGAGCTATCCCTACCTCCTGTATTACCACAACCTTAGGTATAACAATTAGAGCTACCCGCTCGAGTGGACCCTCATAGTATACTCCTTGTAATTCGGACATTTTGCAAGCAAGGCTTCGAGTCTCATCTCTCTGTACTTCGAATAGATCACCAGGTGTTTCGAGAACATCAGAATGGTCAACGAAGGATACTAGAGATGGATCGAAATGGGACTCATCATAATGAATTGGTTCATCTATGAGACATGTTTTTGCTTTGGTTCTCCTAGAGTTTTGGATTTGTGGGTTAGAGGTTTAAACCGTACTTATGGGTATTTCTATGTTGGAGGGTTCAGGGATAGTTGGGTTTGACATTGTATCAGTAGTGATGGTGATAGGGTTGAGAGTAATTGGAGAAATGGTTTGGGGCTTTTTAGGAGTAGTGGAAGTTGATGCTTATTGTTCTATTTGAGAATCGAATGAGGCTGTGGATTTTACATTGGAGATAATCTGATGATGTAGGATTCTTGAGGAAGGCAGTGAACAAAGTGCTTGTTTCAAGGTATTTCAGACCATGTAAGAGTATTGGGAAGTGATTGACTTAATGGTCCCACAAAGAGTCATCATGGTGAAGGGTTCTTTATGGAAAATGATGGTGGGAATATTTCTTCCCCCTATTTCTTTTGAACTCAGAGTTGAATACAGAATAAGAGGTGCAAGTATTTCCTTATGGTATGCATATTTATTTAAAACATGAGGATGCTATACATACCTTTCTTTGATGGATTCTCAGCAATCTCAAAAGCCAGCCCAATTTCTATGACATTCTATATTCATTAGATTTTATTATATAAATGTCTATCATGGTATAGGACATACAAGTAAATGTACAAAGCTAAGTAAAATATTATTCAATTGACGCATTGCTTTATCTGTGACAATTAGTCTAACCAACTTTAGAGAAACTAATGTAAACTTAGTCATTCCCAGTTTTTGCCTTATCTACATAGTGAACTTTTTCTGACTCCACATGATTATCCATAGTCCAATTTTCATTTTCCAAGGCTTCGTTTGATTTGTCAGCACATGTTCCCTCTGTCAGCCTACCTTTCTTGTGCTTCACAAGGGGTATAAAAATTTGATGTTGAGTGAGTAGAGTTAGTTTTTGTCTACAGTTTTGTATCTGCAAAAAGCCCTTATTTAGATGTCTGTCTAGTTTGCCTTCTTCTTCCACTCTTACCTGCAAAATAATCAAGGGTTAATTTTGAGAACCAATGCAAGCTTTGGTCCTTTTCCTCGAATAATGGGACAAATTAGTTCCTTCCTTGTCCATTCTGGCAATCCTACAAGAACCCTGTTTTTTAAATTTTTCCAAAACTGGTGTCACACTTGGTTTTTCTCCTTGCAAATTTAAGATTTCTTTTCTTATGTTTCATGTTCACTGTGCATCTATGTTTGCAATGACCAGTTTTTCCACAGAGAGTGCACGGTTCTTCCTCTATGAATTCTACTTCAATACTTCTATCATACCCCAATCTAGTAATTACATTTTGTGCTTTACTGGTGAGATTAGAGAGTAATTGAGAAGCCTTCGTCTAGCGGTTAGCTTTCTCTAGATCAACTTCTTCTTTAGACAATCTTTTGTTGAATTCTCTAGTTCTATCCTCTTCATCAAGCAACTCCCTTCTTATCCTTTTCAATTCAGTTTAAGCCTTAAGTAGTTTGTCACTAGTCTCACCAGATCCAGTATTAATGGATAGATCTACAACTTCAAATTGAAGTGCCAAGACGAATGAACTTAGTCGAGTGACTTGTTCCTTTAGAGCACAGTTTTCCTTTTCAGCCCTTTCCTTGATGGCTTCAATCTCCATGAATTCATTTTTCACGCAAGAGAGGGCATTAAATGACTCAACTCTTTTTATATTCATGTCATGATGTTCATCAAAGAGAGTGATCATCAAGGAAATAAGTTTCTTCTTAGAGAAAATATCCAGATTATTTTTCAGATTGTGAACCTTTACCTTTGTGTTTTCCTCTGGGTCTGAGTCCGACTCTTCAACAGCTATGAGAGTTGAGTGATTAGCTTCTTCTTCCGACTCATCATCTGAGCCCCAAGCTACCTCCATAGCCTTTTCTTCCTCTTTGTTTGTCTTGTCATGAACCTGTTCCTTCTTCCTTTCTCTCCTAGCTCTCTCACGTTTCCATTCTATTATCCA